>NW_027187322.1:3241247-3286239 GCF_028583685.1 Petaurus breviceps papuanus
GAGGCTGAAAGACAGAGATTTGGGAAAATATTGAGGGTGGGGGGCAGGATGGAAAACGGCCAGACAGACAGACAGAGAGTAGTGGGACAAGCTGAGAGCAGGGAGAGCGCCCAGGGACAACGGGGGTTCTTTCTTTGCGCCTCGCCCCCAGAGACTCAGCCGCTAGGGAAAGGGGGCGGGGGAGCCTTTAAAAGCAGAGAGCTGAAGCACAGAGGCCCCGCCCCGCCGGCCGCGCCAGGAGGTTTCCTGCCCTAATATGGAGTTGGGATTCCCCCAGCCCCGCCCCCGCCCCCCGCCCCCGGCCCGGTGAGGCAAGGGAAGGGTGAGGGAGGGGAGAAGGGCGCAGAGACGGCGAGACTGAAGCTGGGGGATGGGGGGGGGGGGAATCTCTCCCGGTGGGGGAGGAGGGGCCAGCACGGGCTGGGGGCAGAGATACCTGGGCCCCAGTTCTGAACCTCGAGGGTTTCTTTCCCTGTGCCCTAGTTCCCATCTCCCCTCCACACCTCCAGGAGCCGCCTGGGTATTCTCTGTATTCGGGGGCCAGAGAAGGACAGACAGGGGAAAGGGAGGTGCAAAAAAACATTCCCCATCAGCCAATCAATCGGTGTATGGACCCCATGGGGCAGGACCTAGGGAGGAGGGACAGGGGCTTTGAAAAGCGGCCTCCAGGAGGCACCAGAGAGCCCATGGGAATTCCTGTTCTGGGCAACCAAGACGCCCCCCTCCCATCCCCATAATCCCTTCCCCTCCCAGGAGAATACTTGGGGCTAGGCGGGGGGTTTGGGGTCTGCTGCGCAGACTCTAGGCTTTAGCAGGAGGCAGGACCCTGGCCCACACGGCAAAAAGCAGCCGGACCCTGGACTGGAGACATAGGATCAAAATCAGGCGCTGGGATGGGGGGAAGAACAGGGGGCTGAGAGGGGCTCTCCCAGTTTCCAGAAGGGCCCCCTCCAGCTTCTCGCAGGCCCCTGCACTCTAGAACCCCCAGCTTTCCTCCTGCACGGCGGCGCAGCGCCTTGGCTTCATCCCCTCCAGGCTTGGCCCCCTCCTTTGCTTCTCTTCTCCCCCTGCACCCCCCCCCCGCAGTTCCCCCTCCCTCTCTCGTTCTACGTCATGCGGATGACGTTGGAGGCTGGGGAGGGAGGAGGAGCGGGGGGCCCCCCCAGCCGGCAGCTCCCCGTGCAGCCCGCTTGGCCCGGCCCCCCGCTCCTCCCGCCCCCCTCCCCGTCCCTGAATCGAGCCCCCCACGCCCGGCTGGGGCTATATAAAGCGAAGCGAGACGGGAGAGGGGGGCAGAGCTGCCATTCGGAGCCCGAGAGAGGGAGAGAGAGAGAGAGACCGAGAGAGACGGGGGAGAGAGAGGAGGAAGAAGCCGAAGAAGGCGCGTCGGGGCGGGTACCCAGGTGTCCAAGGCGCCCGGGCGCGAGCTCCGCCGCCGACAACCATGTACCGCTCCACCAAGGGCGCTTCCAAGGCGCGGCGGGACCAGATCAACGCGGAGATCCGAAGCCTCAAGGAGCTGCTGCCGCTGGCCGAAGCGGACAAGGTGCGGCTGTCTTACCTGCACATCATGTCGCTAGCCTGCATCTACACCCGCAAAGGAGTCTTCTTTGCCGGAGGTGAGCGGGACCGGGCTGACGGAGACCCTGCGGGGAGTTCGGGGCTAGAACTCCAGGGACGGCTCCCAGGCTGGGAGAGGGTTCAGCAAGGAGCCGGACAGGGAAGGGACCTAGGAGTGCCAGACTCCCCTTCTTTGCTCCCCGAGACTTCAGGCTCTGGGTGCCTTCCTTAGTGTCAGCACGCTGGACTGGGAAGCGCCACGAGTGCAATAGTCTACAATCCATAAGGGCGCATCCCGTTGGGAGATTTTGCAGGGAAGCGCAGGGAAGCACAGGCAGATAGGAGCTGCCTGGAGCCTGAGGCTCTGTCCGAGGTTCTGACGCTTCCGATAGAGAATCGGTCTTTGGGGGGGTCTGTGGCGCTGAACCAGAGAGGAGCCTTCGCTGCGGGTGCTGTCCATGGTTCTTAACCTTCCTCTGGGTTGCGCGTGCTCTCCCTAGCTAGCGCATTAAAGAATCTAATCAACAGGTCCCTCGGCCCAGGAGATCGGGGAGCGGGGTCAACAGGTGGGCGCTACTAGCGGGGCTGATCCACTGGGGTCCCTGGATTCCTGAAGATTAATTCTTCACTTCTCCTTCCCTATAACATTCTCTCTTCTTGTCTCCAGTCTTCTGGAGCGTCCCTCCTGACTCACCCTGTTTCTCTCTCCCATCAGGCGCCCCTCTGACTGGCCCAGCTGGGCTGCTTTCGGCGCAGGAGCTGGAAGACATCGTGGCGGCGCTACCCGGGTTTCTGCTCATGTTTACAGCTGAGGGAAAGCTTCTCTATCTGTCCGACAACGTGAGCGAGCACTTGGGCCATTCCATGGTGAGTGCCTTCTTGTGATGGGAATTGACCAAGGCACAAGTAGCTCCAATCAGGAAAGCTCTTCCCAGTCTAGAGAATGCTTAGAACAGCTAGGGCAGGGAAGCAACTGAAGGTCCAATTTTAATATTCAGAGGTTTTCTGGGGGGTCCTGAAAACATCCCCCCTCTCTCCCCCTCCCTCCCTCCTAGTTGGGAAATACTATAACGTAGCTGAGAGAGTATGAGGAGCTTGGAGCCAGAAACTCGGGGCTAGTCACAGGTCTTCACCATAGCTGGTCACATAACCAGTGCTTTGTGACTTTCAGTAAATAAATCACTTTCCCTCCCTGGGCCACAGTTTATACAGCTTTGCCATGAAGGCTTGGACTAGATGATCCTGCATGTCCTTTCCACCTGTATGCTCCTACTCCATCCTGAGATTGTCCCCACAGTAATTATATGCATCCCATGGGACAGGATAGTATTGCATACCAGGGCTTAAGGAACTTGGGAACCAAAGCTATCTAGGGTCACCACTAAGGGGCTGAGGCCACTAAATTCATCAAGTAGATGCTGTGCAGGTTGGATTTTTTCCACCACTCACTAATGGTCCTCTTTTTTTCCACCTTTTCCTCCTCCCCAGGTGGATCTGGTTGCCCAGGGTGATAGCATCTATGATATTATTGATCCTGCTGACCACCTCACTGTCCGTCAGCAACTGACTCTGCCCTCCATGCCTGACACTGGTGAGTACTTTGCTTCCTTCCCTCTTCTTTGCCTTCTCTTGCACTGGACAAGTCTTTCTTAGTCTTTTTCTCTCTGCAATTATCATCCTTCCACCCATTCATTGACTCCTTTCTCTCTCCATTCAGATCGCCTTTTCCGATGCCGATTCAACACTTCCAAGTCCCTGAGGCGCCAGAGTGCAGGCAACAAGCTCGTGCTCATCCGTGGCCGATTCCACCCTCACCCTCCTGGAGCCTACTGGGCAGGGAATCCTGTCTTCACAGCTTTCTGTGCCCCACTTGATCCCCGAGCCCGCTCTGGTCCAGGCTGTGGCCCTGGTCTGGCCTCGATCTTCTTGGCTGTGTTTCAGAGTCGCCATGCCAAGGACCTCGCTCTGCTGGATGTCTCTGAAAGGTGAGTTTGGTGTACGTGGATCATAAGGAGGAAGACAGAGCTTCTGCTACTGGGGATGGCACATTTGGCTTCCAAGAATCATGGGAGAGTCAGGGGCTTGAAGGAATAGGAGGGCTGGCATGTAGCAAAAAGAGTTGGTGCTGGGAGGGAGTAAGCTGGTCTTCAAGGGTGCAGGATGCTTGGGTATCGGTATGGGACAGCAGAAAGCTGACCTCCTGCCTTCGCCCTTCCTAGTGTCCTAGTCTACCTGGGCTTTGAGCGCAGCGAGCTGGTCTGTAAATCATGGTATGGACTTCTGCACCCTGAGGACCTGGCCCATGCTTCGGCCCAGCACTACCGCCTGCGTGAGTGTCCTAGTGCATCCATGGGGCAGGAGCAGAGACAGGAGGGAGGCAGACTCAGGACTAATCTGGGGAGGAGATAAGTCAGAGGGGGAAAGACCAGGCCAGTGGTACTGATGTGCTTTAGTGTGAAAGCCTTTGAAGAAAGGCAGCACAGTGCAGTGGAGAGAGTGTTGGATTTGGAATCAGAAGTAGGACTTTAGATCCAAGGTCTACCACTTGCTACCTATGTTACTTTGGCAAGTCAACTGACCTCTCTTGGTCTCAGTTTCTTCATCTATAAAACGAGGACTGGATAGATGATTGTTAAGGTCCCTTCTGGCTCTAAATCTATGATCCCATGAACCTATGCATGGGCAGGTTTGGGATGAAAGATAAGATCAGAGTTAGAATTCCAGGGACAGGGTGTGTGTAGGGGAGGGAGTTGAATGCAACTCCCTGGTGAGGTGAGGATTGGTGAGGACTAGGGTTAAATCAGACCAGGTAAGAGGTGGGCTGTTAGGGTGCTGGTAGTGGTGGTGGTGAATGGGCACTGGGCTAACCTTCCATCTCCTCTTTTCCCCTAGTGGCAGACAGTGGTGATGCTCAGGCAGAAATGGTAGTGAGACTGCAGGCCAAGGCTGGAGGTTGGGTATGGATATACTCCCTAATGCATCCCGAGGGTTCAGATGGCCCCATCACTGCCAACAACTACCCAATCAGGTGAGCTCAAGTCCGAGATTCAGGAAGGGGATTGGCTGGAGAGTTGCTTGGGTTCTTAGACAAGGGAACCAGGCTTCTCACCCCAGGTTCTCTTTTCTTCCTACCTAGTGACTCGGAAGCCTGGTGTCTCCGCCAGCAGCTCAGCTCTGAAGATGCCCATCTGGCTTATGTTCTGGGCACCTCAACTGCACCAGCCACCTTCTCAGAAAGCCTCCTCTCTCCAGCCCAGTGTGCAAGCCCTGACCCAACCTTCACCCCAGCCTTTGGGGGTCCCAGAAGCTCGAACTTCCCCACTGGTCCAGAACTGGCATCCATTTCCTCTGGAGAGCAGCTGCCTCAGCCCCCCAAGGAGATGGATTTCAATTATTTGGCATTCCCCACAGGCCCTGAGTCTACCTTCCAAGGAGATCTGTGCAAAGATTTTGTGTGCACCCCACCATACACACCTCACCAGCCAGGGGGGTGTGCCTTCCTCTTCAGCCTGCAAGAGCCCTTCCAAACCCACATCTCTACCCCTTCCAGCTCCATACAAGATCAGCTGACTCCCAGTACTGCCATCTTTCCTGACCAGCTGACCCCCAGCAGTGCCACCTTTCCTGAGTTGACCAGTCCCATTCAAGGCCAGTTGACTGATGTCACAGCTCAGACCTATGAAGACCAGCTGACTCCCTGTGCCACGACTTTTCAAGAGCAGTTGATGCCCAACACTGCCACCTTCCAGGAGCAGTTGGCCAGCCCTGTCCAAGAACAATTGACCCCACCCAGCACAGCTTTCCAAACTCACCTGGCCAGCCCCAGCCGGACCTTCCCAGACCAACTGAGCCCTAACCCCACCAAACCTTACTTCCCCCAAGATGGCTGCAGTTTTCTCTATGAGAAGTTGCCCCCCAGCCCTAACAGTCCTGGTAATGGGGACTGCACTCTTCTGGCTCTGGCCCAGCTCCGGGGGCCACTCTCAGTAGATGTGCCCCTCATGCCTGATGGCTTGCTTACCCCAGAGGCCTCCCCAGTCAAACAGAGTTTCTTCCATTACTCAGAAAAGGAGAGAAGTGAGATAGACCGACTTATCCAGCAGATCAGCCAGCTGGCCCAGAGCATGGACTGCCCTTTCACAACAGAACCTGGAACAGAGGGACTTGAAGCCCTGGGCCAAAGTCTCTCCTTCCCGGGGGCTGGTCCCCCTCTATTCAGCCTGGACCTTAAATCTTGGAAAAGCCAGGAGTTGGCATTCTTGGATGCCCCTGAGGACCAATTCCTGGAAGAGAAGTCTGTGGAAGACATCTTCATGGGCCTCTCCACCCCAACACCCCAGGGGGATTGGGGACCAGGGGGTCCTGAGACTTCAGGTCCAGGGGGAGCCCCGTCGCCCTGCACCGACCTGTCCCCAGAAGATCACAGCTTCCTGGAGGACCTGGCCGCATACGAAACCGACTTTGAGACAGGTGTCTCAGCGTTCCCCTGTGATGGATGTACTGATGAGTTGTATCAACTCCAGAGTCATGTTCAAGACAGCTTCCATGATGGTGAGCACGACAAAAAGAATGTCGTCCCCCCCACTGACCTCATAAAAACCTGAAGAGGGAGGGAAGGGTCTAGTCCACAGATGAGGAAACCAAGGCCAGCTGACTTGTACTAAACTAACAGAACTCACTAGTATTGACCCTGGGAGTGAACCTCTGTATGTGCTTGGGGGGGGGGGAGGAGGGTCTGCTGACTCCTAGTATTTTCCAACAGGAAAAATAGAAAAAGAAAAGGCACAGACAGAATGGGACAGGAACTGCCCCATTTCCCCATTCCATACCAGCCTTATTAGATCAGACTCTTTCCCAGAATCCAAGCCGAACAACTCAATTCATGAGCATTTATCCCCGTTATGAGTTCCTGCAAAGAGGGGAGGAATCAGTTCTGTGGCCTGGCCTTCTCTAACCCTGTTTCCTCTGTTTTCTCTTTCCTCAGATGGAAGTGGAGGGGAACCAACGTTCTGAATAAGTCTGTGACTTAACGCTGTTGAGTATGGCATATTGTCATCATGGAGTGGAGATGTTCTCCACCACCCTGGGAACATTAGTGGGATCCTTGGGGGCTTGGAGAGGATGTGTCTGATCCCTCCCACCCTGAAGGATGGGAAGGGGGGAGGAAGGGTGGTGGGAAGAAGGGGAAGGGGAATTATTTTTAGAATCAAGAGACTTTGAGCAATCCTAGTTTCCATCTCAATCTGTATTCACTCGTAGTGAGTTTCCTTGAATGGGATTCCATACAGAGAATGGGGGAGTCACAGCTTCCCTTCCATGCTGCCCAAGGGGCCTGGGGGGAATTCTCCACTCCCAGGGGCCATAGGGGCCCCTGGGTTTCTGTGGGGGAAAAGGCCGGCCCCGGGCTAGCCAGTGCCCCGTGGGCGCTCTTGACAATCACGTAGAATTGTCTACACTCCAGTAACAGGATTTCAATTCCTATGAACTCGGCCGCCTACGCGGCTTTTCCTGTGACTTTTGCGCCCTGCGCCTGGGGTGGGGGGCGTGAAGCGACTCTATCGTTTCTTTCCGATGAAGGAAGACAGATCTGTCGTCACGCCATGTGTGTGTGTGTGTGCGCACATACATGTGTGCACATGTGTGTGTGCATGAGTGTGTGTGTGTGTGCGCGCGTGTGTGTGTACAAGCAGGCAGGGATTCCCTGGCTGCTGTGTCGGCCCCTGGGCCTCCATGCAGTGAAACTTGTGGTGCTGTGTTGACTTTGTAACCAACTTTATAATAAAGTCCGGTTCGCCTTTTTTGTAGCCCTGGTGTTGTTTGATGATATAGAAGAGAGGAAAGCTGGGGGCAGGCTGGGGGACCTTTGGTGGGGGAGGCCTTTGGATCGAGAAGCCCTCAGTCACTGAGCCAAGGGCTGGGGACACTGAGCCTGGAGTTAATCCTGGCCACCTCCTTCCTGCAAGCCGTGGTTCTCTTTCCCCATGGGAGTGGAGGGGCAGGCTTCTAGATCTTCAAGACAAACCTAGGCCAAGTTTTCCTCTGGATCCAGCAGCCTGGGCTGATTAGGCCTTGGAAGATGAGAGAGCTGAAGACTCTGGGCCTGGGTTTCTCTCCTGTAGGCTCTACCCAAGGCTGCTCACCTAATTTGGTGTTCCTGAAGCCCCTCAGTCAACAGCAGCTGTTCGTTGGTGTGACAGCAGCCTTCCATCGGGGTCCCCTGATGTGGGTGAGGAGCTTCCCCTTGGCTTTGCAGGGGAAGGCTGAGAAGGGGCTGCTCAACTATCTGAACTTCTCAGGGAGATCCAACAGTGTGCTGCTGGTCAAGAGAAAAAGCTGCCCTGGCTCAGCCCTGCACTGAAGGCCAAAGAAGCAAAGGTTCTGAGGGTGGACTCTCTCTTGGAACCTTCCAGCAGCTAAAGCCCATTTGGCCCCAAGAGTTTGCTGCTCCCCAGGTTCCAGCAGATATGACCTGGGAACCTGCATTCTTCTGGAATACTCAAGGCCTGAGGCCTTCAGCATCACAGCACGCTGATTCCTTGAGGAATCGGGGGCCAGGAGACTTTCTAATGGAGTCTCTGATGGGCTCCAGTCACAATTTTAGAAATCCAAGCTCTCCCCTCCACCAGGTGGCACAAAAGCCTCCTCCCTGAGCTTCCCCAAGCCCAAGTTCACCAAACATTTGGGTTTTAAGATAGGATGGAAAGGAAATGGGGCCACCTGCTGGAGAGAGACAACTTCCTTCTCTTTGGGAAGGTGGAAGGATAGTCACCCGACTGAAAAAACACCGACAGATCCTGTGGATGGCTGGGGAGGCCCCTCATTTTCCAGCCCAAGAGACACTACTGCTCGGGATGGGGTGGGGGTGAGGGTGAAGGAGAAGCACCTAATTCCAGACTGCAGCCCAAGGCCCCTCCCTTTGTCATGGGGAGAAGTCCAGGGACTCAGACTCTCACCTCCACACACTCCAGGGCATTCCCTCCATCACCACCCAGATGCGCAGGGGTCAGGTGCTGGCAAGGATGAAGACAATGAAAGCCAGAGGACAGCTTGGGAAATTATACCCAACTGACCATCCAACCAGGGTCCAGAGCCTCCTCGGCCCCTCCTGATCCCAAATCCCCTCCTGTTCTGCCTCTGACTGCCCAGCCAGGGTCCTGGGCCCGAGCCTCTGGGCCAGCCTTCCAAGGAGAAATATGAGGCCCAGCTTTGAGGGTATTTACCCAAGGTCACACAAGGAGAGAGCCTCAGAGAGAAGATTTGAACCTAGAGCCTCTGACCCAGAGCCAAAATTCTTTGCATTTCCTTCAACTGTTCTCCCTTAGTGGGAAGACAAGGGTAGATGCTTGTACGGATGGGTGCCAGGGTCCCGTCCACTGGGGCCACAGCTTGTACGTGGCAGCTGCCAGGGTCCTGTCCATTGGGGCCACAGCTTGTACGCGGCACCTGCTCTTTTCCCCGCCTGTCCCACTGATCTCCCTGCCTTTTCCACATCATCCCCTGAGCAGCAGACAGACAAGCAGAACAAGGTAACAAATGATACAGTATTTATTGGGGTCTTTAGACATTTAAATTATAAACTGACATGATACATAAAAAGTAAAATAGGGTCACAGGTGGTGACCATCAGCCCTCTCTGCCCCTCAGGGGCATGCAGCCAGTGACTGGGGGGGAAGAGAGGGGGCTTGGCAGGTAGAAGGCTCACTTCTTGGCCGCCTCAGCTGCGGCGGCTTCAGCATCTGCCAGAGCCTGGGATGCCAGGAACTGGGCACGCTCCTCCTGGAAGGCAGCCAGCTGCTCTGCGCTCAGGCTGAAGAGAGGAAGAGGAAGGTCAGCACCCTGGGGGTCCTGAGGTTCAGCTCAGACCCAACCCAGCACACACACACACACACACACACACACACACACCACACACACACACACACACACACACACACACACACACACAGACATACATACACACTCTTTCTCTCTGTCTCCAAGATCCTGGGTTCCCTTCCTCATGCCTCAGTTCTCTAACAGCAGCCCTCAGTTCCCCCAGGGTCGCTGCTTCCCAGGACCACCTCACTGCCTGGCCACTTACTCCTTCACCACGTGGATGCCCAGCGAGCGGGCACTACCGAGGATGGAACGGACAACCGAGGAGAGGGGGACGTCCTGCAAAGCGAAGGCGTTGTCCTGAGCCTTCACTCGAGCGATTTCATACACGTGCTTCAAGGTGATCAAGCCAGCCACCTCATGCCCTGGAAGGCAGGAAGGCACCCCAGCTGTCCCCCCCTGTCTGCCCAGGCTAATCACAGCCCCACCCCAGGCGGCTGTCACTTCCCCCTACCCCAGGGGCCAGGCTCATCACCTGTATGTCTGGCTCCCTTTTCGATGCCAGCTGCTGCCTTCAGGAAGTAGGAGACAGTGGGCTGATTAATCTTGAGCTCAAAGGTCCTGTCAGGCTGAAAGAGGAGAGGAGCCAGAACGGGGGTTACCCCCCACCTCTGAGGCAACAGAACGTGCAGGTAGATGGAGGAGTTTAGGGCTGGCTGTATGAACGTGGGGGTGCCGAGTGATGCTGGACCATGGCAGTGCGGGATCACAAGGAAGCGGGAGTCTGGGGGGTCCCCTCACTCAGGAGAGGGTGCGGCAGGATTGCCATCCGCAAGGCCCAAGGCCCTCACCTTCACAACGATCTTGGTGGGCAGGGGGATTCCCTCTCTGATATCCTTGGTCTTCTCGTTGAACTCCTTGCAGAACTGGCTGATGGCCAGGCCATGCTGTGGGGAGAAGGCAGCGCGAGTACGGCGGAGGGAGGCACAAGGAGCTGAGGCCCCTCACCCCGGCCCCTCCCGGGGACGCTGGCGCCCCCTCCCCCAGGAGAGGCCCTGGATCACCGGCTCTTATTGTGGTGGGGGGCCCGGCGCCATCCTCCCGGCCCTCCTCCTTCCCGGGTGGGTTCGTCACGCCACACATGCCAGAGCTTGGGCTCCACTGGCACCACGGGATCGCTTCCAGGCTTCAGGGAATGAATGGCTGGAGGAGGGCTCTGGAGGACAAGTCGCCCTCACTTCCCTCCTGTCAGGGTGAGGGGGGGCTGGGAGCCCCCGTCCTCGGGGGCCCCTTTACACCCCCACGACGCCCCATCATATAGAGGCTAGGGGAAGTGGCAGCCTAGAGCCTCTTTAGAGTCCTGGGCGAGTGACCTTGGCCAAGTCACTGCTCCTTTGGGGGCCCGGCGGTGTCATGCATACCGACTAAAGGAACGTGCTTACAACTACTTTATCATCATTACTATCGAATGTCACTACGGGGTGACACAACTTATACGCGCCGGAGACAGTACTGGAACCCGCGACTCCAGAGGCGTCAGCAGCGCGGGCCCAGGCAGCGTCCAGGTTGCGCATGCGTGGCACCCTCCTGATAGGCTACTACCCCCTCCCCCGCTCCCCTCTGCGCACGCGCACCGCAGCCGGGTTCCGCCCCCCACCCCCACCCCACCCCCACCCCCCTTGTACCTGGCCCAGGATGGGTCCCAGCGGGGGCCCGGGCATCGCTTGGCCCGCGCGCACGATGGCCCGGATGACGCCGCTGCCCTCGATCTTCCGAATGGAGCGCGTGGCCCGGCTGAGCTTCGACATGGCGCGGGCTGTGGGGCGCGAGCAGGAGCAGGAGAGGAGAGAAGGGCGGGAGCCTGGCCCCAACACGTCCGCCCGGCCTCACCGCAACTACGACCCCAAGACGGGCGCCGCCATATTGGGTTAAAGGTCACGGGTGCTCGGGGGCGCGCCTTGGGTGTTTCCCTTTCAACCCGAGATGAAGGAAGGGATACGGGGGGGAAACAGACAGACTTGGAGATAGCATGCAACGAAATGCTGGGAGCAGCCGTCTCTCGTCCGCCATCTACAGACGAGGAAAGATCGCAAAAAGCTGTCTTTTATACAGGCGATCGTGATGGCATCTGTGAAAGAGAGGGTCCTAATGGCCCGCGGAGCATCTTGGGACTTGTAGTTTCATACCCGTCTCCGGCTTCTTGAGGAATAGATTGCCCCATGCGCTGTCGCCATCCTGTGGTGTAGAGGCAGCAGAGAGCACAAGGCTGCAGCCTTTGGGCTCCCTCAGTGGGCTATTCCAGCACTCTTCTCCAAAACTCCACCACCTCCCAGAGGCCTTCCCAGATTGATGCACCCTAGCCAAAAATTTCCTCACTTCTAAAATGATGTTGATATTTAGTATTAAACCCAATCCACTTCCTAGGATTCCTGAAAGTGTCAAATGGCATCATGTATGTAAAGTGCTTTACAAACCTTTAATAATACTATATAAATAATACTGAGAATAAAAATGTCAGCTGTTCCCATTCACCGTCACCTAGGCTGTAGAGCTGCCAGCGGGCTTTACTGTTCCTCAGCAACAGCATTCATTTCCCCCCTCTCTGCCTCTGCCTGTGCTGTTCCCTCCGCCTGTAAGTCTTTCTCCTCTAACCTCTGCCTCTTAGAACTCTGAGTTGTAGTCTCTCTGGACCTCCGCCTCCCACATGTGGCCTTCCCTGATTTCCCACTGTTGTCTCCTATTCACTTTGCATGCATTTTGTTTGGGTTTCTATGTA
This sequence comes from Petaurus breviceps papuanus, assembly GCF_028583685.1. NCBI lineage: Eukaryota > Metazoa > Chordata > Mammalia > Diprotodontia > Petauridae > Petaurus > Petaurus breviceps. The sequence continues at coordinate 3,253,399 of NW_027187322.1, forward strand.
TACATGTTATATATAGACGAAAGGCTATGGAAGATACTCATTTTCTTCTGCTCTGTCCCAGTTATCTGTCTCCCAGAGGGTGTGATCTTTTTCTCCATCATCACCCCTTCCTCCCTGCCCCTCCTCTCTGGAGAGGTAATTTGGGGCAACTAGGTGGCACAGTGGATAGACTCATGAAATCAAGAAGACCTGAGTTCAAATTCAGCCCAAGACATTTACTTCCCTTGTTTGCCTCAATTTTCCAGCTATAATAATGGCACCTCCCTCCCAGGGTTGTTGTGAGATGATATTTGGAGAGGACTTTGCAAACCTTGAAGTTGCACATGAATGTTTGCTATTGTTAATCAGCGACGCCCTGTCACAACAATTAGTTCTTTTTTAGCTTAGGGACAACATCACCCTCATGTTCATGTGGTACCCTTCTCTGAAATTCTGTGCCGTTTATATCAGGCAGAAAGTTATTGATACCAATACCACAGCTGCTAGGAAAATTCCTAATTTAGATTTGGTATTTCTGGCCGACCTCTGGCCTGATTATGTCACAGGCAAAATCGGCTTACGGGAAGTGCTCAGGCAGTTGAAGTGAGAACAAGTTACAGAACGCTTACTGGACAGGTACAGGGAGGGGAATCTGGAGAGAGTGGGCCTTTATAAACTTGCCCCGCTTCTTGAGGAGGTGGTTGTAACCAGCAGCTTCCAAGTGTTTTCAGGGTTTCAATGGTCCACCTCTGCCACAGCTCAGTTCCCATGTTAGTTTTCTCCTTCCAGCTGTTGTCTCCATGGTACTGATTCCAGACACTGTCTACACACTGCTGCTGGTGAATTTGCATAATCCTGACTATTTCCTTTCGGTCTACTCTCTCCTAGACTGAACTGAAGGTAGCTTTTTAAAACTCCCAGGCTTGACTCAAATTGGTCTTCTGGCTTACAATTGAGATAGTCCCAATCACTTTCAAGGTTGGAAGAGAATGCTTATCCTTCCGAACCGCAAATCATAGGATGCCATTCAGTTGTCAAACCCAATTTAATATTTTTGTCTTTGTACACAGTATATGCCTCATAGTACATGATCAATACATGCTTCTTGCATTGGACTGATTAACCTTAGCCTAACCAGAAGGAAACACATGGAAACTAAAGCCTGGAGAGATTAAATAAGTCACTCAAAGTCATCCAAATGGTAACGGACATAATCACAAGGTTTTCTGACTCCTGAGATCAATCCCGGGAGCTCCTGATTTACATGATTACAGAACCCGAGCTGAAAAGATATTGGGGACCATCTACTCTGATTCATATGGAGCCACCAGTGGGTCTGGAGTCAGGATCTGGGCTAAAATTGCAGAGTTGCATGACCTTGGGAAAGTCCTTCATGGCACTTCTCAGAGCCTTGGTTTCCTCATCTGCAGAGTGAGAGGATTTTACTAGATTATGGGAAGTAGTGCCACATAAAATCATATGCTATCTTGATTCTGACAAAGTAATGTTTGCACCTGTAATTTCATTGGAAAATACACGTGCAGCTTTTGGATGTGGGACACACACACACACACACACACACACACACACACACACACGAGGGTTATGGCTCCAAACCGCTGCTATAAAGTCTACATGCCACCAGGTGGCACCCACAGCTCAGGCTGTACTCACTGAGCCTGTGTAACCTGCGCACATGTGGAGAGAAGCACCTTCCCACCTCCTGGCTCTCCTTAACCTCTGGGTTCACATTTAAAATCTGTCAGTGTGAATGAATTCTCTAAAAAGTCCTAACGTTCCATAGATCAGTCTCCACTCAGCGTAGCCCCCCAAATTCACTTCCTTTTATAGCACTTACTAAAATGGAACTCACAGGAAACCAATCTGGTCAGCCTTCCAAGCAGCTCTCGTTAACCTGATGCCTTTATAGAAGGTCTGGGTTCCCAATGCCTCCTACCATCTCTTCCACATGTGTAGGAGGTGCGCAGGGCACAGAGCACTGCATCTGGAGTCAAGATGACCTGAGTTCAAATCTAGCATCAGACATTTACTGGCTGTGGGGCCCTTTGGTGTCTGCCTCAGTCTCCTCATCTGTAAAATAGGGATAATAATAGCACCTGCCTCCCAGGGTTGTTGTGAAGATCAAAAGGGATAATATTTGTAAGGTGTTTTTTTAATACTAGACATACTAGCTACTGTCTTGGTGGCAAAGACAGGTGTTGCTAGAGGTCTTTTTGTGAATGAGTTTAAACAAACATTCTTGGTCTCAGAGACCAAAGGGAAGTGAGGCAACAGGTATCTATTCCAATCCTGCAGCTTTTACCCCATCTCCTTTCATTGCAAGGGACAGTCACCAGCTTTCTCTCTTCTGGTCTCTTCCCCAGAGGCTGCCACACAAGTCCTGGTCACCTGAAAAGTAGTTAGGGGTTCAGGATGCCCCATTTCTCTTCCCAATGTGAAGTCAGAGGCCGAAGGAGAGTGAGGGAACACGAGGGAAAGAGGACCGAATCCCATTCTGCTCCTTAAAGCAGAGTGTGCCCCAAGAAGGTCAAAGACAGAAAGAAAGTCTCAGAGATATGTCCAGGTGTGTGTAGCAGCACAAACAATTGGAAACACAAAGGACACCCAATGGCTAGAGCAAGGCTGAACAGATTGTGATGTGTGAGTGTGCTGGATCATTACTGTAGAAGACGTCACCCGGGCCAGTGAAATGGAAGAATGGATGGAGCACTGGGCCTGGAGTCTGGAAAACCTGAGTTCAGCTCCAGCCCCAGATGCTGAGTGGCTGTGTGACCCTGGCCAAGTCACTTCACCCTATTTGCTTATTTCCAATCTGTAAAATGAGCTGCAGAAGGAAATGGCAAATCACTCTGGTATCTCTGCCAAGAAAACCCCAAATGGGGTCACAAAGACTTGGACATGATGGAAAACAGCAACAACAAAGAAGAATCAAGCAACTGGAAGGATTTGGAGAAGGATGGGAAGGTTTGCATGAAGGTGCCCAGTGCAGTTGGCAGAACCAGGAGAACTATGAAGAAACTGATCTTAACAATGTAAATAGCAACAGAAACCGACCTCAGGAATCAGCATAATGACCCAGCTTGCCTCTAGAGAAGAGGTGACAAAAGGCTTCTGTCTCCCTCCTTTCTCTCCAGAGGTAGGGGCATTTCATGTGGAATTTCAGAAAGAGCTGAATGATACTTAAAAGGAAGAGTAAGCTGTTCATAAGGGAGATTCGCAGATTCATTTATAATCTGCTTTTGCTGTTCTGCCTCATATATGGAAATGCTCATTTTGTTCAAGTCAAGAAGCATTTTTTAATAAGGGCTTACTATGTGCCAGGCACTGAAAATATGAAGAAAGGCAAAAACAAACCCTGCTCTCAGCAGGAGCTCACTCTAAGGAGGGAGACAGCTGCAGACAGAGATTTACAGACAAGACAAATTGTAGGAAATCCCTAGATGATGAGCTAGCACTGAGGGGACCTGGGAAAGGCCTTTGGCAGAAGGTAGAATTTGAGCTGGGGCTTGAAGGAAAACCAGGAGGTGGAGATGAGGAGGGAAAGCATTCCGGGCATGGGAGAATAGTCAGTGTGGGAGGAACAGTGTTATTGGATCTTGGTTATAGAGGGAAGAGAAGTGGGTAGCACAGAGTACCAAGCCCTGGACCTGAAGTCAGGACGACTCTTCTCCCTGAGTTCAAATCCAGCCTCAGACATTTCCTACTTGGGTCGCCCTGGGCAAGTCACTTCATCCTGTCTGCCTCAATTTCCTCATCTATCAAATGAGATGTAAATGGCAAGCCACTAAAATATTTCTGCCAAGAAAATCCCAAATGGGGTCACAAAGAGCCAGATATGCCTGGAAAGAAAAAAAGACCAAACAGCAACAACATAAGTGTAAGGAAGCTGGAAGGGGTGAGATTGAGAAGGACTTTAAAAGCCAAACAGAGGAGGTGATAGGGAACCGCCAGAGTCCACTGAAGAGGAAAGTCCTGTGCCTTCGAGAGGTCATTTTGGCAGTTGGGCATTAGTTGGACTAGACGAGAGAGAGCAGGGCCACTAGCCAGCAGCCATGACCATAGTCCCGGGATGAGGAGATGAGGAGCCAGTAGAGAGAAGGGGCCATCAACATGAAGGAGAGCCAGCAAGACTTGGCATCAGATTGGCCCTCTGGAGTGAGCATGAGGGAAAGGCGAGACTGGAAACCGGTGGTGAAATCAGAATTTTTAAAACTGACAAAGGAAATGTCCCTAACCCCCTTGTTAGTTTGGCTTTTTTCTACTAGTCACTTCTGACTCTGGGGCTTCCTGGCTTCCTTTGAGGCTGGGATGAAGCACCCCCCCACACACACACACACACACTCACACACACATACACACTCACACATGCCTTGTGGGTGGCCTTTCCAGCTCAGATTACCTTTCATCTACTCCTGGAGGGACTTTTGTCTGCTCCTAGCTGCATACATGTTGTTTCCTTCAGTAGAATGTAAGCTCCATGAAGGCAGGACCTAGTTTTGCTTTTTGTTTGCTTAGTTACTAATTTTTAAACATTGTCTGTTATATGGGATGGTCTCTGGGTAAGGGAGGGGGAAGGGGTGTCTTTGAAAAAGGAGTTGATGTTCAAACAAAAAATAAATTTCAATAAAAACAGTTTTTGGAAAGTGACACCAGAATGCAGCCCCCAACAGCTGCATTGAGGGCAGGCTGGCCCCTCAGTGGCTGCCCCAGCCCTGCTTCTCATTTCTACCTTACTTGGTGATGCAAAATCCAGAAAATGCAGGTGAGCAAAGATAGTAAGGAGCAGCCCATGCCGGGAGTAACCTGCTAAAGCTGAAATGGTCAACCAGGTACCACCAGAGTGTATGGAGTGCTGGGCCTAGAGTCTGACTGACTCATCTTCCTGAGTTCAAATCTAGCCTCACACTCTTCCTAGCTGTGTGACCCTGGGCAAGTCACTTAATCCTGTTTGCCTCAGTTTCCTCATCTGTAAAATGAGCCAGAGAAGGAAAGGGTATCTTCCACTCCAGTATCTTTGTCAAGAAAATCCCAAATGGTATCACAAAGAGTTGAACACAGCAACAACAAATTAGACACACACTTTTCTTTTTTACAAAGTATAAATTATGGATATTTACATTTTTAACATAGAAACATTTTTCCCTTGTTGGTATATTCCAATTACAGCATCCTTAGTTTCTTCAAAAGACTCAGTTCAGGTACCCAGAGCTATAAGCAGCCTGAGCCAATAGGGCTTTATGCTCAGCTGCTTGTATCTGGGGGTGCACTTTTCTCTGAAGGAGGATGTCATTCTTCCTCAAGTTAGCCTCCTTTCCCCAATCTTACCTCATGGTACTGTGTGACCCCAGGCCTACAGGCAGTATAACTGTCCATAGGCCACTGTGCCCAAGAGTCCTCTCCTTTCTGTGCCCTTCTCCTAACCACTACCCCACCCGTGTGTGAGGGGCTCTTTGGTTGGACCCTCTGGGGGACATGCACCCCCCTGTCCAGGCATGGTTATGTCTGCATTCAGACTGGCCTCTGTGTCCCAGTTTGCTTTAATCTTCCCCAGCCTCATGAATTCACCCACAGCCACAGTAACTGAAGGCTTACTGATTTCCTTTGTGACTGATTAATGCCTCTTTCCCCTCAAATTATCAGCTAGAATACATGACCTGAACATAAGAACTCCCATCACCACAAAATCAGAAGAGAATGACATGAGGTACCAATCCGCACTAAGTCGAGGGGAGGCTTCTCAGCCGAACTAGTGAGGGCAGAGTTTATCAAAGCGAAGAGAGATGCTTTTGACAATATCAGTTTCCCCCAGTATGGAGCTGCTTCCATTTTCTTTGATGCATCATCTTCGTTTCTCCAGCAATACTGAATCAGGTGATCTCAGAGCAAGAAAATGACCAGAATAAAACTAGGAAACCGCGTGGGTAGGAGGATGCATGTAGGAAGAAAGAGAAGAAAAACTCCCAAGAAATTCTGTTCTATGTATTGTGTCGCTTGCTAACTTAGAAGCCGTGAACTCCCCACCCCCCACCCCTGTGCAGGCTTATCTGTGAATTCTGACATCTTAAGGTTACAAGAATTGCCCTGTTATGACAGACTCTCAATCTAGCTACTGACTCCATGAAATTAAAAGTTTTTGAACAAAAAAAAATCAATAAAGACAGAATTAGAAGGGAAATAGTAGAAGGAAAATGTGTCAAATATTACTGAGAAACTTACTGATTATCATCAGTCATTAATATAACCATTAACAAATTACTGATACTCATATTTTTATACCCAAAATGGTCAGAGAATGGATTCAAGTTTATGACCCAAGATCCATTTGCCAATACATAAATGCCAAAGACTGCATACACTTTTTTCCTTTTTTTCTCTTTGGTTTTCAGCGTTTACCTCCATAAGATTATGAATTCCAGATTTTCTCCCTATCTCTCCCCTCCTCCCACCCCAAGACTGCCTGTAATACATAAAGAAGAATGAGAACCATACGTATACTTTTCTAAACAAGAATTGCAAACTACCGATGTCTGTATGAAAACATGCTCCAGATTACAGGAGAAGGATAAACCCAAGTTAAATAAATAGGTGACTTCACCTCACACCCAGCAAACTGGCAAAGATGCTAAAAGGGAGGAAAGGTCATTGCTGGTGGGACTGTGGGTAGGCGACATGCTGATTCCCTATTAGAGCTATGAGATGGTATGATCATGGTGGGTTCTCATTTTGGAATCATGCAGGAAACATGACCTAGTTCTTCCTGCCCTTTCACCCAGTGATCCTGCCACTGGGCATGAATTCCAGAGAAGTAAAAAAACAGTAACAGATTTAGAATATATGCCAAAACAGCCACAGTACAACTTTTTGTGATAGCAAACAATTGAAAACAAAGTCAATGTCTCTTGGTTGGGAAATGACTGAAAAACTATGCTCTGTGAAGATAATGGAGAAATATTGCGCCACAAGAAATGATGAATGTCAGGAATTCTGAGGAGCCAGGAAGTTTTATATGAGTTAAAAGTAACCAGAACTAGGGGAGCAAGAAACCCTGAGTGCAAGAAGAGATTTCTAAAAAGGAGCAATGGCAAAACCAAGCCAGTTTCCAGAGAAGTGATAAGGAGGTCCGTCCTTTCACCCTCACAAGGCAGGTGTAGGGTGGCCAGGGCAGAGTGGCATAAAACACTGTCAGATACAGTTTCTGTGTTGGATGCTTTTGTTTCCTGGTGGTTGTTTTAATATTCTCTGAACCTGGGAGGGTTCAATCTGGAGAGAGCAGAGGTGGGAAATGATGGTGACGGAAAGTTAAAGGGCATCTTTTTAAACAAGTTCTGTTGTTACCTGTTTCCCTGTTACATTTCATCCCCCAGAATATCCGCTCCTTGAGGACAGGGCCTCTGCTTATAGTGTTTATTTCTGGTTCCTTCCTGTGGAACCTTGTCCTTTATATGCAGTAGGCATGCAATACATGCCCTTTCTGGTCCGATCTTTCAGCCCCTTGGGACTCCACTACCTCCCTCCCCCCCAACACGCCCCCCCTCCCCGCATGTGTCCTGTTTTTCCTGTCCAGAGCTTGCTTTGTAGAGAGCTGTTGCTGGGGGTCTCCCCGTTAGCGACAAGCTCTCCAAGGGCAGGGACTGCCTTCCTTTGTATCCTCAGAGTCGGCCCTTGTGGACACTTAATAGATGTGTTCTCAGTTATTTATTCCAGCTTCCGTGAAACCTTTGAAGAGGTGACACTGGGCACTGAGCAGACCTGAGTTTGAATCCTGCCTTAGATTCTTACTGAACTTGACAGCCACAGGCAAGTCGCTCTCAGCCTTGGTTTCCTCATCCGTCAAATAGAGGTAAGGACAGCACAGTCCTCAGAGGCGAGTCTAGTGGGCCGCGTACACGTAGCTAGTATTGTCCAATCAATCTCCTCTTACAGATGAGGAAACTGAGGCCTGAGGAGGTTTAAGTGGCTTGCCCAATGCTCTATGCATCTTGCCAGGCCTTGGGGGCTGGGCACACAGTAGGTGCCTGGAAAGGCCTTGGTTGGTCTAGGCACACAATAGGCACCCAGAAAGGCCGTGGGGGCTGGGCACACAGTAGGTGCCTGGAAAGACCTTGGGGCCTGCAAAGAAGCCAAATTCAGAGGGAGGAGTGGGAACAATGGCAGAGAGAACAGAGGAGGCGCAACACGGGAATGAGCTGGGAACAGAAGACGGGGGAGGCAGAGAATCAGTGAAAGCAGCCTCTGTATCCAGCGTGGGCCTTCCATCTGGGGGGTGAGGGACCCTGGAGCAGAGCCCAAACTAGATAACTTCACGCCCAGACCAAGAGAGGACACTGGGCCACTCTCCTGCTGATCTTTGGGGGCAGGGTCTTTTGTTTTGTTTTGACATATTTTACATATTTTTCTCCATTGTTAAGCTCTGTGAATGCAAAGCAGCTCCTCTCTTGGCTCACCCTTGTCCTGGCTCTGCCCTGGACAGAACCTCCAGAGTTGGCGGAGGGAGGGGAGCTTTTTAGATGCTGCCCAAAGTGCTGGCCCTCTAACACTAATCACAGCTCCGCGATCCAAAGGAATCCATAGGCTTTCCTCCTTTGGAGTCCTCCCATGAGGCTCCCTTTCACAAAGGGGTGACCTCTCATAGTCCTTCTAGGAAATCACCATCTACTTCCCATGAATCTCCCTGACTGTGAAAGACACTATCCCATCAGGCTCCATAGCCCCAGTGGGGAATGTTCAAGGGGCAGGACTTTCTACCTCTGGAAGTTTGCGTTTTTTTCAATGAGGATCTCTCCGGGCAGGCTAGAGGGTGGTCAAAGCCTTTCTCATCAACTCCAGAATCGTCAGGGTCCAGCTGTTAGGATTGGGGACCCCACACAGTCCCCTCTGTCCCTTCTCTCTCCCTCAGGCCCCAACCTAGCTTCCTGCCTTTCCTGATTCAGCTCCTACTATCCCCATGGTTCTGTTACCATCCCTGTTATCAAGGCCTCCCCCCCAGTCCTCGCTTCAAGACATGTGAAGCATCATTGTGCCATGCACTGTGGGAAAGGAAGTCGTAAAGTCACACCTAGTGACTCTAGGTTATCTTACAAGTGCTCCTGAAGGTCCCAGGATCTGAGTGCCAAAAGCATTCATCACTTTATCTATCAGCCACTCAGGGGCACATAGTCAGCTCCAGGGCCAAAATGAAGACCAATGTTTGCAGGTTCCTTCCTCCATGATTCATTAAATCTCTGGCATCTGGGGAAATAATTTATGAAAATGGTGGTCTCTGGGGGCATCTTCCCCAGCAGAATGGCACAGAACACGGTATTATTCAATCACTCAATCAATAAGCTTTTATTAAGGGGCTTCATGCTCCACTGTGGGGTCTGTAGCATAGGAGGGAGAGGTGATTAGTGAGGAGGTGGCCAGGAAAGGCTCCAGCAGGGCTAAAGGAATTCAGCCTGAGGGATGGATATGTTTGGGACAGGGAAGGCAGGAGGACATGGAAGGATGGGTAGATTTGAGTTAGGGGAGATGGGAAGGCATGGAAGAATGGGTAGATTTGAGTTAGGGGAGATGGGAAGGCATGGAAGAATGGGTAGATTTGAGATAGGGGAGATGGGAAGGCATGGAAGGATGGGTATGTTTGGGATAGGGAAGGCAGGAGGGCATGGAAGGATGGGTAGATTTGAGATAGGGGAGATGGGAAGGCATGGAAGGATGGGTAGATTTGGAAGAGGGAAGGTGGGAGGGCATTGGGAAGAAGACTGGAGGAACAAAAATGCAATTGTCATTCAATATTTCATTCATTCATCTGTCAAATGTTTCAGTCCCTGTCCTGCTTGTGATAGTTGAGGACAGTACAAGGATAAGGAAGACATGATCTCTGGCCTTGAGGAGTTTACAGACTAGAGATAAGTCATACACAAAGAGAATACCCATTAGACCAGTGCTCTTAACCTGTGGTTTGTAGATATGTTTTTTTTTTTAAATTCTGATATCTGATATAGGCAATGGGGTATAGCAATCCATCTTGCCCTACAAGAAAGTTAGGGGAAAGGGGGGAAGGGGAGAGATGGGGGGGGATGTGAGAGAGGGTAGACTGGGGAAAGGAGTAATCAATTCATTTGCCATCTTGGGGTGGGGGGTAGGGGAGAGATGGGGAGAAAATTTGTAACTCAAAATCTTGTGAAAATAAATGTTGAAAAATTAAAATAAATGAATAATTCTGGGGGAAAATGATATCTGTATTTCGATAAATTGTGTTTCCTTTGTAATTCTATATATTTTGTTTTACTTCATCTATTTAAAGACATTGACCTAAGAAGGGGTAAGCTTCAGCAGACTGCCTTATGACACACAAAGGGTTAAGAAATCTTGTATTTGACTGTGATGAGTGGGAGACAGCAGGGCAGAGGGGTAAGAGGGGAGGGGAAGGAATCACTTGAAGTTAGAGTGTCAAGGGAGATTTGTACTGAATCTTGTGTTTGCTGGTTGGGGGACACTCAGAGATCAGGCCTGATCTGCTCCTGCCCCCTCTTACTGGTTCCCCAAGGGCTACAGCTTAACTAATTCTGGTTCAACCACAGGAATGGCCAAGATGCCTGATCTTTTCTAGATGAAGTCAGATTCTCGTTGGATTCACTTTTTCTGGAGCGCAGGCAAGAGGCCAGCGTGAGGGAGGAATAGTTGCATTGTTTGCAGTGGGCAGATGCTAACCCCTGGGGCTCTGCCCTCGTCTGGCAGCATCCCGAACTTGGGGGAGGGTGCTACGTTAGGAGCTGTAGATCACTGGAGGGTGTCCAGGGAAGCACCAGCAAACCCCGGTCTAATGCGTGTTATCTCCGTGCATGACTTAACCACCCCTAGACTGGAAACTCCTCGAAGGCCCGGGATCATGTTGTCCCTATGCTTGTGTGGCCGAGGAGGTGGGCCCACATGGGGACGCGTGGACCGAGCCTGGAGAAGTAAAGTCTTAAGGAGGAAAGCTGCCGCCCGTGGGCCAGCGTCTGAAGGCCTTCCTGTGAGAGGGGGGTGCATTTACTCTGCCTGGTCCCACAGGACAGGACTGAATGCGAAGGCTCCGGGTTCCAGGGAGTTCGGCTCTTTCTTGGGCACCCGTGGGGTGAGGCCGAGCTCGCTTTCGGCTCTGATTCTGTGACCTCGCTTGGGAATTTGTGACATGACACTGCGACTCTGAGTTACGGTGTCGGCGTCCCCTCTCCATCTCGGCCTTCGAGAGCCATGACGGCAGAGACCGCTTCAAGCTTCACCCCTGCTCGGCCCCAGCCCCCGGACCATGGCTCAGCACACAAATGTCCCTGGCGATGGTTGCCATAAGTGAATTCACTTACGTTCTTCTTTCCTCAGCCTCATAAAAAGTGCTATGTGAATGAATGAGAAAGCACTTCTTAAGCGCCTTCCGATGTGCCAAGCATTGAGTTAAGGGTTGAGGATCCAAATAGAAAACTGGGAAGTGGCTGCCCTAGGGGAGCTCCCATTCTGCTAGGGGAGGGATGGCCAAGAACCGGGCTTTCAGTGTGAGAGGCTGCAGGGTTGGCTACAGGGCAGGTCTGCCCTGCAGAAGCACCCGGCTTGGCAGAGGAAGTCTGGCCCTCGGTACTGGGAGCGGAGGTCTGGAGGGAGCCTTCCGGCTCCGAGTCCCAGGCCTCCCTTCGGGTTTAGCTGGAGGTGGGGGGGAAGGGGGACGGGGCTCAGGGGAGGAGAGCATCTGTCCGGGGTAACAGAGAACAGCCTTTTCGCATTCCTGGGAGCAAGAGAGCAGGAGGCAAGTTGACCAGAACGACCTGAGTGAGCAGCCTGGTCTGGCTGGAAGCTGAAGGGGATCGGGTGGGAAGAGGGTGGGGGGCGCTCAGGCTGGGTCCCAGCTGCGGAGGACCCTGTATTCCAGACTGCAGCGAGGGTCCCGTTTCCACTTCTCCCCTCTGTGGGTCATAGCCTGGACTTGTTGCCTTCCCTGGAGTGTGGGGAACAATTCTATGTTCCCTCCTCAATCCTAGTCAGAAATAGATGGACTTGGGGTCTCAATGTCCTGTTTTAAGAACCATAAAGGAAGTTTTCCAGGTCCAGCCCTTCAGTTTTACAGATGAGGAAATTGAGGCCCAGAGAGGTTACATAACTTACCCGAAGAAACCCTGGGAGGAGCGTGAGAGACGGGATTTGAATCTGGGTTTCCTAACTCCAGAGCCAGGCTAAATGCCCAACGCCAGTGTGGGCAGGGGGAGGGACAGGCACAAGTCCAGACCCCTTGGCAGGTTCTCTTTCTCTTTTCTAGGCACACCTGGCTTAGCTCAGTCTTCAAATCCTTGGGGCCTCTTGACCTGTAAGACTGGAGAGCCAGAAGGGATTGTAGGAACCATTTAGTCCACCTCACCCATTTTATAGAGGGGGAAAAGAGAGGCCCAGAGCCCTGAAGTGCCAAGTTGGAGGCTACAGAACTAGCAAAAGGCAGAGCTGGGATTCCAGTCTTCTGGTCCCTCATGCAGGGCCCTTTGGCTACTGCCTGGACCCTCTGACCCAGCTCTTGGGCTCCGATGCCCCCTTGCCTCCTCCTCCTCCCTCCTTCCTGGACCGGCACCTACCTTCCCTCCATCACACACACACACACACACACACACACACACACACACGAATAACCATCAGGGTTGTAGGAAAGGGCCCGGGGTAGTCTGGCCCCCAGCCTCAAAGCAAGATGGGGGTCCCCAAGCTGGGCGGGAGGTGGAAGGAAGGAGGAGGGTTTTCTCCGGGGGGGGGGGGGGGGGGGGGGCCATGGGAGGGCGGCAGGGGCGCCCCGGAGGGGCGAAGTTTCGCCGCAGGAGGCGGAGCTCGAGAAGGCGGAGCTCCGTCCCAGGAGGGCGGGGTCTGAGGAGGGGGCGGGCCCTCTGGGTGGTGCGCGTCCCCCTCCCCTTCCTTCTCCTTCTCTCCCTCCCCCCAACTCTGGGTGTCCCCGTGACGAGGCAGCGCGGTGGTGCCGCCGGGCCGGCCCAGCCCAGCTCGGCCCGGAGCATCCCAGTCCGGTCCAGCCGCTGCGGTCTTGCCTGCGGCTAGGAGCGCCCTGGGGCTAGGTAAGGGGCAACCCGGGGGGGGGGGGGGAAGACAGTCAGAAAGGTGGGCGGGGCCTGGAGACTGGCATGGCGGGGGACACTGGAGGGAGGCGGTGGCAGGGGTCCCGGTGTTCAGATCCTCCCGGACCAGAGCCCCGGGGCACCCCGCGGCTGTCTGGCAGGGCTCACTCTCTGCGCCCCGAGGCTCCCGTGGGGATCTGCGTAGGTGCCTGCTCTCTCGTGGCTGGTCCTAGTCTGGATCCTGAGGCTGCTGCTGTCGCCCCCCCGTGGCGGCGGCGCCAGCCCGTCTCGGGGTGCGCGGCTCGGGCTGCCCCCCCTCTTCTCCCCTCCCTCCCTGCCTCCCTCCCGCGCGCGTCCCCTGCGTGGCTGTGTTTCCCAAACAGGTTCCCTGCAGGAGGGCGAGTCTGCTGCAGCCTCAGCTCAGGGCGCACCGGGAGGGTCAGAGGAGGAGAGATGAGGGTGAGAGCAAGCCCCCGCCGCATCCCCAAACACACCGGGACACACACACACATACGCAGATGGGCAGATGGGCAGGGGGACCAACACTGGCCCAGGGGAAGCCTAGTCTGCTGAGCAGAGATCCGGAGGGCGGGAGGGACACGATAGGGGAGGCGGGAGGAAGCAGACTGGCGGAGACGGAGATAAATGGGGAGACGCGGAGAGAGACTGGGAGAAACCTGAGGAACCCCGCAAGGCCAGGGGCAGACGCTGCCCGAAGGGTTTTGCCTAAGAGAGGTCCATGGTGGGAGGAGTCAGGGACCCCAAAGGCCGATGGGGCTGGGGGCTTCTTACTCCCTGGTGTCCAGAAAAGAGGAAAGCTTCTTCTAAGGGGGAGGGGTCTTGTCCAGGAGCAAGCCCAGATCCTCTCCTGTTGAGGTGACCGTCCAGGCCAGGCCAGGCCACATGTTTCTCTAGTCCCATAGCTTCATCACCCCTGTCCAGGCATCCCCTTCCCTCTATTTCCTCCTCCCTCATTACCATGGTAACTAGGCAGCTGGGGGAGGCAAAGGCGGCAATGTTGCCATGGTGATGGGAGAGGTGAAAGGTCCCCCATTCAGAAGAGGGGGAGGCCAGGGGACCGGGGCCCAGTTTGTGTCCAACTGTCTGGGGGAAGCTGGGTGGAGGGAGGCTGAGCAGCTTTCTCTCCCTCTCCTTGGATCTCTGGTAGGATGGTGTTGGAAGGCAGCACTGACGTGGGGACCCCAGGATCCCTGGGCCTCCGGCAGACCAGCGCCAAAACCCCTCGAATCCTTCCCGCTCCTCCTTCGGACAGTTTGCTGCTGGGCAAGGAGCCTGTCAAATATGGGGAACTCATCGTACTGGGGTGAGGGCCTGGGGTGGAGGGGTGGGAGATGAGGGGAGGGTACCCAGAAAGACCCCAGGGAGCTCCTCAGAAAACAGGCTGAAGGGCTAGGGCCAAGCTAGGAACTAATGTCAGAGAACATTCAAGGAGGAAAAGGAACTCACTTCATCCCCTTCACTTTACAGAGGGGTAAACTAAGGCTCAGACAAAGGGAGTGCCATGCCCAAGGTCATGCACTCCTCACATGGCAGAGCAAAGACTAGAACCCATGTTTCCTGCCTCCCAGGCTGGTGTTCCTTCCTCTCCCCAGTGCTACTGCCTCTGGGTGGGTCTTTGGAGCCTCCTGGCTCCTTTTCTGGGCTCTGGAAGCCATTCCTGGGTCCTTTTCCCCAATTCAGTGACATACAATGGAGCAAAGAGTGCTCCCATTCCTGTTCTGTACAGAACCTTGTGCTGGGCATTGGAAGAAAGAGGAAGTTGAGAGGGGCACAGATCCTGCCCTCATGGAGTCTCCAGTCTAGGAGGGGAGTACTCATAGAATTAGGGAACGTGACATGGTATGATCAGAGGTGGAAGGTCTGAGGGGGGAGGTTCTTGCTGACAGGGGTGATCAGGGCAGGCTCCCCAGAGGAGGACAAGTTGGAGTTGGGCTTTGGAGGAGGGATTAAGAGAGGAAGGCCTTCCCTATGAAGGGATGGCAAGGGAAAAGGGAAGCAGGGGAGAGAACAGAGTAGTTTGGAGAGCATGGAGGGATTTAGGATGAAGTAATGCTTGAAGGGGAGGGTGGCTCAGACAGGCTGGGAAGTCGAATTTGAACTTTACCCAGTAGGCAGTGGGAGTGCAGGAAAGAAGCCCAGATCTGTGGATAGGAGAGATTATTCCAGTGGTCTGAAGGGTGCATTGAAAGAAAAGGCAGAGGGAAGAATGGCCAGGAGGCTCCCACAGGAGTCCAGCTGAGTAGCAAAGCCAGCCTGAGCAGAGGCAGAGGGAGTAAAGTGGGGGACATTTGTGAAGGCTTTGATGGGGGTGAGACAAAGGACCTACTATAGCTGATTGGGAATGAAGGATGAAGGAAAGAGAAGGGGCAATGATAATGCCAAGTTCCAGAAGAAGAAAAGCAATGGATGATGGTGGCCCAGCAGGAACCGTGCCATCAGGATCAGCAAAGGAGAGGGGGGGAGAAGCCAAATCGTTTGCAAGGCTGTTCCTTGTTTCTGCCTCTGAACAGCTCAATGTGTCATTTTGGGGTCTTCCCAGGAGGTGAGGTGAGCCCAGCAGTGTGTTGGACTAGCACAGTTCTCACTGTGCTTTTCTCTCTTCTCACAGTTACAATGGGTCCCTGGCCAGTGGAGACAAGGGCCGCCGTCGCAGCCGCCTGGCATTGAGCCGGAGACCCCAGGCCAACGGGGTGAAGCCTGACGTCGTTCACCATATCTCTACCCCACTCGTGTCCAAAGTAAGGAACAGCCCAGGCTAGACATCTTCTCTCCTTGTCCCTTATCTCTTCCTTCCCTGGTGATCTTCTCTCTTTATAGATCCTGCCATGTTCCTAAGGAGGCTGACAAGACTGTGGCTGGTGGCTGGGTGGGTGACTGTTCCTTTTTCTCCCCAGGCACTGAGTAACCGAGGCCAGCACAGTATCTCCTATACCCTGTCTCGGAGCCACTCGGTCATCGTGGAATACACCCACGACAATGATACAGACATGTTCCAGGTATGGCTTTTCCCCATCCTCAATCCTTCCTTCCTTCCCTCCCTCTCCCCCTCCTTCCCTCCCTTCTTCTCTCCCTTCTTTCCTTCCTTCCCTCCCTACCTTCCACGCTTAATAAGCGGCCTATAGTTTAGAGAAGACACAGTCCCTGCTTTCCTAAAGCTGACGTGGTAGGGATCAAGACCAGGTGAGGAAGGTCTAGGTCTGGGATGATGAAAGCAGGTTAGGACCAAGGGACTTCGGGGTGGCGAGCTTGTCCGAAGTAACAAGTATGTATCCAGGGCTGATTGCACCCAGTCTAGTGCTAAGTATGATGGGGGAGAGAAGAGAATTCAGTTCAGTTCATATTCAGTGCCTGCTCCATGCTAGGCACTGGGGAGGGATGGAAAAGACAAAGTCCCTGCCCTCACAGGGTTTATAGTCTAATAGGGAATTAAGTTGTATGCACAGATGACTGATAGAAGGCATTAGGCACAGAATCCTGGGATGGGTTGCTTTGTCAGCACATATATGCATATGTACGTACATACACACATATACTACTGGGATTGTGGGAAAAAGAGAATGCACTTCTATCTGGGGAGATCAGGGAGGACTTCCTGGAGGAGGTATCATTAGAGCCAGGTCTTGAAGGATGGGAAGGTCTTTGATAGGCAGCTAGGCAGTGTTTAGGCTTAGAGCTCTAAACTTCAAATCAAAAAAACCGGATTTAAAATCGTGCTTCAGATACTTTCTAGTTGTGTGACCCTGGACAAGTCACTCAAGCTCCTCTTTTGTAAAATAATAAATAGTACCTACCTCCCAGGATTGTTGTGAGGATCAAATGACAGAACACAAGTAAGGCACTTTGCAAATGTTAGACTATAGATAAAGGGAGCAGAAGGAGAGTCTGCTTGTAATCTCCCTAAGCATCACTTCCTTTCTCTGAACCTTGATGTCTGTAT
This sequence comes from Petaurus breviceps papuanus, assembly GCF_028583685.1. Lineage (NCBI taxonomy): Eukaryota > Metazoa > Chordata > Mammalia > Diprotodontia > Petauridae > Petaurus > Petaurus breviceps. The sequence continues at coordinate 3,270,415 of NW_027187322.1, forward strand.
CTGTCATATGGGGATAGCAGTCTCACTGCCTGCCTCCCTACCTCATTGGAGAAAGAGGAGCCTTTCTAGGTGGTTTAGTGGAAAGGAGATCAGGAGTCAGAAGACCTGGGTATGAAATCCTGGCTTTGTCACGAAAGATAAAAGAGGCTATTTCTATTAAATAAAAAAGCTTTTGCACAAATAAAATCAATGCAGCTAGTTAAAGAAAGGAAGCAATGGACTGGGGGAAAAAAATCTTTTAATCCAATATGTCTGGTAGAGGTTTGATACAAATAAGAAACAGACACAAAGAGGTAAGTAAGATCAAAAGCTATCCCTTGGTAGCCGAGTAATCAAAGGAAATGAGCAAAGAGTTGTCCAATCCAGGGTCTACTTCTCATCACCTGTGTGACCTTGGGTAAGAAGCTTCACCCTCCTGGGCCTGTTTCCTCATCGGTAAAATGAGGGAGTCAAAGAAGGTGACTTCTGAGGTTCATCCTAGCCCTAAAACTCTGACCGTCCAATGCTGACTCTAAGTCACCCCTGGCCTTGGGTCTCACCCAGCCTCTTTAGATGACCTGAATCCTGCCATGCCTTGGGGGATGAAATTGCTGAATGGCTCCTGGTAGGAGGTGGGAGGTCCTGAGGGAGAGTGCAAGCAATGCTGGATGTGAAGAGGAAGGATCTGGCCTCCTGCCTGTCCTCCTGGTCCCTGGTCCCTGTTGGGAGGAAAGACTTGGCATCCCTCACATCCCATGGAAGTGAGCATTAGGTCAATGTTGCTGGTCTGTGAGCGGCCCCCAATAGTTACCATCATTCTCTCCCCCCCCCAACCTGCTTCCCTGGTGGGCGGGGTGGGGGGAGCGGGGACTCACAGATTGGCCGCTCTACGGAGAACATGATCGACTTCGTGGTCACTGACACAACCCCGGGGGGAGTAGCCGGGGAGGGCCCTGCTGCCCAGAGCACCATCTCACGGTACGCCTGCCGGGTCATCTGTGAGCGCTGGCCCCCCTACACAGCACGGATCTATGCCGCTGGCTTTGATGCTTCCAGCAACATCTTCCTTGGAGTGAGTGAGTCCCACAGGGATGGACTTGGGACTGGACTGGGGGGGTGATACATAGGGGAGGGGGACGTGTGTACCCTGGATAGTCTTAGAGGAAAGTGGTGCCCACAGAGTAGATGGGGGCAGGACATGCTTGGGTACACAAATAGATGGTGAAGGTCAGGTTTGGGGGGGTGGGTACCCTGGGATCCAGATAGGACCAATCAATTACCCCTTGGGATCAATAAACTCCAGTGACTTCTTATCTCTAGGGTCAAAAACAAGCCCCTTCTTGGCATCAAACACCCATTACATCCTGGTTTAATCTTCCTTTCTAGCCCTTCTGTATGTGGACCCCCCCAAAAAAAACCCTCTCAGGTCCATTCAAACCACCCTTACTGACGCACACCCACAGTGGTCCATTTCTCATCTCCCTATCTTTCCACTAATTGTCCCTCATACTCAGAAAACCCCCCTCCTCAGCTCTGCCTCGGGGAGGCCCTACACCTCTCACACGAAGCCTTTCCTGACCTTCTTCCACTCCTCCCCACCACAATCTACCTATGTATGTGTAACCTCCCCCGTGAGGCTTCCCTGATAGAATGTAAGCTCCATGAGGGCAGGGGCTGTTTCCTTTATCACCCAGAGCCTAGTACTCTGCCTGGTATATAGTAGGTGCCTAATAAGTGCTTACTGAATGATCATTCAACAAACAGTAAACTTCTACTGTGTGTAGAACACTGTGCTAAATTTTGAGGGAAAGTGTGCAAATGCAAATGTGAGGTTTAGATAAGACCATCCTGCCCTTGTGGAGTGTATAACTGAGGGGTGAAATGCAAGTACAAATGTGATTATAATACACAACATTTTGTGAAAAGTGTATACTCTGTGGGATACAAGGGGAAGGTTGTTGCTACCAAAATGGGGATCAGCCCTCCTTATGGAGGAGACTGCACCCTGAGCTGGGCCCAAAGAACAATAGGAATTCAGCGATACAGTTTGACGTCTATTAAACACCTACTGTATACAAGGCACTCACCGGAGGCTAGGAAGGTGAGAATAAAAACCCTGCCCTCAAGGAGCTTACCCTGTGCTAGGGGAATATAATTTGTACATGAGTCAGGAAATATGTGATGGGGCATGATACGAACAATAGACACCCAGCCGCAGGGCTCCAGGCACATTTGAGGAGGGGAGAGGACTCGAGGAAGGCTTCTCACTGGCACCTGAGCTGAGCCTCTAAAGGTGACCAGGAAAATCAATCCATCAACAAACATGGGCTAAGGGCAGAGGATGCAAAAAGTGACAAAGTCAGTCCCCTGCCCTCTCCTAATGGGAGAATGGAGGTCAATTGTAAGCAGGAATTCACAGTAGCAGAAGATAGAATGTTAAGCCCGGAGGACAAACAGCCATATCCCACTGGAGCAGGCCAGAAAGGGGAAGGAGAACATTGCAGACACAGGGACAAAGGCAGCGGCTGCCTGAAGGTGGGAGTTCAGAGGGTGTGACTGCTTCTCCCTGGTACCAGGAGCGGGCTGCCAAGTGGCGGACTCCCGATGGGCTGATGGACGGCCTGACCACCAATGGTGTCCTGGTGATGCACCCTGCTGGCGGCTTCTCCGAGGGCTCCTTGCCTGGTGTCTGGAGGGAAATCTCTGTCTGCGGAAATGTGTACACTCTGCGGGATAGCCGCTCTGCCCAGCAGCGGGGGAAGCTGGTAGGGGTCCTGCACCCTCACTCCTGCAGCTGGGGCGGGAGGAGTCTGTCACTCTGGGCCCCAGGCACTAAACCTACCCTGAGACACTTACCCTCTGACCCTTCCATCCTGCCCAGAATCTAGGTCTTATGTCCTCCCCAATCTAAGGCCCAGTGCAACCAAGAGATAGCTCCATGGGGGTTGGGGGAAGGGAGTGAGGAGGCAAGCCTTAGGAGAAATCTCTCTCCTAAATCTGAAGCCCAGGCTCAAAGCCCAGGTCACTCTAACAAGTGCTGAATACCCTATAGCATTATTTTACAGAAGGGAAGAGAATGTCAGAACTAGGAGGGACCTTGGAACATGGAGTATGAGACCTACAGGGAACTTGGAACATAGAATGCCAGAGGTAGGATAGGGACCTTAGTATACAGAATGTCACAACTGGAAGGGACCTTAGAACCTAGAATACTAGAACTGGAGAATGTCAGGCATGGGAGGGGCCTTAGAACATGGAATGTGTTCTAGGTTCACAGGGAACCTAGAACCTGGAATGTTAGAGCTTGGTGGGGAGGCCCCTTAGAACAGAGGATGTCAAAGCTGGGAGGGGTCTTAGATGCCATCTTGTCCCAGTGAGAACACAGAATAATAGATCTCATGCTGGCAGGGGCTTCAGAGGTCATCTGCTCCAACCCCTTCATTTTACAGATGAGGAAACTGAGGCCCAGGGAGATGAAGTGGCTTGCCCACAGTCACACAGGTAATAAGCTTCAGGGGTGGGATTTGAACCCAGTCCCATCAACTCCACATCCTAGAAGGAGGAATCCTGCCACCCTACTTTACCAAAAGGGTGGGCTTTCGATAGCTCAAAGAGCTGTGCTGTGTGTCCTATTTGAGGGTCGGTGTGGTGGCCTGGGCTCAGAACCAAGAACACCCGGGTTCTAATCCTGCCTTTGACCTTTACTGGCTCTGTGACCCTGAGAAAGTCACTCACCTCCCAAAGCCTCTGTTTCCTCCCTTGTAAAATGTGGCTGCCAGTGGCGGTGCCTACCTCAGGGGGTCGTAGTGGGACGCAAGTGAGATAGTGGGGGGCTGTAGGACTGTAAATAAATGGCATTTGCATTCTCATCATCGTCGTCACGCCTCCACAAGAAGATGGGTGGGCAGCCGGAGCAGATGGGTTTAGGAGGGAGTGAGGCCTGTTAGGAGCCAGGGGACATAGGCCTGGTATTTTCCTGAGCTTTAGAGTTAGAGGATAATTTGAGAGACAGTCTAGGCTAATCCCCTCATCTCATGTATGGAGAAACTGAGGCCTGGTGAGGGGAGGGGACTTATCCAAGGTCACAGAATCATGGAGAGGGAAGGGACCTCAGCTGAAGCATGAAAGGGATCCCCCTAGAACATACACCACATGAGGTCACATCCAGCCTCTGCTCAAAGACCTCTAGAGGAGGTCAGATAAGGCCAGAGAACAGGGGGATCATTCCCCATTATCCTTGGGAGCTCTAACCCCTGTCAGTGAAGCCCAGCTGCCCCCTCACCCCATGGCTACGGAGGCTACCGTCCACTAAAAAGCCTCAAATCTTGTTTTTTCTTTTTGTGACAAACTATTAATGTCTAATGGATGCCCCTGCCCCTGTCCCTGTGGAGCAGCTTTTGGAACCCAGATGTGAGACTTTACATTTGCATATTAAATTTCTTTTTTTTTTTAATTTTAAAAATGATTTACTTCTTTTTCGTTTTCAACATGAATTTGTTTTGTAAAAAATAAGTTTTTATTGGAATTTTCTGTTTTTTACATCACCATATTAGCCTATTACCCCCCCCCCCTTCCCCTTCACAGAGAGCCGTCCCCTAGCACAAATAGGAAAAATAAGTTAGCCCAGCTGGTGAATCCAGTGACAAAGTCTGAAAGCGGGAGCGTAAGCCCTGAGGACTTCCACCTCCACAAAGGGGCAGGGAGGGGTGTCTCCTCAGCACTCTTCATCCTAGCCCCACCCAGCTTTGGAACTTTGCTGCATTTACTTCTGGTTTGGGGTGTCCTGATTCTATTGCTATGGTCACCACAGAGATTGTTTTCTTGGTCTGCATCAATTCCAGTGATCCTTTCTAGGCTTCTCTGTATTCATCACACACATCATTTCTTCCAGCACAGTAATATTCTTTTACATTCACATACCACAATTTGTGTAGCCGTTCCCCAATTGATAGACATCTACTTCGTTTCCAATTCTTAGCTATCACAAAAAGTTCTACTATAAATATATTGGAGTATATGGGGACTTTCTTCTTATTGATGGCTTCCTGGGGGTGTAAATCCAGTAAAGAGTCTCTGTTTCAAAGGGCATGGACATCTTAGTTACTTTATTTGCATAATTCCAAACTGCTTCCCAAATGGCTGTACCATTTCACAGGTCCACCAACAATGTACTAGTGTGCCTCTCTTTCTACAACCTCTCCAACATCAAATGTCGCCATTGTTGGTCATTTTTGCCAGTTGGCAGGGTGTGAGATGAAGCCTCATGGTTGTTTTGATTTGCACTTTATTATTAGTGATTTGGAGCATTTTTTCATGTGGTAGTGAATACTTTGCAGTTCTCTTAAAAAACGGTTTGTTCAAATCCTTTGAGTGTCTATTCAGGAATGGCAGTTAGTTATATATACACACCTGTATGTACATATGTATATGCACATGTATGTGTATATTCTATACACCAAACCCTTAACACAGAAGTTTGATACAAAGATTTCTTTTCCCATTCGATCGCTTCCTTTTTTATCCTAGATGTATTTATGTTGCCTGAGCAGAAGTTTTTCAGTTTCAAGTAGCTTCTTCTGCTGTAGACACAGTGTTATATACCTTCAATGACTTTAGTCTTTTTTTAGGGTGACCTTGTTTCCCCTGGTTTCTTCCCCTCGCCCCTGATCCCCTCTTCTCATTTGATATTCCCTCTCTCTCTCTCTCCTCTCCTTCAGCTAGTCTCTTCCTTAGCTTTTCAATTTCATTTTTTGTGCCTCTTTCCAAAAAGGATTTCTCTCACTCTCTTCATTCTCCATCTTTTCTTTCATGATCCCTAGAATTATCTGGTCCCTCCCTTTCCTCTGTATTCTTCATGCGATCGAGGCTTCCAAAGTATCCATTCTGGGCTCTCCCTTCTAGGTGCTCCCATCTCTGCCTTGTAGGGCTTGTCCCATGAATTCCCTGTTTCCATTGTGCCTCATTTCCAGAATAAACCAATGATTGCAAGTGTCAGAGAGGATACTGCCTCCCCACCATGTCTCTGATTATGCAGCCACATTGATCTATACCTGTATTTGCCTGGAAAACTCCATGTTCTCCTACTCTTTCAGATTCCAGGGACTCAAGGGGTTCCAACTCCCCTCCTCCCAGGACAAGTAGACTTTTAAGGCACCAAAATCCCAGGCCTCATTTAGTGTGTAAGGTCCTCATCTCTCTTCATGCATAGGAGCATTCAGCAGTGGAACTCCCTCCCACCTTCACAGTAAGGCTTCTTCCTTCCTTTCCCTCCATCTTTCAATCTTCCCCCCTCCTCCTCACCCACTCCCCTGTAGGCTCTTCTCTTTGTGAAACCACAGAGGTCCCCTTCCCATCCTTGCCAGCCTTTGGTTTGACCTGGGGCATCACTCCCTCCTTTCTATCCCCCTGCTCCCCTCTCCCCTTTATCTACCCTCCCATGTTGTAATGTCGCCCCACAGAAGCAGCATTCTCCTGTAGGCAGAAGGTGTCCAGGTTCTATCCATGATGCTCCCTGTCTGCCCCTTCACTGATGCCTCTATCAGATTCCTGCCTTCATCCCTGTCTCCTTGTGGACCTTCAGGAAGAAGTCCCTTCCTAGTCTCCCTGCTGTCACTGCTGTTGCTGCTGGCCTCTCCTGCTGATTTATTTACTCCTCCTGCATTTCTGTTGTTTGGGGTATTTGAGATACAAACCCTCTCTTCAGTTCTGGTTTTCTTTCTATAAACATTTTCTCTATTAATGAACGTCCGTTTCCGGTCCCATGGTTGCAGGATAGGCCACTCTGGGCTGCATCCTGACCTTCTGCTCTTTAGAACATGTTGTTCCATTATTTTCTCCTTTTCTAGTGGGTGTAGAATAGTCTTGCTTTATTCAAATGCCCTTTCCTTTGTTTTTGAAAGTCTTTCTCCCAATGGCTTGCAGAACTTGTTTCTGAATTGAATTATTAAATTTAACCACTATGTATTTTTTTTTTGCTTTTTTTTTGGAGGGGGGAAGGTAGGGCAATTGGGGTTAAGTGACTTGCCCAAGGTCACACTGCTAGTAAGTGTTAAGTGTCTGAGGTCGAATTTGAACTCAGGTCCTCCTGACTCCAGGGCTGGTGCTCTATTCACTGTGCCACCTAGCCACCTCAACCACTATGTATCTTGAAGTTTGCAGCCTTAGGTTTTTTTTTGGGGGAGAGGCAATCTGTGAATTCTTTCATTTGGAATTCCAGTTTCTATGTTCAGAATTTCTAGTCACTTTTCTTCCATTGTTTCCTTCGTTATGGTATTAAGGGTTTTTATCCTACCGTGTTCTCTCTGGAGGTTGGTAACCCTGAACATCCCTTCTTCAGGATCTGCAGGTTTTGCTTGCATAGTGAGCAGTTTTCTTTTAATGTTCTTTTTTTTTCTTCTCTTCTTCTGGATTGTCCTTTTGTCTGGGTTTGTGTCCCTCCTCTCTTCTTCTCTCTTTCATTTCTCTGGTGAGATTGCTATTGCAGATGCCATTTTTCTATCCAGTTCGTTCCTTTTGCTGTGCAGGCATCAGTTCTGCTCTCAGAATTCTCATTTATCTTAGACCACTTAGGATGTGGTGGCTCCACGTCCCCATGAAGTGCTGGATCGCTCTCCTTTATTTTGCAGTGTTTATTCATGCACGTCTGAGCTCATTCATCTGGACACCGTGCTTCCTTATTACTCTTTTTCCTGTTTATTTATGTTCAAGGTCTTTGGGTTTTCTTCTTCCTGAGATCTTTGGCACTTTCTTCTTCTTTTTTTTTTTTTTAACACTTTAGGAGGATTTACAGAGAGGCTGTATGGGAAGGGATAATACAAATAGGATAAGATCTTCATGAGTAAGGGGGTTGCCCATGCCAGGGAGATCACAAGTATATTGAAGGAATGATGCATGTCAGCAATATCTTGAGGAGGAGCCTTGGCTTAAATGCTTATAAAATAATTAGTGCCAATTTATCATCTTAGTATTTTTTTTTTTTTGCTTTTTTGGGAGGGCAATTGGGGTTAAGTGACTTGGCCAAGGTCACACAGCTAGTTTTTGAATTAAGTGTCTGAGGCTGGATTTGAACTCAGGTCCCCCTGACTCCAGGGCCAGTGATCTATTCACTGTGCCACCTAGCTGCCCTGATCTTTGGCACTTTCAGCATTTTCCCCCCTTAATTTTCCTCATCACTCACTTCCTGACTCCCTCCTCTCTGATTTTGGTCTCCTTAGGGGCTAGATCTCAAAGCATGTCAGCCTCCTCCTACCCTGGGCAATTCACAGCTCACCAATAGAGGTCTCTGCCCCAGCTGAGTTTTGGGTGATCACAGCTGGCCCCAGCTGGTGGGGTGCTGCATAGTTCCCCATCCCCAACACAGGGCGTCCTGTCCAGGTGACCTGTCCCACCCTCTCTGTTCCTCAGTTTTCTGGCCCAGCACCAGCAGATCAGAGCTTTCAGCATTGGTGTTGTACCCAGGACAGACTTTTGCTCCTGAGGGGTTATGGACAGGCTTCCTGTTAAGACCCAAGCAAACTTCCACAGCCTAGAGCTGGGGCCCCTAGAGCACTGATGGGGGGGGGAGAACAGGGTGCAGGGTGGGTTTTGATGTAAACCTCTGTTGTGTCCTTGGGTCTCTGTCCTCACTGGCAGTAGGAGGGGTCTGGCAAAGGGGGTCGGAGGGAGCTCAGGGTCAGGGAGCATCAGGTCCTGGCCTGTTGAATTTTGTTTTGTTTTTTGCCTCCTTTTGGATTCGGGGTGTCCTAGGCCATGAATGCAGCTGCTGTGGCTTGATCTTTGGTCTTGTGGAGGGGTTTAAGAGGTCTGCTGGCCATCTTGTCACTAATGTATGGAATGTCCTTGATGCTTGAGCCTGGTTTTCTGGGCCAGGCTGGGTAAGAAGTTAATAGACTGAGAGCAGAAAGGAGAACATTCTAGGTGTGGGAAGCAATGTGGGCAAAGGCATGGAGGCAGTAGGAGCAGGCCTATCCATGTGATGGGGAGAAAGGAATAATATGGAGTTAGACAGGAAATAGAACAGTTCCGGGGAAGCTGCCCCAGGTCTGCAAGGCAAGTGAGCATGTCTCTGGGCAGCTTTCCTGGGAGCCCAGCTTCTGGCCATTGCAGTGCCACTCAGCTGGTCCTGCAAGTCTTCCCTCCCTAACCCAGTCACTGCCTTCCCCAGGTGGAGAACGAGTCTAACGTGCTTCGGGATGGCTCCCTCATCGACCTGTGTGGGGCCACCCTCTTGTGGCGCACTCCAGCCGGCCTCCTTCGGGCACCCACCGTGAAGCAGCTGGAGGCCCAGAGGCAGGAGGCTAATGCGGCTCGGCCCCAGTGCCCTGTGGGGCTCAGCACCCTGGCCTTCCCTAGCCCGGCCCGAGGCCGAGACGTCCCTGACAAGCAGCAGCCGTGGGTGTACGTGCGCTGCGGCCACGTCCACGGCTACCACAGCTGGGGTTGCCGGCGGGAGCGGGGTCCACAGGAGCGGGAGTGCCCCCTGTGCCGCCTAGTGGGGCCCTATGTGCCCTTGTGGCTGGGCCAAGAGGCAGGGCTGTGCCTGGACCCTGGGCCACCAAGCCATGCCTTCGCACCCTGTGGCCATGTCTGCTCTGAGAAAACAGCTCGCTACTGGGCCCAGACACCGCTGCCCCACGGCACCCACGCCTTCCACGCTGCCTGTCCCTTCTGTGGGGCCTGGCTCACGGGGGAGAATGGCTGTGTCCGCCTTATCTTCCAGGGCCCCCTGGACTAGGGCAGGGGTGCGAGGCTCCTGGCTCCAGACTGAGGTCCCCAGCTCTGGGACCTGGGTCTCTTAGCTCCTGCTATATCAGACTGGAGAGATGGGATGGCCCTCCGGGGCTGCGGTCGGTGGGACTGAAAGGTGCATCCGGCCCTGGCGGCACTGCCTCTTGGTGTCTGGGAGATGAAGCGGTTCCCCCCCAGGACGTCTGCCTGGATGCTCGCTCAGACTGAGGGGGGTCTAGGTGGGGAGGGGCGCAGATCACACTCCCAGATCTGCACCAGCCTCCGGTGATGGCTCCTCTGGATTGGCTTAAGGGGGGTTCTCTATGGCTCTCTGCCATTCACCATCTGATGGACGAAGTCTCTGGCGCCAGGATTTCCCCTCTCGCTTCATCAGATCCAACGTCTAGGCTGGCCCCGGGGATGCCTCCGCCCCGCACGTCCCCCATCATGCCGTGTAACACTGTGCCCTGGCGGCAGGGTAGGAGGGAGTCTGGGAGGGTGGCATCCCCTCCCCTCTGCCCTGTCGTGCTGCTCGCCCCCTGGCAGAAGAGCCGTCCCAGGCCTGAGCCTTTTGCCGTCTCCAGCTGCTCAGACCTTCCTGCTGCTATCCCCCGGGTATCTTTATAAACCTCACTGCTCGGCTGCCCTTCCCCGGTGTCCTGTGCTGGCTCTGGTCATGGGGGGGGGAGGGGGGAAGAGGGAGAAGGGCGGGGCCCAGAGAATGAAGCCAGTGAACCCCTCCCTGACCTCCCAGGAGGAGAGCCATGGGAGAAGAAAGAAGCATGGGAAAAGTCCTGCACCCTGGAGCTGATCAGGAGTGGAGAGCCCCCTTTCTCTGCCCTCCCAATATGCAGTGGCCCAACCCATGCCCCAGGTCACGTGGCACCCAAGGTCCACAATCAGCTCGTCTTCACCTCTGGGTAAAGGGGAGTTCCCCCAGGTATGTTCGGGCTGTGACCTGATCAAGCCAATCAGAAAAAGAGAGAGAGATGGACCATCTCCCTGCAGAGAGGCTTTGCTGAGAGTAGTCCTTATGGGGTGGTAAGAAGCGTCTGTCCTGGTCTTACCTTCATGGAGCCCCCATCAGAGGAAGGGAGCTATGTCCAACATGTACATTAACAGCTAAGCCCAGCAGGCAGCACCAGCTCTGTCACTGGGCTAGACAGCATTGAAGATGCCCTGGGTCACCCGGGGCCAGGTTGGTGGGGGAGCTCCAAGGGGGGAAGCGAGCTCCCACCTGGCCTCAGGATGGAGCTGGAGGGGCTTAGACAGGGCTGGATCTGAGAGGAGGAAGCGTGTCATCTGCTAGCTGCCAACAGGGATTCCCACTCAGTGCATTTCTACTCTGTTGTTCAGTTATGTCTGACTCTTTGTGATCCCGTCTGGGGTTCTCTTGGCAAAGATACTGGAGAGGTCTGCCATTTCCTTCTCCAGATCATTTTACAGATGAGGAAACTGAGGCAAACACAGTTAAGTGACTTGGCCAGGGTCACGCAACTAGTAAGTAAGTGTCTGAGGTCACTCCCTGACTCCAGGCCCAGGGCTCTGTGCACCATGGCTCCACCTAGCTGCCCATCTGTGCTGATAAGGAAATAAAAGTGCTGTCAAAATGTAACCATTTTAAAAATCGCACAGTATTTTTAGATAATTATTTTAAATTGTTGCATCCCCTAAACTTTAATGTCCTGGGACAAAATTAGTCATCCTTCCTTAAGTCTCAGCTCTGGGAGGCATATCAAAATAATCAGTGTAGAAGTCACTGGTGTGAGAGAGAACAGACCAAATTCAGGTGCTAATGATGATGTTTTCCTATTTCCATGACCTTGAAGGCTTGTGAAGCAAGTAGGGCAGATGTTACTGCCCCATTTTATAGATAAGGAAACAGGTGGAGAGCCTTGACCAGTCACATAGCTGAGCAATGTCAGAAAGTCATGGCTAGAATCCAGGTTTTTCAACTCTGTCCTTTGCCCTTTTCACTGAGCAGGCCACCTTGCTGTGGCCTAGGGCTTGGCTGAATGGGTTTGTTTCCAAATGCTATTATGGCTGTCCTTTCATCTGAGCTCCCACCATGTGAAGGAGGCAGAAGACATATGAACACCCCCATTTTTCAGAGGGGCTAAGATCCAGGGAGGCTGAACCACAGAGTCAGGACTTGAATCTGTCTCAGCTCAGGAGAGGGGGGGATTCAGGGAGAATTGGAGAGGCTGTCCATTTGGGTGATGACATCCAAAGAGATCTGGGCAGGCCAGAATGAAGGGTAGACACTAATGGGATGAAGTGTAATAAGAATAAATGTAAAGTCTGGCGTGCAGGTTCAAATAATCAACTACACGGATATGAGGAAGGAGACGCATGACTAGAAAACAGTTCCTGTGGGAAAGGCTGGAGACTTTAGTGGCCTGCAAATGTCTCAGGAATCTGAGAGAATGAAGCGCTGCATGGTGTCCTGAATGCAGCAGAGCTTACTGCCACTCTTCTCTGCCCTGGCTGGAGCATGGTGGTTGGTCCTGGGCTTTCCAGCTAAGGAAGAACATTGATGAGGAGGATGGGGAACAGACCAGAAGCCATGCAAAGCCTCCAGCAAAAGGAGCTTGGGATCTTTTATTATTATTATTTGTTTTTTGCTATTTGGGGGGGGGAAGGTAGGGCAATTGGGGTCAAGTGACTTGCCCAAGGTCACACGGCTTGTGTTAAGTGTCCTTCTGACTCCAGGGCCGGTGCTCTATTCACTGCACCACCTTAGCCGCCCCAGGAGCTTGGGATCTTTGATCTGGGGGCAGGTGGGTGGGCGTGCTCTGATTGGTCCCAGAGAGCTGAAGTAGGAACAAGGCTAAAAAGTCAGAGAGAGGCAGGCGGGAGCTCAGAGTCCTCATGATGCTTCCATGGCCTGTGGTTCTTCTTCCCTAGGGGAGTCTGTGATGCTCACCCTCAGGTGACGTGATTGTGACTCTATTTCTGGTGCCTAGCACAGTTATTGGCACACAGTGGGTACTTATAAACGCTTGTCGTATGAATGACTGAATAATGAAGATGAGATTGGGTGGATTCAGGGCTATCATTTTCTAGATAAGGGGTAAGAGCATGGGATTTAGAGTCCAAGGGCCTGGGTTTGCATTGTAGAGTGTAACCTTTCTGGGAGTCTCAGTTTGGTAATCTGTAAAATGGGCAGTTAGGTCGCTCTAGCCAAGAGTTCATCACTCCATGGCCAGCATCGTGGGGGTGAACGTCTCCATTCTCGTTTAGAAAGCAGTCTCCAGCCTTTGACAGTTTCATCCTACAAAAGCCCTCCAGTGTGATAGGAATAGGGCACATATTATTGTCCCATTTTATAGCTAAGGAAACAGGCAGAGAGCCTTGGCCACAGTCACATAGCTAAGCAATGTCATGAAGTCAGGTTTTTCAGCTGTCCTTTGCTCTTTTCACTGAGCAGGCCACCTTGCTGTGGCCTAGGGCTTATGTGTTTGCATTCCACTGAACCACCAGAGGGGGATTTGGTGCCCAGAATTCAGTAGGGGGAGGAAAGAAGGCCCGGTGACCTTTGGGATCTTGCAAAGTTATTTTAATGACTGCAGGCATCTTCCTGAAAGGAAGGCCTGTCTTTTTAATGCCAGCCTCTTCTGGAGGAGCAGTACAGCTGCAGGTCATGGAATGTCATGGTCTCTGAAGAGCAGAGGTGAGAAAATCTGCCAAAGGCATTGGAGAGGGCTATGGTGAGTGAGAAGGCAGTGGCCCTTGATGACACTGAAGTATAGAAAGAAGGGTTGTGGCTATCCTCCAAGACACATGTGAGTGACCAGAAGGACAAGAGAACCACTGGACAGGTGGAGTACTCTAGTGGCATCTTCCAGATTTCAAGAGAAAGCAAGGAAGGGCCCCAGCATTTTGAACATGTACTTTGGGGAGGCCAAGGACACAAGTTGTACAGGATGGTAAAGCGTCATTATGGAGTTAGATCCAGAAGGGACCTCAGGAGCCATCTGGTCCAACTCCTTCATTTTACAGATGAGGAAACTGAGGACCTGAGAAGTAGAGTAGAGCACAAGCCTCAGCTTAGGGCAGTCAGGGATTGCAGGAAGTATCCAGGAATGCCAGATGGAAGATGAGATTCAAAGAGATCTAATCTAAAAAGAGGAAATAAAACCAAAATAAAAGTAAAGTTTGAAACTTGGGTCCAAAAAAATCAACCACACAACTATGAGACATGGGGCACATGGCTAGATAACAGTTCCTATGACCAAGATCTGACTTGGTCACCCACGTAGAGCCAGGTCCTCTTGCTCCCTCCTGGTAGCTTTCTTGTACAAGATGCTTCTCCATCATCCCAGAGAATATCCCCAGGGAGGAGAGGGTAGGTAGCTCCAGTGAGCTCCTGTTACAAGGGCCCTCCCAAGCCTTTGAGCTTGGCCCTGCCTAAGGGATGCCTGGTGAACAACAGAACCATAAGAACTTGGAAGTAGGAAGGTGGGAATCACAGAGGAAGGACTCTGGGGAGAAGAAAAGAGAATTGAGAGCCCAGATGCAAGCCCCTTAGCTGATGCTACCCAGCTTCATCTTACCAAATGTCATTTTGATCATAAGCAAAGCCAGGGCAGGTCTTAACAAAAGCAGCCTGGTAGAGTGAGTGGTGAGAGCCCTGGGCCTGGAGTCAGGAGCCACTGTTTTCTTTAGTTCTGTTTTGTTAACTCCCATCTGGAAGGGAACAGGGAGTCCTCTGGCAGCCAGGGTTACTCGGGTCCAAGGTCACTCCTGGACACTAGCTTACCAGTCAGGATGTTCTCTGTTGGCCCAACTCTCAAGGCTGGTGGGGAGGGGACTCAGGGGCAGGGGCCAGTCCAAGGCTCTGGACACGGGCCTATCTGTCCCACACTGCTTCCTGTCTCTAAGGGCTGCCTACCCCTCACAGCCAGTCTATTTTACTGGGGAGGAATCTGAAGCCCAGGGAGGATCATGTTAATTAATTAACATTAACTAATTAGTTCAAACTCTGTGATGCATATTTGCATCTGAGGCCAAGTCCTAGGAGATCACTTCAGGCGTAGGGATGGAGGAAGGCTTTAAGGGGGCAAGGACCACAGAGCTTGGGATGGGATCCCCCATCTGCCCCCCACTATCTAAGTGACTCGGGCAGGTCCCTGCCCATTGCTGGGCCTCAGTCTCCCCATGTGTGACACGAGCTGGAGAAGGAAAGGCAAACCCTGCAGGGGCTCTGCCAGGAAAGCCCCAGCGGGGTCAGGGGGCTGAAAAGAGACCCGACCCGACGACTCTCCCAAAGTCAGGGACTTCATTACGGCGTCACCGGTCGCCAAAGGGCTCCGTGACCCCAGTGAAGGGCCCCTCCTCTGGGGCCCCCGTCTACTTTTACAGATGAGTAAACTGAGTCCCAGAGAGGCCGGGCCAATAAGGGTCAGAGCTTGGGGGGGGGGGGGGGGGGGCCCCCCCCCCCCCCCAGGGGAGGACAGGCTCGGAGCGGCCGCGGGCCAATCCCCGGCAGCCCTGGCAGCACGTGCGGGAGGAGGTGGAGGGAGGCAGGAGGAGGGAGGGGCCGGGACGAGGGCCCTAGTGCTCATTGGTGTCTGGGCATGCCGGTCACGACGAGGACGGACGCTGATTGGACGATGGGGGCGTGCGCCGCGAGGCCCCAATGAATGAGCAGCCGGAAGCAGGAAGTGAGTGAGGGAGTGAGGGAGTGAGGGAGAGAAGCAGCTGGTGCAGGTGAGGGCACCCCGGTGGGGACCGCGGGCGGGGCGGGGGCAGAGGGCGCGGAGTGGGGTGCGGGCGGGAGCCGGGGACCCCCTCCACACCCCGGCTGGGATCTCCTAGCCTTGGAAAGGGCTCCGATCGGAACGGAGCCAGGGCGCGCCCCGTGTGCCTGCAGGTGCCAAAACGCAACCGCCCGGGCCCGCAGGAGCCCCGCCCCCACTCCCCACCCGGGGAAACTGAGGCCCAGGGGCGGTGCAGGGACTGGGGGCCAGCGGGTCCCTCCGAGGCCCAGCAGGTACAAGGGCATCCGGGGTAGCCTCGAAGGAGAGAGCAGCGATTCAGTCAGCGAGCACTTAGTAAGCGCCTGCTGTGTGCCTGGCCTGCCTGCCCTGGGGGAATGCTCTCGGGGAGCCGGCCCAC
>NW_027187322.1:3286339-3302856 GCF_028583685.1 Petaurus breviceps papuanus
GGGGGGGGGGGGGGGAGCGCACGCGGCCGTGACGCGGGGCAGACGCGGGGAGCCGACCCGACCCAATGTGGAGCAGAAGGCCCCTGCCCCCCTGCCCTACATGTGGGCGTGGGGAGTGGGGACCCTCCAGGGCCACGCCCCCCGCTGGTACCTCCCCTTCTCACAGATGGGGAAACTGAGACAGGCAGAGAG
Organism: Petaurus breviceps papuanus; assembly: GCF_028583685.1. Taxonomy (NCBI): domain Eukaryota; kingdom Metazoa; phylum Chordata; class Mammalia; order Diprotodontia; family Petauridae; genus Petaurus; species Petaurus breviceps. The sequence continues at coordinate 3,286,532 of NW_027187322.1, forward strand.
AGGTTCAGGGATACAGCACTTGGGACATGCGGCTGTGTGGCGTGGGCTCCAGCCCGGCCTGGAGCCGCATTCCGGCTCTTAGGGGGTCTTTGCTCACGTCAGTGCGCATGTGTGTCCTTGGAGCCTTCCATCGAGGACGTGTGCCTGTGTGTGTGAATGTGAGTGTGTGTGAGTGTGCCTGTGTGTATGTGCCTGTGTGTGTTGTGCATGTGAGTGTGAGTGTATGTGCCTGTGAGTTTGAGTTAGTGTGCCTGTGTGAGTGTGTGTGCCTGTGTGTGTTGAGTGTATGAGGGTGTGTATGTGCCTGTGTATGAGTGAGTGTGTGGGTGTGCCTGTGTGTGAGTGTGTGGGTGTGTCTGGGTGTGGGTGAGTGTGAATGAGTGAGTGTAAATGTGTGTCTAGGTAGGTGTGAGACAGTGTGAGTGGGTATGTGTGAGTGTGAATGAGTGTGTGTCTGTGTGTGAGGGTGTGGATGTGCCTGTTTGTGAGTGTGAATGAGTATGTCTCTGTGTGAGTATGTGCCTCTGTGTGAATGTGAATGAGTATATGTACCTGTGTGTGAGAGTGAGTGGGTGTGCCTGTGTGTGTATGTGTGTGAGTGTGTCTCTGTGTGAGTGGGGGTGGGAGTGGGGGTGTGTGGTGTCTCTGGCCTCAAATGGCCCAACCCAGAGCAGACACTGAAGGAAGGCTGTGTGACTCATTCCTGCTCCCTCCTCACCTTGGCAGCCACCATGGTAGACCCCCAGTACATCCTCCCCAACGACATTGGCGTGGCCAGCCTCGACTGCCGCGAAGCCTTTGGACTGCTGTCCCCCACGGAGCGGCTTTATGCGCACCATCTGTCCCGGGCCGCCTGGTACGGGGGTCTGGTTGTGTTACTTCAGACTTCTCCTGAGGCCCCCCACATCTATGCCCTCCTCAGCCGCCTCTTCCGTGCCCAGGACCCGGAGCAGCTCAAAGAGTGTGCCCTGAAGGAGGGTCTCACAGAAGACGAATATCAGGTCTGTCCCATGGTGTGGTCACAGCCATGCTGGCTTCTCTCCCCCAAGCCCTGGGTCCCCCACCCCACACGTGCACACGATCACACACACACTCACACATGCACGCACTGGAAGCTCTGGGCAGACCCTCAGGCCAGGGGACCCCTACACACCTGGATCTCCTCACTGACCGCTTCTCTGCCCCCTCAGGCTTTCCTGGTCTATGCCGCAGGGATCTATGCCAACATGGGGAACTACAAGTCTTTTGGGGATACCAAGTTCATCCCCAATTTGCCCAAGGTGAGGCAGGAGGTGGGCCAGAGGGGCTGATGGGAGCTGTGTGGGGCATATTGGGGGATTCTCCTGCCTGGCTTCTGGGGAGTGACTGTGATTGTACTGGCCTGAACCCAAACCCTTTTCTTCTCTCCACCCCCCCCGCAGGAGAAGCTGGAGCGGTTAGTGTTGGGGAGCCAAGCTGCCCAAGAGCACCCAGAAGAGATTGGGGGGCTCTGGCAGATCTGTGGGAACCTCATGTTCTCATTGGAGCCCCAGCAGCGCCACCTGGGCCTGGGAAGTGAGGTGAGAGCCCATTGGGCTGGGGGCCAGCAGGCCTGGGTTCATGCCCCAGTTCTGCCTTGGAGTGTGTGTGTGTGTGTGTGTGTGTGTATGTGTGTGTGTGTGTGTGCGCGTGCATGCGCGCACATGCATGCATGTCTAGAGAGAAGCAGTGTCCAGTTGGCACAAGACATCACAATGCCATGGGAGAGCTGGGAATAAGAATCCAGCCCTGGTCTCTTTGTCTGTCAGAAGAGGGGGATGGGGGAGGCCAGGGGTTCTTCCCCTCGCTTGTGTCCTGGACCCCTCTGTGCACTGAGGGGAGGGAGCCCTGGGACCCCTCTTCAGTGTCACAGCTTATGGTTCACATGACAGTTGATTTCCATAGAGGTGAGTGAAAACAAAGATGTGGGGTGTCTGTTCTCAGGGTCCAGGTTGAGGTCTCCTGGACCAGACGGTCTCCAGGGTCCAGAACTTTAGGATTCTCGCCCTTTCTTTGGTACAGGGGGATTGGAGGGGAGGGAAAGCTGGCAGGGGACACCCCCTTCCTTTCTGGAAGATTCCGTAGGTGGGAGCCCATGGGGAGGGTGGAGGATGAGGGTGTGCAGGGCAGGTCCATGGAAGCAGAAGCAGAGGATGAAGGGAACTGGAGAACTGGGTTGGAGAAGGCCAGGCTTGGGGAGTAAAGTGGCAGCAGCCACAGAGTCACTGCACGGGACTTGGAAAAAGGAGGATCTGAGTTCAAATTCTGCCTCTTAATATTCGATCCATGGCCACAGGCAAGGCCCTTAACTTGTATGAGTCTCAGTGCCCTCATCGGTTCACAGCCCTCCAAAGCTGGGGACAGCAGCAAGGCTCAGATATAAGAGGTGGTGTTTGAGCTGAGCTCTGAAGGAAGTGGTGAAGAAGAGAGGGCTTTGCAGGCATGGAGGTGGGGGATGGAGGGTTTCGAGTTAGGAGCTCCAGGATCAGTTTGGTCAGAATAGAGAGAGCATTTGGCCGTCACACCCACTTTCTCCAGCCCTGCCAGACTGGCCTCATCCCTCCCTTTCCGCCCCTGTGCATCATACTGGGACTGTCCCTCGCTGCCATGCTTTGCCTGCTGTCAGACCCATCCCTTCCTGAGAGAGCTCATTGTGGGTGCCTGGGGGTGGGCTGCACCCCTCGCCCCCCAGCCCTATCTGGGCCTCGCCCATGTGAGGAGCAGCTGAGGGGCCCCCGAGGGAGGTGCCTGCCCAGGGGCTCCATTTCAGGGGATTTAATTTCCCTTAATTATCTTCCTTGAGCTGTACAATAACCTCCAAAGTTTGACTTGACCCAAGAGCAGTAGGGAGCCCAGCAAGGTTTTGGATAAAGGGGGAGGGTGGTCAGACCTATACTGCAGGAAGATGGCACGATGGGGTTCCCTCTCCTGCCTCCGTGCCTTTGCCCTTTGCCCTCTGCCCTCCTCCCTAATTTCCTTCAGAGCCGAGGTGCTCCCTCCTGTGGAACAGCCTTTCTGGTCCCCCAGGCTGTTGTATTCCCCTCTCCCCCCCATTCTTGTCCTTGGGCACCTAATGGTCACAGGATGCCCATCACGGGTGTGAATGCTGATGGTGGGCTCTCTTCCCAGCAGGGCACCACCACGTATTTCTCTGAGAACTGTACCTTGGAAGATGCCAAGCTGGCCCAACACTTCCTGGATTCCCAGGTAGGAGGCCTGGGAGGGCAGATGCCTGGACTGTGGATGTGGGTGCGTGCAAGCCGCTTCCTCCCTCCCCGCATTCACCCACGTCCCGCTCTCTTCCAGAATCTCAGCGCCTACAATACAAGGCTGTTCAAGGGGACAGATGCAGACGGGAAGCCGTGCTTCGAGGTGCGCCTGGCCTCTATCCTCCAAGAAGGTGAGCCCCAAGCTGGTTCCCGGGTGGGGCGTGGGGAGGGGCACCAGGAGGCTGACCCTTGGAGCAGAGATGAGGCTACTGCTTCTTGGCCTGCAAGGTCAGGACCAGGAGTAATGGGGGGGCATCGCCAAGAGGCCATGGAGGCCTGAGGTCAGGAAACATGTCCAGGGCTGGACTGCCCCAGCAAGGAGGGGGCGCCCCCAGCCATCCTCCCAGCCTTCTTCCATGTGATTCCCCCCTTTGCTTTGTAGTATGACCCTACTGGCCTGCTGGTATTCCCCACACACAGTCAACCCTTCATCTTCCACCTGCTGTCCTTTGCCTTGGCTGTGCCTCCGCTGAGGAACCCCCTCAGCAGGAGGCCTCTCCCGGCCTCCCCCAAGATTACCTGCACTTGTGTCCTGTGGGCTCAGTGTGTCCCTGTGCACATTCGTGTGTTTTCTTCCCCATTGGAAAGCCAGCCCCCTGAGGACAGGCCTGTTTCTCTTTTATCTGCGTGTCCTGAATGCTGAGTGAAAAAACTCTCAGCATGTCTTAGCCCAGCACCCAGTAGGTGCTTGCTGACGATTCACTAGCCCCCTCGCCAGGGACCTTGCGTCAGCTCTGCACACAGTAGGTGATCTTTTCATATCTGCTGTTTTCCTGTTCCCCATAGAGGCTGCCTCAGACTCAGACGTGACGCCAAAGCTGAAGAGCTATGAGTTTGAGGGCTGCCGCTTCCAAGTGACCCGGGGAGACTACGCCCCCCTCCTCCAGAAGGTGGTGGAGCACCTGGAGAAAGCCAAGGTAGTGTCCCATGGGGGTGGGAGGGGGCCGGAGGGAGCCCAGGCGCCTTCAGGGAGATAGCCACCTTCTCCGGCAGGCCTACGCAGCCAACGGCCACCAGGAGCAGATGCTTGGCCAGTATGTGGAGAGCTTCACGCAGGGCTCCATCGAGGCCCACAAGAAGGGCTCCCGGCACTGGATTCAGGATAAGGGCCCCATCGTGGAGAGGTGAGAGGGCTGCAGGTTGGCTCCGCGGGCTCCTGGGCCCACGTCTCCCCAGGCCCCATCACTGCCCTTCTCTCCCCAGCTACATTGGCTTCATTGAGAGTTACCGAGACCCCTTCGGCTCCCGGGGAGAGTTTGAAGGTATCTCCTTGTCATGTACCAGGATCGGGGTCCTAGGCCCAGAGTTCTAGAGCTACAAGGGACCTCTGGGCCGCCCGCCGAGAAGTGTCCCAGGTCCCTCGCTGAGGGCCAGGGAGACAAAAGAACCAAAACAGGGTCCTGTCTTCAGGGAGCTCCTGGTCTAGTGGGGGTGGGGGGTGAGGGGTCATTCCGGGGCCATGGGGTCAGCTCAAAGAGGCCAGGGGAGCATCTGGGCCAGGGAGGGACCAGGAGCTGTCCAATCACCCAGGCTCTGCCTCCAGCATCAGTGCTCCTCCTGCCATGCCCCTTACCTGCCCCCCAGGGTCCCCTTATCCATCTCAGGGAATAGAGCCCCCGCGCGTTGGGCTGATGGGCATGGTGGGCCAGGCCTTCATCAGAGTAAGAGGTGCAGAAAGTGAGGGGATGGGGCTTCCCTCGCCCCCCAGCCCTTCCCTTCCTGGGCCCTCAGGCTTTGTAGCTATGGTGAACAAATCCATGAGTGCTAAGTTTGAGCGCCTGGTGGAGAGTGCCGAGCAGTTGCTGAAGGAGCTGCCCTGGCCCCCGGCCTTTGAAAAGGACACATTCCTCACCCCTGACTTCACCTCCCTCGACGTCCTCACCTTTGCGGGCTCTGGGATCCCGGCTGGCATCAACATTCCCAACTGTGAGTGGTGCCCCTCCCTGGCATCCCTGACCCTGGGGGAGGGTGTGGTGGGGGTGCAGGAGCCCTGGGAGTACAGGAGGTCTGGGGGAAGGGGCATGGAATGGGGGTGCAGGAGCCCAGGGGGAGGGAGCCTGGGGGAGGGGGCATGGGGTGCAGGAGCCCAGGCAGAGGGGTGTTGGGGTGCCAGTGCCCCAGCCTATTCCTGGCTCTGCTGCCCACCAGGTAGCACCCTGGGCCAGCCCCTTGAGCTCTGGGCCTCAGCCTCCTCATAAAAGCACAGTGTCAGGCTGGTGCTCTCAGTCTGTGGGCTGATGACCCCGTGTCTAGAGCGTCGCCCTGGGACCTTCCTCCCTGTGCTCCCAGCCCCCACTCGCTGCTGAGCTCGGGGACTGCCCTGCATTCACCCTCGTTCCTCCAGCACCGGGTCCATAGGTGGTACTCCCCCCTCCTTCTCCCCTCCCTCTCCCTCCCTCCCTCCCTCTAGATGACGACCTTCGGCAGCAGGATGGCTTCAAGAACGTGTCTTTGGGCAATGTGCTGGCCGTGGCCTATGCCACCCAGCGGGAGAAGCTCACCTTCCTGGAAGAGGAGGACAAGGTGACAGAGGGCGGCCGTGGGAGGCAAGGTAGGGAGGGAGGGCTGGGGGCCCTGACCCTCTGCCTCTGCAGGACCTCTACATCCGCTGGAAAGTGCCATCTTTTGAAGTCCAGGTGGGGCTGCATGAGCTGCTGGGCCACGGGAGCGGGAAGCTCTTTGTGCAGGTGAGGAGCCTGGGCCTTGGCCAGAGCAGACAGCCCTGGGTACCCAGGGCATCGGGGATGTCACGTGTGTGGGTACTCTCCACAAGTGCAGGTAGCAGCCCATCTCCCCCTTCTTATTCTGTGCGATTTCCTGTCCTGCAAACCCCAAGACAGGTGGTATCTGATGTCCCAGGGAAGACACCAGGGGGTTCGGTCCCAAAGCCTGTGAGGGTGAGCCATGAACCCATGGAAAACCCACCTACTTCCCTTGTGCCTCCTTGGTGAGGAGGGTGGAGCAGGAGATGGGGCTATGTGTGCCTCCTAGAAAAAGTCTGGAACAGTCATCAGAGATTGCAGTAGAGAGATGGAGGTGGGGGGCTACAAGTAAGCAGTGTCGTATACCCTTTGGATCTTTGGGTTCTGCTTAACTGTTTTTGTCTGGTTCAAGGGAGGGCTAAGTGTGGCAGAAACAAAAGGCTAGAACTAATTTAGGAAGAAGGGAGGGAGGGCGGGGAGGCACCCTCATCTGGGTCATCTTGACTCAGAGCCTGTCCTGCAGACCTTGGGTCTGAGATGCAGGATGTGCCTGGATGTGGGGATCCCACCCTTCTGTCCAATGGTTCTTCCTGCAGGATGAGAAGGGAACTTTCAACTTTGACCAGAATACTGTGACCAACCCTGAAACAGGGGAGCAGGTGAGAGCCAGGCAGTGGGGAGGGATTACCCCGAGACCCCAGGGAAGAGGACGTGGGAGAATCCTGGAGAGTCCCTCCTGACTGCAGGGAAGCTGGGGAGGGGACTGACTGGGCAAGGTTGCTAGGTGACCAGCTGCCTGTGCCATCCCCCACCCCACCCCAGATCAGGAGCTGGTACCGAAGCGGAGAGACCTGGGACAGCAAATTCAGCACCATTGCATCCAGTTATGAGGAGTGCCGGGCTGAGAGTGTGGGGCTCTATCTCTGTCTCCAACCCTGTGTCCTGGAGTAAGGATGGGCTGGGCCAGGGCTATGCGGGGTGAGGGCCAGAGGCAGGGCCAGGGGGCCCAGGGACCTGGACCAGGCCTACAAAGGGTCAGGGCCAGGGGCCCCAGGGGCCTGGACCAGGCCTACAAGGGGTTAGGGCCAGAGGCAGGGCCAGGGGGCTCTAGGGCCTGGACCAGGCCTACAAGGGGTCAGGGCCAGGGGCCCCAGGGACCTGGACCAGGCCTACAAGGGGTGAAGGCCAGAGGCAGGGCCAGGGGGCTCTGGGAGCCACTGAGCCCTTACACTCCTCCCCCAGAATCTTTGGGCTGGATGGTTCTGAGGCCGAGGACGTGGTGTATGTGAACTGGTTGAACATGGTGCGTGCAGGCCTGCTGGGCCTGGAATTCTACACCCCCGAGACATCCAGTTGGAGACAGGTAGGGAGGGCTGTGACTGTGTGTGTGTGTGTGTGTGTGTAAGGGTGTGTATTTTGTGTGTGTGAGAATGTGTGTGTGGTGGGGTGCTGGTATGGGGTGGGGGGACGTGAGTACTTGGGGGTTTGGGGGGCACGTGAGTACATGTGGGGGGGCAGAGGGCACATGAGTATATGGGAGTGGTCAGGAGGGGCACATGAGTATGTGGGGAGGGCAGGGGGGGGTGCCATGGCTTTAGGCCGGCCTGGGCAGTGGGAGGCACTGAGGGGTGGGGGTAAGGAGGGTGGGCACGCATAAGAGCCATTGGCTCAAGGCTCCGGGTGCCTTGTTGAGCTCCCTGCCTATGGCTACTCGCACCCTCTGCCCCTCCATGGCTTCTTGGCCATCCCTTACCCCATCCCTTCCCAACCCTGTGTGCCAGGCTGTTGGAGAGAAGGGGAGGCCTGAAAGTAGTCTTTGTGGCCGCAGGCACATATGCAGGCCCGCTTTGTGATACTGAGAGTCCTGCTGGAAGCCGGAGAGGGGCTGGTCACAGTCGTCCCCACCACTGGCTCCGACGGGCGCCCAGATGCCCGGGTCCGACTGGATCGGCACAAGATCCGCTCCGTTGGCAAGCCCGCCCTGGAGCGGTTCCTGCGGCGGCTGCAGGTAAGCCAAGGCTCCCTCTGCTCTCTGCCCTCCTCTCCTCTCTTTGCCCATCACTTAACCTCCAGCCAGAGGGAGGAGAAGGCAGCAGCCTGCACCACATGACTGGGCTGACTTGGGGTCCCTGAAGCAGGGGGTCAGCTCCGTCCTCACTGCACACACTGGCCACCCACAAGGGCCTCCCTTCAGACATGGATCACCATCTCGTTTGCCCAGGCTGTCCCCCTGGCCTGCAGTGCCTTCCCTCCTCCCTTCATCTCTCAGAATCCCTAGCATTTCCCAAGCTCTGCCTTTTGTGATGGCCCAGCTGCCAGGGCCCTCCCCCAGCACCTGGAATCTGTTTTGTGGCATAGACAGTGCCCTCCTGTGTTCCCAGCACCTCCCACTGTACCTGGCTCAAGTCAGTGCTAGAGAGACGCTTATTGCTTGGTTGAGGGAGAATTGAACCCTCCTCTAAACTGTACCTCAGTTTCCTCATTTGTAAACTCGGGACCAGATGGCCCTGACACCTTCCCCTCCTCCCCCAGGTGCTGAAATCGACAGGAGATGTGGCTGCCGGGCGGGCCCTGTACCAGGGCTACTCCACTGTCACTGATGCTGCCCCTGAAAACTTCCTTGCCCTCCGGGAGACGGTGCTGCTGCGGAAGGAGGCCCGCAAGCTCATCGTGCAGCCCAACACCTGCCTGGAAGGTAGCAGGCCGATGCCTCCCTCCCCAAGCCCGACCTCCAGAGTTCAGGCCCTGTCCTGGTGCTGTGGCAGTGCCTGAGGCCCATGTGGGCTGCCAGGGGTAGTGTTTGTAGCCCAGAGGGGCAGGGGGCAGGGCAGGTGAGCCCCTGGGAAATGGCCTGTGAAGTACCCCGGGGTCACTGAGTACTTGGTAACCTGGATGGATGCCTAGGTGGATAGACAGGCTTTCCTGAGGACGGGCCATGTTAGAGGAGGTGCCTGCTGGGCTGGTCAGGGCCAGTGCTCCCTTCTGCACAGGCCCCCAAGGCCTGAGAGAGGGAGAGACGTGGAGATGGAGCCGTGCCTGTGTGCCCGACACTGTACTGAGTGCTGGGGATGGGACCGTGGAGCCCGTGCAGGAGTGTCCCCTCGCTGGCTGGGATGGGGGTGGGCATCCAGCCTCTGCTGGGAGGTCTCCAGGGAAAGAAGACCTAGCCAGTCTTTCCATGGTCCTGCAGTGCTCATAGCCTCTATTCCTGTTCTACCCCTCCCCCACAAGTGGGAGCCCACTGGGCTGCCACCCTCCTTCCTCAAGCTGATGCTGATGGGCACACGTTTGGGGTTATTGTCCAGAGCATCTGTCCCATGGGGTTCACAGGCTGATAGACCTAGAGCAGAGAGGTCCTGGGGGCAGCTATCCTGCCACCAATCTGGGAGCTGAGACCCGGACAGCTGATGGAGTTGGGTTTGCCCAGGGTCACAGTTAGCTTAATGTCCAAGGTAGGATTTAAACCCAGGGTTTCCTGATTCTTGAGTCGAAGGCCCTTTCTTTTTTTTTTTTTTGCTTTTTGGAGGGCAATTTGGGTTAAGTAACTTGCCCAAGGTTACACGGCTAGTTTTTCTTTTGTGTGGGTGTTAAGTGTCTGAGGCCGGAACCAAACTCGGGTCCTCCTGGCTCTGGGGCCAGCACCTTATTCACTGCACTACCTAGCAGCCCCTGTCCAAGGCCCTTTCTGCCCTGCTGCTTCTTCTTTGTCAGGAGGAAGGCATAGGCAGTCACTCTCCTGAGGCACAATGGGGCGTGTGCAGGGGGCTTTGGGCTGGGTGCCAGGCAGGCAGCCATAAGCTCTGCTGAGGGACATCTCATGTCTCCATAGGTTCCCAGGTGCAGCTACTAGAGTATGACGCCTCGGCCGCTGGCCTCATCCGCTCCTTCTCAGAACGCTTCCCTGAGGATGGGCCCAAACTGGAGGAGGTGCTCATCGGGCTGGCCAAGGCCGATGCCCACTTCTGGGGGGGCCTCCAGGCCTGAAGAAAGTCCCCAGCAACTCTCCTCACTTGAGCCCCTCCCTCCCTGGGAGTTTGAGGAGGGCTGTGGGCTGGACCTCCTGCCCTGGATGTGGTGGGTGGGGCAGGGGACATAGCAGGCAGGGCCTGGCCCTCAGAGCTGACAGCCATCCATCCCCCTCCATCTCCACACAGGCGTGGCCAGCACATCTGGGATGCTCAGGAGCTTTCCAGGGCCTCTGGGCCCAATGTCTCTTCTCAGAGCCAGCTCCCTGCCCACCTCTCACAGGGTTGTTGTGAGGAAAGTGGTTTATAACCTTTAAAGAGCTATCGAAATGGGAGCACAGATGGTCGAGCTTCCTTTTCCCCCCCACGTGCCCTGGGTGCTGCTAGATCCTGTGGTTTGGGCCCCTGGCACCATCATGGCACCTGTGATTTGGACCTCTGCCTCCAAGTGTAACCTGAGCCTTAAGGGGGTGAGGGGGATGCAGCACAGGACTTAGGGATATAAACGTGGGATATCAGAACTGGAAGGTCGTTATGGAGCATTTATTAAGCACTGACTCTTGTCAGGCACTGTGCTCAGCTCCAGGGATACAGAGGAAGGCCCTCAGGGCCAAAAGCTCCATAGGGATGAGCTACACGGGGATAAATGGCGGATTGGCCCCAGTGGGGAGGCCCTGGGATTGAAGGGGAAGCAGGAAAGGCCTCTGGGAGGCCAAACTTCAGCTGAGACATGAAGGACAGGAGACACCCAAGAAGAGGTGGACGGCTCCAGGCTTGAGGGGCCCGGCAGGGCAGAGGTAGTCAGGGGTTGTTGATTAGAGGAATGGCTGTGCGTTTTGTACTGAGCTTAGGGGAGGAGGAGACTGGAGGCAGATGGAAGGAAACTCGGGCCATAGCAGGTGTAAAGGCATGTGGGGGAGACCTTAACACTTAGAACGTGGGATGTCGGAGCTGAGAAGGGGCTTCCAAATGAGAACACTGGCCTGGAGGGACCTTAAAACCCAGAATGATGGGATAGCCCCGACACAGAATGCCAGAACTGGGGGGACCTTACACTTAGACCACAGAATATCGAAGAAGAAGAGGCCCTTCCAACTTAGGGCACAGAACGTTAGAGGCGGGAGGGCCCTTAAGACCTAGAACATTAGAATGCCGTGGAGAAGCGGCAAGCTGAACTTGCAAGGTCAGGGCTGGAAGGGACAGTGGAAGAGGGAACGTCAGCGCTCAGAGCCGCCCCCAAGCAGGCGGAGACTTGCGGGGCTCGGGGCGCAGCCAAAAAATGACTTCGTTTGAAACGCTCCGGGGCGGGGCCTCCCGGAGGAGGATGGCGCAGGCGCCTTCCCGTCGGGCCAGCTAGCGGTTCTGCGGTTGCGCAAGGTGGTCTCCTATCCGGAACTTTAGTGCGCTGCTCCCGGCGCCGACGGACCGTTTAGCGAGGGCTCCGGGGCGGGGCGGGGAGGATGCGCCCGTTGTCCAGGTTACGGTGAATAAGATGGCGGCGAGCGGGGACTCCTCGGGCGGCCGCAATGAGAGGTGATTCCCCCCAACCCCAGTGGTGCCTGCCCCCGAACCTCGCCCCTCCCCCCGCTGGATACCGTTAGTTATCCCTCGGAACTGAGGGAGGGGAGGGCCCGGGGCGGCTGGTGGCGCGAGGCCGGGGGAGGGGGGAAATCTCCGCAGCGCAGGCTTGGGGCTCAGTACGGAGTCGGAGCAGCGCCCTCCTGAGGAGGTTATGGGGATCACGGCTTGGAACTGTTACATTGTAGCGACGAGAGCCGCTGGAGGCACCTGGAACGTAAACAGTGTATCCCCGAGACCCCTGGGCGTGCTAGAGGCGGAACGTGGGCGCCTAGAACGTTAACAGTGTATCCCCGAGACTCCTGGGCGTGCTAGAGGCGGAACGTGGGCGCCTAGAACGTTAAGAATGTTGTAATGTGTCAGAACACCAGAACTAGGGCATTTGTTGGAGCCTTAGAACCGTAGAACGTTACAGTGCAGAGTTCTAGGACCAGAATGTAGGGCCTCAGAGAACCTCTGTGGAAGGTTGGCCATCATCCTGACCCTAGTCTACACTGGCCTTCACACCAGTGAATTCGCCCAGCTTCTTCCCCCTTGTTGGCTTTCTCCTTCCCAGACATGAGTAAGCCCTGCATCTCTGCCAGTGTCCATCCCTGCCTCTGCCCCACCCCCCATATTTGTGTTTGAGGTCCTTTCCCTGCCCTCCATGAGAGCCCCTTCCATCCTTCCTCTTTCTAGTACTGAAGTCAGTTCCAAATGGTTGGATGCCCACTATGACCCCATGGCTAACATCCACACTTTCTCTGCCTGCCTCGGTGAGTCTCCCTCTCTGGGCTTGCTTTAACCAGCCCTGGGAAAGTGGGCAGAATGGCACCTTTCATGAGGAACCCCAGCTTGGCTCTGGGGCTTTGCCTTTCAGACCCTGCCCTTGGGGGCACCTTTCCCCTCCCCCATCCTTATGAGCCACTCTGTTTTCCAGCACTTGCAGATCTGCACGGGGATGGCGAATACAAGGTGAGCGGCTATTGGGAGACCCTGGTGCCCAGCCTCCAGTTTCCTGGTTGTTGATAAACATTTGCCAATGGGGGGTTAGCCCAAGGCCCCTTGGAAGGTGCTGAAGAAGCTTCAGGAATGCCAGGGGAATCAGGGCCCTGAGCCCACTTAGAATCACTAGAATGGCAGAACTTTAGCACAAGAAGGAAGCTCAGCAGTCATTTAGTCCAGGCCCTTTAGAGAGAGCTGAAGAGATTTGCCCTGTCACAGTGGGGTGAATCTGGGTCAAAGAATTGAGAACCACTAGGCTCTGACCCTGCAGGGGTCATTAAATTGAGATAAGCCAGGCCTTCTGACTTTCCCAGCCCACCCTATATGCTCAGGGTTTCACAGCTGGGGGGCTGGAAGGGATTCCCTTAAGGACGATTCCCCTCCCCTTGTGAGTAAAAAGTCTCCCCTTCGTAGCACCTGTTGGAGCCTTGGGTTCATGCAAAGCCTTGACAGGGCCTGAGTGAGTGAAAGAAAGAAAAAGCATTTCTTAAGCACTGTGCTAAAGAAATAGAGAAGTCAGACAGTGCCTGTCCTTCAGGAGCTCCTCACACACAGGGAAGGTTTCAGCTGCTGGTCAGAAGAAATCATCTCTGTTCTTAGGGGGCAGGGGCAAGCATCTTTATTACTTGACCCTTTTCCTCATAGCTGGTGGTGGGGGACCTAGGTCCTGATGGTCGGCAGCCAAGACTAAAGGTGCTCAAGGGACCATCGGTGCTGACTGAGAGCCCGCTCCCTGCCCTGCCATCAGCTGCTGCTGCTTTTCTCATGGAGCCCCATGAGCCTCGGACCCCTGCACTGGCACTGGCCTCTGGCCCTTGTGTTTATGTCTACAAGAACCTTCGGCCCTACTTCAAATTCAGCTTACCTCCCCTGCCTCCTAACCCCCTGGAGCAGGATCTCTGGAACCAAGCCAAGGAGGTGGGGGAAAAGAGGGGAAGTAGGTGGATTGGTGATGGTGGTGGTAGAAAGGTCCCAGAGGACAGTCCAGAAGGAAATGAAAAGAGAAAAACATGGTGTGTGTGTGTGTGTATGTGTGTGGTGTGTGAGTGAGTGTGTGTGTGTGGTGTGTGTGTGTGAGTGAGTGTGTGTAGGGGGCATTTGTACCTGGATGTGACAGTAAGAACCAAAAGGGGTCCCGTTGAAGGAGAGGCCACAGCATCCTTCTCAGGGTTTCTTGCGCCTTTCAGGCAGTAGAGGCTTCCTCTTTGTCCTCTCCATCCATAGCCCTTCCTTCAGCTTTGGATTTGATGGAGGCTGGTTCTTTGCCTTGGTCTTTCTCACTTAAGCTCACACAGCCCATTTTTTCCAGCAGCATAGCTATTGGTGGGGGCATGGCAGGGGCTTGGTGGTGCCCCTTGGAGGGCTAAGGGACACTCACTAGCTGGCCCTTAGCCCAGTTCTAGGATTGAGATATTAGGAAAGGGGAGAAAGCTTTTGCATCTTGAGGGAAGTGAGTGCTTTGGATGGAGAAGTACAGATGTAGAGACAGATGAGAGGAAGCCTGTGAATTAAAGGGGGTGAATGGCAGAGGGGTTGTAAAGGTGGGCATTGGGAGCATGCCAGGGAGGACTGGGGCGGGGGGCTGCATAACCTCGTGGGAGCTGTGAGTGCTTGTCCATCTCCCTTTTGGCACAGGACCGTATTGACCCTTTGACCCTCAAGGAGATGCTGGAGGGGATCAGGTAAGAAGCCTCTCCCTGTGCTGTCTTTCTGCTCCTGGCACTGGTTCTCTCATCCACATGATGTGAGCATCCTCTCTTTACAGGGAGAAGGCCGAGGTGCCTCTGTCTGCTCAGTCTCTCAGGTGAGGCCCCTTCAGAGAGCCAACAAACTTTGGTAAAGCTCCTAATGTGCGCAGATCCCCGGGCTCCACTTGGGAATAAATACAGCTTAGATAATACAGAATTAGGGCACTGACAGTTGACTGACCCCACCTGCCCATTTGTGAAATGAATCTCCACATTAATGAGTTCCACTGGTGGCCGCCCTGCCCGTGCTTGGAGATAGAAATGCTCCCTGCCTGCTTGAAGCTCGTCACTGAGGGGGGATAAGACAGTGGCCCAGATGACCATTATCTGGGAGTGTCTGGTAGTGGGAAGCGGGCCCTGTGCTCCCACTTGGGAGAGACCTGAGGTCCAATCCCACCCCACACTAACCCCCTGACCTCAGCAGGCCCCAGCTCCAATGTGTAAATCCCAAAGGGTCCTGTCAGTGCCAAACACGGTAAAGACCATTGGAGCTACACAGTGAGGCCCCTCTGGCCCTTGTGCAGCAGCAGAGGGGTAAGGGGGCATGGCCTTGACCTCCTCCCAGGTTGGGGGAGGGTGCCTACTGCCTCCAAGCCTTCCAATGATGTTTAGGTTTTTACATCTGGAGCTGGGAGAGATGGAAGCCTTTGTGGCTCAACACAAAAACCAGGCCATCAAGCGACAGGTATAGACACCCCCCACCCCATTCTCCCCCCTCCCCACCTAGCCCCCACCCCCCACTCCCACCGTACCTCCTGGCATCCCTCCTGACCTGGTCCTGTTCACCTTGGGGCGGATGACTGATGGCTCCTTGGCCACCAGACTGTCATCACAACCATGACCATCCTGAAGAAGAACCTGGCTGATGAGGACGCTGTGTCCTGCCTGGTGTTGGGAACCGAGAACCGGGAGCTCCTGGTGCTGGACCCTGAGGCCTTCACTGTCCTGACAAAGGTCAGCCATGGGGGAAGCTGGGCCAGGCCCCCTGCTAGGAAAGGGCCAGATGGGGGTGGGGAGACGATGAAGGGCCTGGCAGGACATTGGCTCCTCTCCATTCAGGTGAACCTGCCCAGCGTCCCTGTGTTTCTGGAAGTGTCAGGGCAGTTTGACGTGGAATTCTGGCTCACGGCTGCTTGCCGGGATGGTAACATCTACATCCTGAGAAGGTGCTGGGTTCATTTGGGGATCGGGGAATGTCAGGGCCTAGGAACTGGTTCTGGATCCCAGTGTGTGTCCGAGCAGGGGCAGGAGGGCAGCTGAGAGCAAGGGCTGCACAAGAGACAGGAAGAGACCCAGAAGTCTGACGTCCCTTTTCCCACAGGGACTCTAAGCGCCCTAAATACTGCATCGAGCTGAGTGCCCAGCCTGTAGGGCTCGTCCGGATCCACAAGACCCTGGTGGTGGGCAGCACCCAGGACATGCTCCACAGTTTCACCCACAAGGTGCTGACCCCAGGGTCAAAGCTCATGTGCTCATGCCCCTAAACATCCTCCTTCCTCCGTATCTTATCTTCCCCCATGCCCAAATCCTCCTGTCATCCCTGATCTCCAGCCTGAGGCTTTCTGACTCCCTGGCTCACCCACAGGGGAAGAAGCTGTGGACGGTGCCCATGCCAGCACCCATCCTGACAATGAGTCTCTTGGAACAGCGTTCCCGGGGCCTGCAGGCCGTCATGGCTGGACTAGCCAATGGAGAGATGCGCATTTACAGAGACAAGGCCCTTCTCAACATCATCCGCACTCCTGTGAGCCCTCAGAGTTTGGGGGTTTGGGGGGCTCCCTTTTCTCTTGCTCCCTTCCATGTCTCCAACCTGGGTTTCTCTCATTATATCTCACACCTGCTATCTTCCCCTGCTCCTGCCTCAACTGTCCTTAGTGTCTTCCCCCAGGACGCAGTGACCAGCCTCTGCTTTGGCCGCTATGGACGAGAGGATAATACCCTTATCATGACGACTCGAGGTCAGGGGGCGTGTGAGCTGGGGGCATGAGTGTTCGGAAGAGGTGGGGGGGGGGGGGGGGGAAGCCCGTAAAGCCTCAGAGCTGGGCTGATGCAGGAGGGCAT
>NW_027187322.1:3302866-3345871 GCF_028583685.1 Petaurus breviceps papuanus
GATGCAGGAGGGCATGAGCTGGGGGCATGAGTGTTCGGAAGAGGTGGGGGGGGGGGCCCTTAAAGCAGGATTTCGAAGCCTTAGAACCGGGCTGATGCGGGAAGTCACCGCTCTTCCCCCTTCCCCAGGCAGTCTGGCCTTCTCCCTCTTGCTAGGTGGGGGCCTGGTTATCAAGATTCTGAAGCGAACGGCAGTATTTGGGGAAGGGGCTGGAGAGGCAGGGCCCCCCCCAGCCCAAGCCCTGAGGCTCAACGTGCCCCGAAAGACCAGACTCTATGTGGACCAGACCTTGCGGGAACGAGAAGCCGGCACTGGTGAGAGGCCCAGGCTCTTCCCTCTGCTCATGCAGGCCTTTTAATAGTCCTAGATTGGGGGAAGTCAGGGACACATCCAGCGCTCTGCTGGCCCCACTTGTGTCTGCCTTTTCCTGACTCCTCCCCTTCTTGTTCTCTGCCCACATTCTTGGTGTCTGGAAGCTGCCCTGATCCCTCCCCACTCTGGGTCCCATTTACACTCCCAGAATACCCCCCGAAGAGGCAGCTTTGGGCATCTGGATGCCATCCCACCCCTTCGTGCCCCTCCCTTCTGCAGCCATGCACCGAGCCTTCCAGATGGACCTCTATCTGCTGCGGCTGAGGGCGGCTCGTTCCTATGTGCAGGCTCTGGAGTCCAGCCTGAACCCTGTGTCTGCCACCCTCCGGGAGCCCCTCAAGCTTCATGCTGTGGTGAACAAGGGAGGGGCAGGGCTTGGGGGAGGGTTTGAAGAGAAAGGTCAGCAGAGAATCAGCAGGGTGATCCAAGGGCCCTCCCTCCCAGTCTTCCCCAGCACTTCGTCCCCAAAGAAGGGGGCTGGGTGTCTGGGGCCCCAGGCTGCCACTGGGCAGGCTTCACCCAGGGTAGGGCTCTGCTGCCTGGCAGTCTCCAGGACAGCTCCTGAGTGTACCCACCAAGGCTCACAGGAGCCAATTAGAGCTGTACCAGTCAAGGCACATTTGGGTCCTAAGGAAGAGATGACTTTTGGGGAAGCTGGGGTATCTGGCTCCAGGGGTCCCAACTAGCAGCTGGGGAGTGGGGAGTGCTCACTGGACCAGCAATCATGAGAAATGCTACGTGACCTTAGGATAGACTCATCTGTAAAATGGGGAATATCCAATCTTCCCTACCTACCTTTCCAGGGCCCGAGGATTAGACAGAAGGATGGGGGAGGAAGGCACATTTAGTCCTGTTTAAGAATTCAAGCTGTTGAGGGGCAGCTAGGTGTTGCAGTGAATAGAGCACCGGCCCTGGAGTCAGGAGGACCTGAGTTCAAATTTGGCCTCAGACACTTGACACACTTACTAGCTGTGTGACCCTGGCCAAGTCACTGGACTTCTGGATGGGATGGATCGAGGTCCTAGAAATCCCATGTTCATCCATGAGAAGTTTCTGGGGGTCATGACAGGGTGCTGGCAACAACACAGCGGTGGTGAAGGCTGGACAGGCACAGTAAATACCCAGGCCGCTTGGTCAGCTGGCTGAGAAGAGAGGCAGTGTCTGAAAGGGCGGGCAGAGGTACGAGGACAGGGAGGGAAGAAGTCATAAAGAAAGTGGCTTAGGTTTTGTTCAAGGAAACACTTCCCCAGGCCAAGAGCCATCTCAGGAGGTAATGTGCTCCTCACCCAGGCCCTGGATGTCTTCCGATGGTGGAATGGCTTATCCGGGCATTGTGGGTGTGGTTCAAGGTCTAGCTTGGACTCGATGCCCCCAATCAGGAAGGGGATATGGGATGGTGGCAGAGGTGACTTACTTGGTCTTCTGGCCCCAGTTCTAAGAGCTTTGTGCCTCCTCCAGGTTCAGGGCTTGGGGCCCACCTTCAGGTTGACCCTTCATCTTCAGAACACCTCTGCTGTCCGCCCTGCCATGGGCCTACTGGTCTCCTTCCTGTACAATGAATCCCTCTACGCCCTGCCCCAGGCCTTTCTCAAGGTGGGAGCCCTACCTTCTCACAGGGAAGCCTCCCAACAATGCTTCCCCACCAGGGCCCACTGGAGGCCTCCCTCGAGCTCCCTTTTCTCATGCTACCCTGGTATATAATCTGTCCCCCACCTCAGGTTCCCATGTTGGTACCAGGCCTCAGCTACCCCATGGAGACCTTCGTGGAGTGTCTCAGTGATAAGGGCATCTCAGACGTCATCAAGGTGGGTCAGCCCTCAGTCAGGCCAGGAACCTCTGGGCATTGGGTCTTGGGTGGGGCCTCTGAAAATGGTGGCTAACCCACCAGCTGCCCTGCCTCACCTCCCCCGACCTCCCCTCCAGGTGCTGGTGCTTCGTGAGGGCCAGAGCGCACCTCTGCTGAGTGCCCACATCAACATGCCCGTGAGCGAGGGGCTGGTAGCGGCCTGAGCCCAGGGCTGACCAGGAGCACGCACTAGTTAGGCACCAACCTTCCTGTAGAGGCAGCAGCGGTGGAGGCCAGCCCCTGAGGGGGCTCCCCCAGCTTACAGCAGCCCCTCCCTGGGTTGGATCTTGCCTCCCAGATCATCTTCCCTCTCCTGGAAGGCCTGGTGTCTGCTATCAGAGTGAGGAGCCTCCAGGCAGCCTGGCTTCCTCCTCTGAGGACAGCAGCCTCCTTAGGAGTTCGAGGACCATTTCCAGCTCCCCCCATTCTGGGCTCTGCCTGGATGGCCTGAGGTCCCTGGCAGCTCCACATCTGGGGGTGCCAGGCCCTTCCACCAAGGACTGACCTCTGGAAGCCTCAGGGCCCCTCTGCCTACCAGGCTGAGCCTTGTTCCAGCCAAGCCCTGCGGGAGAAGTGGAGTCCAAAGCATGAAGCTTTTTCCTGAGCCTGGGCAGCAAAAAGCAAGCATTCATTAAGCGCCTAGGGTGCTGAGCAGTGGTCCAAGGGAAGAGCCCTGGCTGGAAAGGACAGAGCTGGCAGCTCCAAGCCCACCAGTCCTCAGGGACTGCCCTCAGCTGGGGGGCCTCCCACTGCGAGGATGCTGCCAGGAAAGGCAGGGGATGGGAGGATGTGGTACCATGATCAGAGGGGAGGGAGCAGGGCCAGGGGGTGGGCTGCCCTGAAATCAGGCCTCAGCTGGGGGCCTCCCATGGTGAGCATGCTGCCAGGAAAGGCTGGAGACAGAGGGGGGTGTAAAGTGGAGAAGGGAGGGAGTAGGGCCTGGTGCAGGCTGCCACCGAGCTGGGCTTCCCTCCCTAGAAATGTAGAGCTTTAAACCAGGTAGTCTGGGCAGCCACATACCAAAGCAATAAAGCCAAGGGGCGCTACCACCAGAGGAGTGTGTCCTTTGTGAGGGTAGTGAGCTCACATCAGGGGGCGCCTCAGGGCACTGTAATGGGCCTGGAGTCAGGAAGCCACTTGCTGTGTGACCTGGGGCTTAACCCCTCTCAGCCAGTTTCCCCATCTGTAAAATGGGGACATCAGCTCCTCTGTGCTAGGATCATGAGGATCAGCTGAGATATTTATAAAGCAGTCCACAAACCTTAAAGGGCTCTGTAAATGTGAGCTTTCATGACCTTTTCTAATGTCTCCCACCACATCTGCCCCAGTGCAAGGCAGAGCCAGGCCCTGAGTTCGAATGTCAGGTCTGCTGCTTGTAACCTGTGACCTCAGGCCAGCCCACCACCTTTCTGAGCCTCCGTTTCCTTACCTGTCTGTGAGCTAGAGGGCCTTTAGGATCCCCAGTCGACAGTAACCCAGCTCTTGACCAAGAGCAGTTACACAGGGCCCAGGATCCCTGGACCCCAATCCCCTTCTCCAGATCAAGGACCCTCATCCAGAGCCTCAAGGCTACACAGAGAGGGGTCACTGGGTGAAGACAGAATCTGGGAAGATCCAATTCAAACAGATAAGGCCCTCAGGCTCAGGGGGAACTGGGGGAGCAGTGCCACAGGATTAAATGGATATCCAGGCCCCTCGGAACAGAAATACAAGAGAAAACTACACTAGCCTGTCCTGGGTGGCTTTGTGAAGGTCAAGGGTTGAGGGCCTGGTCTCCACAGCACAGGCTGTTTCAGAGGCCCCTACCAAGTATGGGCCACACCCAACAGGTAGGGTGGCAGGTCTTGCCCCCCTCCCCTTCCAAGTGTAGGGAGGTGGGCCACTTGCCCATCACCATACTGATGGGGAAGCTGAGGCCTGGGTTGTGATGGGTAACACTGGGCCTCAAAGCCAAGATATACAAGAGCCAGCCCCTGGCCTTCTGCACAGAATGAGGGCCCTGCATCCATCTCAGCAGTCTGAAGGTTCGAGGACAGGTCCCCTAGACTATCCCCAGGCATTTTCTTTCTCAGAATCCCTGTAACAAGTGCAGTTATTCCCACTGGACAAAGAAGGCAATGCTGCCCAGTGCTGAGAGTCAAGAGTTCTGGAGTTAGGAGGGTCCCTGCTCTAGGAACCTTGGAGCTGTGTGACCCTGGGCCAGTTCCTTGACCTGAGCCCATTTGCTCAGCAGTAAATTGGAAGGAACAGAAGTCATGGCAAAGAGCTCATCCTGTGCCCTGGCCATGGGGTGCAGCCTCTCTTTACTCTGCATAAGGCCCTGCCCCTGCCAGCCAGGGCCCTCCCTTGGACCTGCTCTCTGAACAGAGCATGGCCTAGCCTTGCAGTGCTCTCGGAGTCCTAACAACCAATCCCTTCCCCAGGGGTGGGAGCTGCTCAGCCCCCTGGGGAGCCTCACCCCTGCCTGACACCCTTCAATAGTGAGGCCCAGGTTCAAATCCTGACTCCCCGACTTGACTCTGGCCATAGACCTGACCCCTCTGGGCCTGTTAAATGACCACCATAGACTAATCCAGGATGGCCAGAGGGGCTCCATGCAGCAGCAGGCTGCAGGCCAGATCACTGACAGCAGCAAACAACAAAACCCCAAGTCACCTCAAGACTTTATTGTGGTGGGAAATGGAGCAGGCCCAGCTGGGCCCAACGGCCCCACCCTCATGGCCTTGGGGGAGGGGGGTGCCAATGAAGACAAATTCCAGGGGTCCAAGGGCCAAGCAGGAAAGGGGGATGGGAGGGACTTGCTAGGTGAGGATGCTGGAGAATTTGATCCCAAATCCGGAGAGCTCTGGCAGGGGGATGCCTGGTTGCAGCCTTCGATGCTCCTCACCTCCCGCTCCATCAGTCCATACTCCCCTCCAGCGCTCCTCCTCAACCTGGGGTTTGGAAAGTGATCCCATCCCCTGGCAGTGGGGAGGACAAGAAGGGCCAGAGCCACACCAGGGCCCAGCGGGAGCCCAGAGCAGCCTGCACATTCCGCCAGGGGCCCAGGTCATAAAGGCGCTGGCCATGGGCCCACTCCCGGGTGGTCTGGCCCCGAAGCAGCAACATCCCATGGAAGAGCAGCCCGGCCCCGCAGAGCAGGGCACCAGCCACACATGTGTCTGCTATGAAGGCCAGGGCAAACTGGGCCAGGGACACGCCACCTGCAGGAAGCAGACCCCAGGTGAGCACCGGGGGAGGGCTGGGGAGCACCCCCCCCACCGGCCCAGCCCCCTCACCAGTGAGCAGCATGAGCCAGGGCAGCAGCAGCAGCACCACCGCGTGCAGCTGAGAGTGGGCCCGCAGCAGGGCGCCCAGAGCCGGGCCCAGGAGGGCTGTGACATGCAGCAGGAGGCCAGCTCCGTGGAACAGCAGGCACAGGAAGGGCCGGTAGTTGCTGAATCCAACACAGCGCCCCAGCAGCAGACAGTGGTGGTCCCGTCGAAGGATGCAGACCCTACAAGCAGGGCAGTGCCCGCTGCGCGGAGGGACCTGGCTCTGGCACTGGTAGCAGTAGCTGCAAGGGAGGGGAAGGTGAGATTCCCCAATTCCCCCCATTCAAGTCCCCCTCCCCATCTCCCGCCAGCTGACATTCCGGTCCAGCCTTCAAGGCCCAGTTCAAATGCACCTGCCCTGGGAAACCTTTTCATGAGTCCACTGCACACTACAAGTCATTTCTGGCTGCCATTGCTACGGACTCTAAAGTCTGCAAAGCCAGTCTCGGGGAGGGAGAATTCGCAGTGTGGAAACCCCCTTCACCAGGGCAGATCTGAGATCTATCTGGGGTACCTAGAGGCTAGGTGAAATGGCCAGGGCCATAGAGCCAGCATGTGTCAGGAAGGAAGGGAGAGAGGGGGGAAGAAGGGATGAAGAAGGGAGAAAGGAAAGGAGGGAGGAAGGAAGGAAAGAGGGAGGGAGGAAGGAGGGAGAGAGGAAGTTAAGGAGGAAGGAAGGAAGGAGGGAGAGGGGAAGTTAAGGAGCGAAGGAGGAAGGAAGAAAGAAGGGGGAGGGGGGGCGGCTGCACCGAGGGGGGCCTCCAGCCACGGTGTCAGTCTCGACGACTTGGCCCAGGCCCCCGCAGCACGAGCCAGGCCTCATCCGCAGCCCCTTCACCTCTCCCTGTCTTCAAGGCCAACAGACGGGCAGTCGGGGGAGGGTTTCCGCACAGGCATTATCCCGTCTGGGCCTGGGTCACTCTTCCCCTTTTACAGATAAGGAGACTGAGGCTGAGGGGGGGGGTGGCCTCCTGCTTGCCTGCGGCATCACCGGACTCCAGGTCTTCCCGACCTGTCCCGGCTCCCTGAGCCCCTCTTTCCGAAGGGTCCCAAGAGCTCACTTCCTGCTCCTGCCCGGGGCGGGGGAGGATAGGCCTGGAACCCGGCCCCCCCCCCCCCCCCGCGGTCCGGGCGCGCGCATGCGCACTCACTCCCAGCCGCGGCCCAGCGTCCGGCCCGCCAGCAGCACGCCGCCGATGCCCGGGTCCCGGAGCAGGAAGAGGGCCGCGTTGCCCAGCACGTTGAGCAGCTGGAAGGCGGCCAGCAGCAGGTGCAGCGCCCGCGCCAGGGGCCCCGCGGCCGGCAGCCCCGGCCCGCGCACCAGCACGTAGGCCAGCTCCAGCGCCACGGCGGCCGCCCAGAGCGCCGTCAGCAGCAGCGGCAGCCGCGGGCCCCGGACGCCGCCGCCCACCGCCCACACGGCGCCCATGGCCCGCTGCCCGTCGTCACCCGAAGGGCCGCCTCCCGCGGCCGCCGCCGCCGCCAGCACCGCCGGTCCGGCCCGTCCCCAGCCGCGAAGCTGCCGCGCCGCGAGCCCGGAGGCCGCGCCAATCAGAGCCCGCGGCGCCGCCGCCCGGCCCAATGAGCGGCGGCCGCCGGCGGCCGCGGCCATCTCATTGGACAGAGAGGAGAGCCAAAGAGGGCGTGCGCGACGGGGCCTCGAGCTCGAGCTCCGGCCCCTCCCTCGCCTTGCAGAGGCCGCGCCTCTCCAGGCTAGAAGAGATCCCCGCAGATCTGTTCCAGCCTCTCCTGGGTCTGGAGGGAGGCGTCTGGGCTCAGATCTCATCCTTGCTACCTGTGCGGTAGTCTTCCCAAAGGCCTCAGGCTTCTTTCAAGTGCCAACTAGCATCCCACCTGCCGCAGGATGCCTTTGCACCTCTCCTCCTGTGCATTGGAGCCTGTCCATAGCAGTCCACTTGCTGTCCGGGAGCTCCTCCAGGGTGGGAACTGTCTTCTGCCTTTCTGTGTACCCCCACTGCTTAGTTAATGTTTGTTGACTCCCCTGTAAAATGAGTTTCCCTTCCAGCCAGAGATCCCTGCTCCTGTGCTCTGGGACAGGGACCATCATCCAGCTTTCATTTACACCCTCCGGTGATAGGGAGGCCAGGTCGCTGCTGCTCTTGGTGGCCTCTTTGTTCCACTTCTAGACACTTTGGGATGACTACTAGGATGTTATTTTTCCTACTACAATATTTCTAAAGATCTTCCCCCACTGTGGGCAGTCGATGCCAGCCAGCCATGCCTGCCCATCCTCCCATAGATGCCATATCCTTCAGGGGAGGGGAAGGAATCTTTCTCCAGAACCCTGGAAATGAGTGAATCATTCCATCGGTTGTCCCATGATCCCTTGTAAACCGGGGATGGTACCAGCACATACATCAGACGGCTGTGGTGAGGACCAGATGAGCTATGTGTGAAGTGCTTTGCAGATCATAAGATGTTATATGGATTCTAGTTATTATAATCTCACCAAGGGAGCAGCCCGACTTCTTTTCACTCTATACATGTTTCTATTGGCATCCTTCAGACCAGAGGCATCAGACACACTGCCTACCAGCTGCAATACCACGATAATATCAAGTGCAGCCTGAACCAGATTAAAATGGGAAAATTTAAATCAGAATGGGAGACATTGAACAAAATGAATAAAAATACACCAAAACATAAATGATAGCAATGTGTGGTTTTCTACATCAATCTGAAACCCCCGGGGATGCTTACCTACTGTTGGGTGGCTCCTGGTTCTGTCTGAATCGACACCACTGCCTTCTCTCTTGTGATTCTTCCTTAGGAACGTGCCTCATGACCACCTCACCCTAGCCCTTTGGATGACACTCAGAGACTGTGATAGCTGTTCCTACAGTATCACTGGAAGAGGGTGTTTTCTGTCGCCTACATCTGTTCCTTCTGATTCTTGCCCCCAGAGCCAAGTAGAACAAATCTAATCAGTTTCTACATAAGTCCTTCCAATAAGGGAAGGTGCCCTTCATTATCTCCCTAAGTCTCTTCTCCAATCTAGACAGTCCTCTTTCCTTCACTAGACATGTGCTCAGTAGCCCCAACATCAGAGTCCACCTTTCCCTATGGTCTCCAGCATGTCAACATTCTTCCTTGTTGTGATGCCCACAACTGTAGAGTTGGTCTCACTAGAACAGGGGTGGGGAAGCTGGTACTTCAAGGCCACATGTGGCCTTCTGGTCCTTGGGAGAGGCTTTTTGACCAAGTCCAAGTTCTATACAACAAATCCTTTTATTAAGGGGATTTGTTCTGTGAAATTTGGGTTCAGTGAAAGGGCTTCACTTGAGGACCTAGAGGGCCCCGGGTGGCCTTGAGGCCCCAGATTCCCCACCCATGCACTGGAGTGATTTATTGATCAATCAATTAATCCAGCAATAAACATTTATTAAACACCTGCTATAAGCCAGGCACATTCTTGCTTCCCTAGTTGGATGGAATTAAACAGAATGTAAGTTGCTTAGGGGCAGAGACTGTCATATTTCTGTATCCCTGGTGCCTAGCACAGTGTAGACATCTGGGAGAGACCTTAGAGGCTACCACATCCAGCCCCTTCACTTTACAGATGAGGAAACAGGTTGAGTGACTCACTTGGGGTCACAGGCTAACACTTGCCTGAGGGAGGAGATGTTGCCAGGTCTTCCTGACTCTGAGGCCAACTGTCTAGGTACTGCAGCCCCCTGCTTATGTCTTAATGCAGACTACCTCCTCTGGCCACCCGGCTCTGTCGTTGACTTGTTTCCAGTTCTCAGCCCACTGAAACACCCAGATTTTTCTCACATGATTTACTTCTTGCCACCTGTCCCCCATCTTGTACTTGTTTCTCTCACAGCTCATCTTCGTCAATTCAGTCCATCATCCAAATCTGTCAAGACCCTGGGCATCCCCCTTCTTAGCCAGCCTTTCTGTTTGTGATCCATGCCTTCACTTAGGTCATGGATTTTTAAAAGTTCACGGATCCCTGTGGCACTCCACTGCAGACCTTCCAAGCTGACACTGGACTGACCATTATGAGCTTTTCTTTGGGCTTCAGCAGTCCTAGACCACCAATCAGTTGCAGTTCCACCCAACTGTGCTATGCTGTAGCTGACAACTCTTCATCTATCTTGTCCACAAATGTTATCAAATGTCTTGCTAAAATCCAGATAACCCAGGGGTGGCTAGGTGGCACAGTGAATAGGCACCGGCCCTGGACTGAGGAGGACTTGAGCTTAAATCTGACCTCAGACACTTGACACACTTACTAGCTGTGTGACCTTGGGTCTTGCCTTCCCCCTCAAAAAAAATTTAAATAAAATCTAGATAACCCAAAACAAAGGCTTCCCCGGGTAAGTCTGGCCTGTCTGGTGCTGAAACATCTTCAGTACTTTTTGTCACAAATGGATGCCATGTTCCGGTCTCCAGTTTGTCTCTACTTCTTTGAAAATGTGGGGTTTTTCCATTTCCAGTCCTGCCTGACCTCTGCCTCCTGAATAGCCCATCCAAAGGTCACTCGGCAGTGTCATGGGCCAAATGTGTCAGTCCTCTGGGCTGATGTGGAGGAGTATTGAGGGCAGCTCTATGCTTCCACTAGGGTCCTTTATGGGAGAGCTTAGCCCACCCTTGGCTCCCCTCGGAGGCAGAGGGGATGGAATTGCAAACAAGTTGGGCCTTCCCTGCCTCAGCACATTCCGGGGTCACCAGCCCCGAGCCAGAGCAGTATTAATAGGCCCTACTGCATCCAGCTGGCTCTTCAGTCATCCCCGGGATTAGCACCCGGGCTCTGGCTTTCCACACCTTCCCAGACATTCGGGCCCCTCCTGCTGCAGCAAAAAAAAGCAAAACCCAGCCCAAGCATTTCCGTATGCCTCAGCCCAAGCATTTCCGTATGCCTCGATTTCTCTGTCCAAGAAATGGGTTGATGGGTCGTTTCCCCCCACACACACACCCTGCTCAGATGTGTGAAGGAAAGCGCATTAAGCAAAGCCTAGCCAGGCTGAGAGAGCCCCAACCCGGGGCTTGCTTGGACTAATGATCGCAAAACACTCTCGAGGCGACTGGGTCCCCAAACATTTTCGAAGTTTTTCTGGGTTTGGGAAGGGGGCCGTCAGGGGATTAGTTGCCTTCCAGTTTTACCTTTTCCCCTCCCCCGCTCCAGCCTGCCTGGGACCCAGACATCCTCGCTCCCTCCTTTTCCCTCCTGTTGGCCCCTCCCTCATTTCCAAATTTAGCGGGAACCCGATCCGATCCCCGGGAGGTATTTATGGAGGCTGCCGTCGAGGGCCCGGGGCCGGGCCGAGCCAGGGCAGAACCACAGGACGTTGACATGATGATGGTGCTGCAGCCCGAGGGCCTGGGCGAGGGCCAGGGTCTCTATGGGGGCGGGGAGTACATGGAACAGGAGGAGGACTGGGACCGAGACCTGCTCCTGGACCCCGCCTGGGAGAAGCAACAGCGGAAGGTGAGGGGCGCGGGTGCGGGGCGGAGAGCCCTCGAGATAGTGGGGGGCGCGGGTGCGGGGCGGAGAGCCCTCGAGAGAATGGGGGGCGCGGGTGCGGGGCGGAGAGCCCTCGAGAGAGTGCGGGGCCCGGGAGCGGGGCGGAGAGACCTCGAGAGAATGGGGGGCCCGGGAGCGGGGCCAGGACAGAGTTCAGGGAGCGGAGCCATCCCCCCCCCCCTCCGAAGGGTATTCATAGCCAGCCTCGACGCCCTTTCTCTGCATTATGGGACTCTGCCCTTCTTACAGGCAGGCGCCAGACTTTACTCTTTTAGGAGTTCTCTGTTACAGGTGGAGGAACCTAATTTGGGGGACTGAGGTGCGGAAAGGCTAGAGTAGTTGGAGGATGCCCCTTCCTTCCATCCAAGAAATTAGATCTATCCCTCTGCCCCGCCCTTGAAGGTCTCTTGACTCTGAAATCACACCCCACCCCAGACTGGAAGGGGTGGGGGGGAGCAGCATGGAGAAAAGAAAGAGCCCAGGGACCTCTCCCCATCCCCTGGTGGCCTGCCAGACCTTCTCCCACTCTCCCCCAGAGCCCCCACTGCTATTTCACAGAGCTGCTGTCTGCTGATCTCCTGGCCAGGGTCTGGGGTGGCCCACAGAGTAGAGGAAGAGAATGAGGCATCAGTGTTGCTTAGAGCACTGGATGTGGGGTGGCAAAGCTAGGAGGGTCCTTAGGGACAGACCATTTAGGCCAAACCCCTCATTCTGCAGATGGGGGAACTGAGGCAGAGCCAAGACTAAAACCCACATCTCCTGACTCAGGAGCCCCATCCTCTTTCCAGAACCTCCCTTGCCCCAGTCCAGGGACCCCAGCTTCCAGCTCTCAATGCTCCCTATCCAGGGCTAGGCGGAGAGGGGGGGCGGATCAGATCTCCGAGAGGTAGACGCTGAGGGGGGAGGGGAGGCCTGGGTCTCCTTACCCAGAAACCTGACCCTCTGACCAGATGGACACTTCTGCTGAGGCAGCGACTTGGGGGAGCCTAGAGAAGGGGTGTAGCGATCACTGCTAAATCCTGACCTTTTAGGGTAGTTAGGAGGGTGTCCCCAACCCCACCCTCAGGTCAAACCTGTTTCCAAAACAGCCTGAAGTTTGGAGGTGGGGATTCTCCAGCTCCATGTTTTCCCTCAAGGGCCTTCCCAGGAAGTGAATGGGCTGGGGCTTCCACTCCTAAAGAAGCACAAGGTGGTTCCGGGTGATTCTGGGGTGTGGGCTAAGCTGGGGGAGGATGAAGCAGGGTCACACTGAGCTCATTGCTCTGTCCAGAGGACAGGGTCAGCCCTCCTCCCTTACTCATCTCTGTCTCTGGGGGCTTCTCAAAGGCCAGATCTGCCTAGCCCCTGGCATCATTCCACTTATGTCCCGAGCCATTTAGCTTCTCCCAATTTGATCCTCCCCAAGTCCTAAAGCCAGCAGATTCCTCCCTGGTCCCTCTAATCCCTGTAAATCAGGATGGCCAAGCCCTCCCCCAATCCAGTTTAGTTCTAATCTTCTGTCCTCCCTGGCTGATGAGCCCATCTCCCCTTCATTCTATCTCTCCAACAGGCTCCCTTGTACCTCCCAGTGCTCCCAACTTTCTAACTTTTCTAGCTTTCTCCTGAAGGCCCCGTGCCCCTGGCCCCCCTTCCCAGGGCTGGCTATGCCTTCTCTCACACCCCTGACACACAGGTCCAGGTGTCAGAGTGAATGTCAGGGGCCGCCTCCCCACCTCTTTTAGATCCATGTGCTTCTCGATCTCCCCAATCCGCTCATTGTCTGGTCCAGTCTTCTCTACCCCAAACGCAGCCCCCTTAGAAAAGCCTGGCCTCCCAGTTCCTGGCCCCCTCCACTCCCATGACCTCTGCCTTCAGAGACACTCCCCTCAGCTCCATTCGCTTCCAGACTTCCAGCCGGAATCTACGCTAGACACTGAGATTGCTTGTATTGACTCAGGTCCCGACGCAAATGGGGCGTTCGTCACTAAGAAAGGCAGCTCTGGGCCAGTGGGAGGAGCCCTCCCTTGTCAATCACACAACCCTGGGGGTCTTCAGGCCAGCTCTTAGCACGACCTCCTCCACCAACCAGGAGGTTCTTGATGGAGGAATTGCTAGACTGTGTTCCACTCTCCAGTCTCTGGCCGCCTGTCCTACCCACCAGAATCAAGCCTTGCCAGTCCCCAGCACTGGTTTGGTGGCTCATCCTCTCCTATCACAGGCAGCTTGAACTGAAGCAGAAGAAGACTTCACTGGGTCTCACGTGGACCCTCACTGCAGCAAGGCAATCCTTGAATTCTCCCTCACTGATTCAGTCTCCTCCTCCCTGCTTCTTCTTTCCTCCAGCCTCCTACCCCTCTCCTCCAGCTGAGGATCTTGCTGGTACTTTACTGAGAAAAGAGGATTTTTGTTTCTTTTTGTTTTGTTTTATCACAAACTCTCCCTTTCTCCTTTCTCTGCCCCTCAGCGCCATTCCCTATACTGCCCTGCTTCATGGCAGCCTCTGGCTGTGAAGCGGCTTTTCTCCTTGCCATGGCCAGCTCCTTTAGGCATGTCCTAGATCTGTGCTCTTCCACCTTCTGCCGAGGATCATCTCCTCAATCATCCTGTCTGTAATCTTCAAACTCTTCTTCTTGACTGTTTGCAAACATGCCCGATCTCCCTCGTCCTTAAAAACCCTTCACAAGACTCTACCATTACCTCAAGTTGTAGGAATGTATTTCTCCTCCCTTTTTCAGCCAGACTCCTTGAAAAAAATCATCCCCCATTCACTGCTTCTTCTTCCTTCCCCTCCCTCCTCAGCCCTTTGCAACAGGGCTTCTGCCGTCACCCCCCAAATGACTGCTCTCTCCAAAGTTACCATCCAATCTCCTAATGACCTCATCACCTGCCACAGGTTTGATTATCATTTCCCCACAGAAGACTCTACGGCAGTGCTGAAGATAGGTTAGGGCACTGGGCCAAGATCTGGGTTCAAATCCTACTTCACACACTTACCAACTGCAGGACTCCCAGATAAATCCTTAATATCTCTGTGCCTTCCTCATTTCATCTGTAAAATGAAGCGGTTGGACTCTGTAACCTAGAAGGGCCCTTCAAACTCTAAGGGCAGCTAGGTGGCGCCCTAGTGCACAGAGCGCTGGGCCTGCCTGGAATCAAAAGGCTCTTCTGAGTTCAAATCTGCCTCGAAAACTTATTAACTATGTGACCCTGGACAAGTCACTTAAATCTCTTTGCCCCAGTTTCTTCATCTGTGAAATGAGTCAAAGAAGGAAATGGCAAACCACTCTGCCAAGAAAACCCGGGATGAGTCAAGAAGAGTCAGACCCAAGGGAACAACGACTAAAGCTCCCTGTCCGTGATCCTATAACCTTCAGATTCCTGCCTCCAGCCCTCACCTCTTTCTGCTATCGCCCACTGCCCCTGGACATTTCCATCTGGTTGTCCTATAGATTTCTCAAACTCAGCTTTTAAAACAATATCTCATCATCTTGACTCCCAAACCCAAGGCTCCTCTGACCTTGTCTCCTGCTGAGGACAGATTCCCAGGTCCATGGCTGTGGAGCCATCCTCAGCTGTCCTGCACATTCAGTATGGTCTCAGCCGAGCCCCACCTTCAACAGGAAGACCTTCTGGGGCCCACCTGCTTCTAGTGCCTCGTCCTCCCCAAGCCACTTTATAGCTACCACACACACACAGATATACTCACACAAAAGCAGACACACACAAATAAACACACGGAGACACAGTCACACACACATACACACACAGATATACTCACACCGAAACACACACACAAATACACAGACATACACACACAGACACATCTACACACAAATACACACACAGACATATATACACGGACACAGACACACATACAGACAGACACAAACACAGATATACTCACACAGACACACACAGACATATATACACAGACACACACACAAATACACACAGACACAACCACAGACACACATACACATAGACACAGACACACACATGCACACACACACACACACAGAGATTCATTTCTCTCTTTCTTGTGGCTCCAGAAGCCTGCACAGCACTGGCACATACATAGTAAGGGTTTCATACATGCTGGTTCATTGACTGGTTTAGGGTCCCAGCTTGGCCACTTCTGAGATCAGGGACTTTAGAGAACAGATGGGGAAGCTGAGGGCCAGAGAGGCTCCCTGGCCTGCCGCAGGGCACCAGGTGCTGTGTGGGAGAAACCCAGGTCCTCCGCTGATGTGGGAGTCGGGGCAAGGCCTTTCCCATCTCTGAGCCTCAGTTTCCCCATCTGTCTGGTGGCTAGCACATGCACTAACTGCGTCCAAGGGCTATTGTAAGGCAAGGGAGCCTCCTGCACTGCTGGCCAGTAACAGGGTCCAAGCACTCTCTTCCCTCTGTTCCCAGACCTTCACAGCCTGGTGTAACTCCCACCTGCGCAAAGCTGGGACCCAGATCGAGAATATCGAAGAGGATTTCCGCAATGGCCTTAAACTCATGCTGCTGTTGGAGGTCATATCTGGTGAGGGGGCTGGGGTGGGGAGCTTAATGTTCTCAGAGGCTCAGAGATCCTCAAGGCAGAGGGGCTGAGGGATGACTCAGGGACAGCCAGGGGTTGGGGGGGATAGGGTGTGGAGAAGTGGGGCCCTGCTCCTTGGGGGCTGGAGGGCCAGGGGATGGCTGGATATGAAGCCCTGGGCATCAGCTCTCCCATGAAGATTCCTTCCATCCCTCCCTCCCACCGGAAGGGAAGCAGGTCCTACCTCAGTGGTTTTAGTAGGCTGTCCTGGATGAACTCTTCTATCCATGTAGTAGAGATGGCTGGCCTTGGGGTCAGGAAGACCTGCTTCTGACATATACTGGTAGTGTGACCCAGAATGAGTCCCAGGAACCTCCCAGCGCCCCCAAGCAACCCCAAAGACTCTCAGTTACAGAAGAGTCACTGATCTGCATGAGTTGGGGGGATTTCCACACTAGGAGCTCCCCACAGTGAGCAGCAAATCATCTCTCTGTGATTTCTGAATTCCCACCAAAAACACAAAAGAGAAGAGCAATTTTCTTTCCCCTCCGCCTGGTCATTTTCACGCTGGTCTCATAGTTATTTATGCAATATATATATTTTAAAAGTTTATTTTATTTTATTCAATTAATGAACATCTACCTTCTCTCCCTCCTACCTCTCCCCATTTAAAAAGAAAGAAAAACACAGCCTTTGTAACAAACATAGACATCGAATGCATTGTTCGATTGCATCTGACCCTTATGGCTGGGATTTTGTTGGGAAAGATACTGGAGTGGTTCGCCATTTCCTTCTCCAGCTCATTTGACAGATGATGAAAGTGAGGCACACCGAGTTAAGTGATTTGCTCAGGGTCACACAACTAGGAAGTGCCTGGGATCAAATTTGAACTCAGGTCTTCCTGACTCCACAGCTCTACCAAAAAAAGAAAAAAAAAACTTTAACTTTCTATGTTGTCCATGTCCGAAAAATACATGCCTCTACCTGCACTTTGAGCCCATATGCTCTCTATCCAAAGGCAGGTAGTGTGTTATATCATGAGTCCTCTAGAATTGTGGTAAGTCATTGTGTTGGCCAGAGCGCTTGAGTCTTTCCAAACTGGTTATCTTTATAATACTATTGTTACTGCCTACCTATTCTCATCACTCTGCTCTCCTTTTGTATCAGTTAATACAAGTCTTCCCAGGTTTTTCTGAGACTACCCCCTTCATCATTTCTCACAGCACAAAAGTCACCTTCATATGATACACCTTGTTCAGTGATTCCCCAATTGTGGGCATCCCCTCAATTTCCAGTCCTTTACCACCACAAAAAGAGCTGCTATAAATATTTTGGCATATGGTTCCTTTTCTTTGTTCTTTGATCTTTTTGGAGAATAGACTCAGTAGTGGTATCCCTGGGTCCGAGGGCATGCGCAGCTTAACAGCTTTTGGGCCATGTTCCAAATTGCTTTCCAGAATGGCTGGACTAGTTCATATCTCTCCCATACTGCCTCCAGCATTAATTTCCCTTTTCTGATCAACTTTGATAATTTGAGGAATGTGGAGTGCTATGTTGCAATTGCTTTAATTTGCATTTCTTCAATTATTAGTGATTTAGAGCATCTTTTTTTCATATGACTATTGATAGCTTGCATTTCTCCTCTGAAAATTGCTTGCTTATATCCTTTGATCATTTATCAATTGGGGAATGAATATTTTTTCTTATACATCTGAATCAGCTTCCTGTCTTAGAAATGAGACTTTTATTGGAGAAACTTGATGCAAAAAATTTTTCCCAGTTACATTCTTCTCTTCTAATTTCAGATGAATTGGCTTTGTTTGTGCAAAACCATTTAAATTTTATGTCATCACAATTATTTTAATCTCCTTTGATTCCCTCTGTCCTTTTGGTCATGAATGCATCCCCTATACATACATTTGAAATGTAAATTTTTCCTTGCTCTTTTAATTTGTTTATAATGTCACGCTTTATATATCTAAGTAGCTTATATTGGTATATAGTGTGAGATGTTAGTAGATTCCCAAAGTGGGCAATACTGCCCCCTAGGGAGCGCGGGAACAATGGATGGGGTGATAGTAGACTCCAATGCAATTAGGGGGTGTTGAATAGAAATAAAGGTTAGTTTAACCTAACCTCAGGGGGGCACTGAGTAATTTTTTTTTAAGTGGGCAGTAGGCCAAGTAAGTTTGGGAACCTCTGGACCCAGTTTCTGCCAGATGACGTTCCAGTTTTCCTAATAATTTTGTCTAGTGGTGAATTCTGGCCCCAATAGTGAGTATTGGAAATGTTTGATTACTGTGCTCATTTGCATCTGTATATTGTGTACCTAATTGGCTCCATTGACCAACCTCTATTTCTTATCCAGTACCAAATTGTTTTGATAATTGCAGCTTTGTAGTATGGTTTGAGATGCACTACTGCTAAGCCTATTCCCTTCCCATTTTTTCCTTCATTATTTCCCTTGGAATTCTGTACCTTTTGTTCTTCTAGATGAATTTCATTATTATTTTTTCTTGTTCTATAAAGTAATTCTTTAGTAGTTCAATCAGCATGGAACCAAATAAGCAAATTACTTTAGTAATATTGTCATTTTAACCACATTGGCTCAGACTACCCATGAGCAATTAAGATTTCTCCAATTATTTAGATTTAGTGTTTTGTAGTTATGTTCGTATAGTTCCTGTGTGTGTGTCTTGGCAAGTAGAGTCTCATTTATTTTACATATTATCTAATTATTTATGTAATTTCTTTCCCTTCTCCCTTTGAAAAATAGTATGATGTAATGGATAGGATTCTCTCTTTGCCATATCCTGGCTGTGTGACCCTGGGCAAGTCTCTTAATCTTCAGGGGTCTAGACCAGAGTGTCAAACTCAGACAGAAATGGGGGCTACTAAACCATATGAACATTATCTTTGTATTATTGTGTTTTTATTTTGTTCAGTATTTCCCAGTTAGAGTTTTTGGTTCCAGCAGGACTCAGGAGTGTTGTGGGCTGCATGTTTGACCCCTCTGCTCTAGACAACTCTCCAAGGCACTAAGATGCCGACCTGAATCAGTTGGAGCTATTTCCTTCTCTGGGGAATTTCTGACACCAATGAAGTAACAGATACCAGGCCCAATCTCTATCTCCTCCATTAGAGTGTAAACTTCCTGAAGTCAGGGAGTGTCATTTTTTCTTCATCCTTCTAGCTTTAGTGCCAAGCACACAGTAGGAGTTTAATAATAATATTTCAGAATTGAGCTAAAAAGGCTGTGGCTCTGGGTGGCCTCCCATGATCTTGGCTCTCTCCCACACCCCAGGGGAAAGGCTGCCTAGGCCAGATAAAGGCAAGATGCGCTTCCACAAGATCGCCAACGTCAACAAGGCCCTGGACTTCATCGCCAGCAAAGGGGTCAAGCTTGTGTCCATTGGGGCTGAAGGTGAGGTGCCTGCTGGGTTAACTGGGAGACCAGAAGAGAGGGAAAGCTCTGGTTCCATCTCCTCTCTCCCTGGCCTGACTCTTCCCCCCAGAGATTGTGGATGGGAACCTGAAGATGACCTTGGGAATGATCTGGACCATCATCCTTCGCTTTGCCATCCAGGACATTTCTGTGGAAGGTAAGGCCCAGGCTGAGAGGATGGGGCTGGCCCTGCTGACCCGGATGCCCTCCTCACATGAATCCCATTTTCCTCCGTCTACTCCCAGAGACCTCGGCTAAAGAAGGCTTGCTTCTATGGTGTCAACGGAAGACAGCGCCTTATCGGAATGTGAATGTGCAAAACTTCCATACCAGGTCACTGCTGGGGACAGAGTGACTGGCTCCCAAACACTGCTCTGCCTGGGTCACTGTCCCTGGAGTGCCCCTATGAGGGAGCTGGCTAGAGCCATGGAGAGCCAGATCTGGGAGGGTCCTTAGATCCCAGAATGTTGCAGCTGAGAGGCCCTTAGGGCCTGGAACATCAGAGCTTGAGGAGGAACTTAGAAGTTATTTAGTTCAACTTTGTCATTTCACAGATGAGAGGGGAAGGGACTTTCCCAAGCCCATGCAGTGAATCCTTAATGGAGGCAGGACCTGAACCCAGGTCTCCTATTCTAGGCGGTACAATGTACTGGGCTGAATAGGCTCAGAGCTCAATGACCCCTCTGCTGAGTGGGAATCTTTCCAGGGCTTTAATGTGTGGAGAAGGCTCCAACTTCACTTTCTTTCTCCCCCAGCTGGAAGGACGGCCTGGCCCTTTGCGCTCTCATCCACCGGCACCGCCCTGACCTCATCGACTACGCCAAACTACGCAAGGTGAGGCCCTGACCCAGCCAGCATCTGGCTGGACCCACGGCTTACACATCTGGGCTTCTCCATCGCCCTCCGCCCCAACTGTATTTCACTGAGCCCCTGCCTCGAGCTCCACTCTGACCTGGCTTTGACAATTGTTTTCCTCCCAGGATGACCCCATTGGCAACCTGAACACAGCATTTGAGGTGGCTGAGAAATATCTGGACATCCCCAAAATGTTGGATGCAGAAGGTGAGAGGGATTCTGGGGCCAGGAATCAATCAGTCAATCAAGAAATGTGAAGAGCTCACCCTTCCTTCACTGGGTAGGCCACGGGAGGGCGACAGGTGAAGGAGAAGGGGACCAACTAGGGGGGCCGACACAATAGCCAATGTACAAGGAACAAGATATAGTGGAAAGCCCTGGAGTCAGGAGGACCTGAGTTCAAATCCAGCCTCAGACACTTAACACTTACTAGCCTTGTGGCCTTGTGCAAGTCACTTAACCCCAATTGCCCTCCCAAAAGCAAAAAAAATATATATATATATATATATATAGTAGAAAGAGTCTGAGGATCTGGATTCAAATGTCACTCCAAACACCAGTGTGACCTTGGCAAGCTGCTTCTGCTCCCTGGGCCTCAGTTTCCTCTTCTGTCAAATGAAGAGGGTTTGGACAAGATGGCCCGAGGCCCCTCCCAGGCCCCATCTCTATTCCAGTTAGTACTCCCGTGACCCCAGGCAGGGCACCTCCCTTCACCTACTTCTGGGGACTTTATTTTATTAGCTTGTATTTTATTCAAATAAAACTAAGAGTTTATGAGGATTTTTAGAACACAGAAATCTTAAATATAAAAGAAAGGTACCTAAAATAACGCCAATAATCACAGCGCCATCTTCACTTTCGCGGGACTGGGCAGTCAGAGGCACAAAGGGACTGTGACGATGATTGTTCCAACCTCCTTGTTTCATAATTAAGGAAACTGAGACCTAGACAATTTAAGTGACTTGCCCAAGGTCACACATTTAGTAAAGGCCAGAGCCAGAACTTGATCACAGGGCCTCTGATTCCAAATTCAGCCTTTTCTCTACCATCCCATATGATGAAGGGAGAAACATGATGGAGGTGGGTCATTCTGGCCTTTTCTAGCCCTCTATGTCTGCTGAGACACCAGGCCTCAGAGAGGAAGTGAGCTTGTAGGCTCTCCACAAGACACTCCAAGTCCAAATTCAATGCATTTGAAATCTTGTGATAATTGAGAAGCCACCTTGAGGTAGGGCCAGGCACACATTACAGAGAACACGTGTGTTGCCTTCCCGGTCATCGGGTCAGCCCATTCCATAGAAGACATGGTAGGGCCAAGGCAGGGGGTGTCACTGTTGGGGGAAGGGTCCAGGAAAGGCTGACAGGAAGAAGTGGGAGCCTGGCTTCTGGATGTGGAGAAAGTGAATACTGGGGAGCCTGATGCCAGGCAGGCTGTCACTTCAGAGCCAGGAGGCAACCCAGAGCCCATCTGACCTCACCCTCTCATTTTTACAGAAAGGAAAACTGAGGCCCAGGGTTGCTATTTACCAAGGGTCACATGGGGGTCATTATCAGAGACAAAGTGGGAACCCAGGTCCTTTAACTGCAGACCTAAAGGTCTTTGCACAATACTCTTATGACTCCCTAAGTGGGAGTGATGGTGTTGGGGAAGAGGGGGAGGAAGAAAGAGAGAAACAAAGAGAGGAAGAGAGGCTGAGAAAGAGAGAAGGATGAGAGACAGAGACAAAGAGAGAGAAGGAGGGAGAGACTGGGGGAGAGATTGAGAGACAGAGAGAAAGAGAGAGAGAGAGAGACAAAGATTCAGAGAGAGACAGAGGGGAGAGAGATTAAGAGAGAGGAGAGAAACAGAGAGGGAGACAGCATTTTAAGCAGCTCTCCTTCCATGCCCCCTCAGATATCGTAAACACCCCCAAGCCGGATGAGAAAGCCGTCATGACATATGTGTCCTGCTTCTATCATGCCTTTGCTGGGGCAGAGCAGGTGAAGGGACCAGGGGCTGAGGTGGGGGGGCGGGGGGATAGGAGGGGGAATAGGGGGGGGGGGGGGGGGAGGAGATAGGAGTGGGAATAGAGCTGGGGGGTGGAGACTGGAGCTTAGAGGTGAAGCAGGTCAGCACCAGTGGGCACAGAACAGGTGCTGTTTCCGAGGTTTGGGGTTCAAATCCTGGGATGCTGGGAAAGCCACCACTTTATCTTTGTGGGCCTCAGTTTCCTGATCTATCAAATGGGGAAAAGAAACCTTTCAGTCCCCACCTCACAAAGTGTTATGAGGTAAGAGCTGAAGGCAGCAGAGAGACTAAAGGTGAATATTCATGCTAATTGCTCATTCGTTAAACACCGGAATGAGGGCCTGCTGGATCTGCAGGGTCCCCTTGGGATTTAAAGCAGGGCATGTTAGCATCGCTTCACACCCGTGCTGGAGGAACACAGGGGACCAGTTTTTGTGAAAGACGACCAGGCGGGAAACAGTCATGGCTGCTGCTGGATGTTGACCATACCTGGGGGAACAGTGTAATGGCAAGAACCCTAACCTCCCTGTGGGAGGCCCGGGTTCAAGTCCTAGGTCTAGTCACTGAGCAACTGGGAGCTTCACTTCCTCTTTCTCCGCTTCCGCTTGCGCGTGGGAAGTGAGGAAGTTGGACAAAATGGGGTGGAAGGTCCCTCCCAGCTCTGGAACTCTGTGAGTCTGGGAAAGGCTGGTCCTTGCTCCCAGCTCTACTCTGGTGCTGGGGAGGGTCAGCATGGAAACCTCGGCTGGCCCCAGGGCATCTCCAAATTGCAGCGACATTCTCCTCCAGTTGGGTCCTCTCTCAAGGACACTGTTCCCCTGCCTTTCTCTTACACTGTGTAAAGGGATGCTAACATGCCCTGCTTCAGATCCCAAGGGGGCCCTACAGCACCAGAACTCATGTTCTGGAGAATGAGCCCCCATCCCTCCTCTATTCCTTCACTCTGTCATTCAACAAACATTTATTAAGTGCCTGCTATATGCAGAGCACTATGCCCTTGGGGAACTTGTGGCAGGGAGTTAGGCTACAAACAAAATTTGCTAGACCTTGGTCAAAGGGATTCCACTGAGTATTTCACCGAGGTCCATCGGTCAAGTCCCTTCCCCTCTGTGGGATCCTCTATGGGCTGGCCTTGACTCATGGTCTTGGAGGTCCCTTCCTGCAGGAGACCCAGGATCTTATGACCTTCTGGGGGAGACTCAGGCCAGCTCCAAGTAGGGGAGGAGAGTTGACCCTGTGATGGGGAAGAGAACCTTGACCCCCAACCCTCTCACCACAGGCTGAGACAGCGGCCAACAGGATCTGTAAGGTGCTGGCAGTGAACCAGGAGAACGAAAAGCTGATGGAAGAATATGAGAAGCTGGCCAGTGAGGTGGGTGCCTTTGGGGCCCGATGACTGGGGCTTCCAGTGTCTTCCTTGCTTTTCAGGGTCTGTAGCTTCAAGCACACTTACAATCCTGCTTCCCTCTTTTAGACGTCCCGTTCCTTCTTGGCCCAGCCTTCTTCCTGACCCCTGTAGATTTCCCCTGCCATCCACCTCTCACCCTGGGGTCTCCTACCCCACCCCCCAGCCCCCAACCCTGTGGGTACCCAAAAGGTATATGAAATAAGACAACAGTCTGCCCTCAAGTGACTTTCAGTCTAATGGGAAAGGAATGGGACACAATCAGTCAGTATGAACCAGAACGTGTTGAATATACAGGAGAAATGAGACGTTAATTGAGGGAGAGATAACTCAGGAAGGCTTCATGGCACCTGGGCTGGGCCATGAAGGAAGAGCAAGATGTCACAGGGAGGGTGGAAACCCATTCTAGGCTTGGGGTATGGCAAGTTTAAACACACTCAGGCAGGGTGTGGCCTCAGGAATGGGGAAAGGGCCAGTCCAGAAAGCCAGGTTGAAGCCACTTGTGGGGGTCTGTGCCTCTCATCCCAGACATAAAGGGAGCCTCTGAGGGTTCTGATCAGTGGCTGATGTGGCCCAACCTGTGAAATAAGAAGGTTCTGGATTGAATGGACTGGCAGGGTTCAAACAAGAGGGAGTTCATTTCTAATTATTCACTGCGTGTTTGGCATTGGGGCATAAAGACAAAGGATGAGCAGTCTACTTTCCAGCAGCTTCTAGTCTGCTGGGGAGAGAGCCCAGGCTGGTGTGCTGGATAGGAGAAGCCTGAAGGT
The DNA here is from genome assembly GCF_028583685.1 of Petaurus breviceps papuanus. Taxonomy (NCBI): domain Eukaryota; kingdom Metazoa; phylum Chordata; class Mammalia; order Diprotodontia; family Petauridae; genus Petaurus; species Petaurus breviceps. The sequence continues at coordinate 3,326,877 of NW_027187322.1, forward strand.
AAGCCAAGCACCTTCCTTGTCTCACTGTCCTTCCCCAGCTGCTAGAATGGATCCGCCGCACAGTGCCCTGGCTGGAGAACCGGACCGGTGAGCCCAGCATGAGTGCTATGCAGAGGAAGCTAGAGGACTTTCGTGAGTACCGGCGTCTACACAAGCCACCCCGAGTGCAGGAGAAATGCCAGCTGGAGATTAACTTTAACACGCTGCAAACCAAACTTCGGCTCAGCCACCGGCCTGCCTTCATGCCCTCGGAGGGCAAGCTGGTCTCGGTGAGCTGCAAGGTCCAGGGCCTACTGGGGTAGGGGGCACCTGGAAGGGCTGGGGCTGGCCAAGGATACAGGAGAGCCCATCTCTTCCTCCTCAGGACATCGCCAACGCCTGGCGGGGCCTGGAACAGGCTGAGAAGGGTTATGAGGACTGGCTATTGGCGGAGATCAGGAGGCTTCAACGCCTACAGCATCTGGCAGAAAAGTTCCGACAGAAAGCTTCCCTGCATGAGACCTGGACGCGGGGTAAGGGTCCAGATGGGACAGGCCCAGGGCGCCTGCTCCATATCATTCCTCAGGAACATGGCAGCATTATTCTAGAGGCCCATGGAAAATGTCATAGGAGCAGACTGATCTCCCTGGAGTAGGGACCTTGCCTGAGGCAGGACTGAACCTTCACTGCTTTAGACTCACCCAGAGCAATGAGTTTTTTTTAATGTTTTAAGGTTTTCAAGGACTTTACATAGGTCATTTCCTTTGATCCTCATAATAGACCTCTGAGGTAGAGACTACAGGTATTATTGCCCCCATTTTAGAGATAAGGAAATTGAGGCTCAGAGACTTTCCAATAGCCACACAGCTAATAAGTATCAGAGATGGGGAGGATTCAATTCAAAGTCTTCCCAGGTCTTCCAAGCTCAGCTCTCTTTACAGTGGCCCATAGCCTTGTCTATCTGTGACTTCATCTCAGTCATTAAGAGAGGGACTGTTACACATCTCTGACTCCGGTCCAGCACCAGGATTCCTCAGGAATTAGGGATCCCCTAAGGAGGGCATAGGCCCGGGCACCACAGTTCAGGAAGGACATGATCCACTGAATGTTATCCAGAGTAGGGGAGGTCCTGGAGTGGGTGCTGTACAAGATTCAGCTAGAGGAGCAGGACGTGTTTAGCTGAGAGGAGAGAAGACTCTGGGGTGGCCAGGGGTGGACATGATGGCCACCTTCAAGCATCTGAAGCACTTTCCTGTAGAAGAGGGATTAGGCATCTTTGCGTGGGCCCACAGAACCAGGAGCTGGGAGGAAATTGCAGAGATGGCTTAGTACTGATGGCAGGAAAAACTTCCTAACAATGAGAAGCATCCCAAAGTGGAAAAGGTGAGTTCTCGATCACCAGAAGCACTCAAGAGAGGCCGCTCGCTGGCGACAATGTTATGGGTGCTTTTTTCTGGATGTGGGCTGGCCATTGAGGTTCTTCTAGCTGTGTTTCCATATCAGCTGATGGTTCTGATAAAAGTGATTTGTATAATGAGTAACTATCATCCAGATTGCACAGTGAGACAGAGGGAGCCCTAGAGCGGGCATCAGGAGGCCTGGGCTGGGGTCCCACCACATGGCCTTGGGTGAAGAGTCCCTTTCCCATGCTGGGCCAGTGTTTGTTCCTCTCTCAAATGGCAGGATTGGACCCTGTGGTGTTTAAAGTCCCCTCTGGCCCCATTCCCTCTGACTTTTCTGACTTGGGTGGCTCTCTGGGTGACTGGGGGGCCTGGGGCTGCCTGCTTCTTCCTCCCCCAGGAAAGGAAGATATGCTGAGCCAGCGGGATTATGAGTCGGCCTCCCTGCAGGAGGTGCGGGCCCTGCTGAGGCGGCACGAGGCATTTGAGAGTGACCTGGCTGCCCACCAGGACCGGGTGGAGCAGATTGCGGCCATAGCCCAGGAGCTCAAGTATGGGACGCCCTGTCTTCTCCTTTCCTCCTCCTCGTCAGGCTAGGTGTCACCTTCTCTTGCCTGGACTCCCAGGATTCTGCTTTCCATCTCATTCTCCCATGACTCCTGCCTCCAGCCTCAGCTTGGGGAACTTCTTCAGCACCCCTTCCCCACCCTCCATTCCCTGAATCACCCCATAGACTTTGGCTGGGGGAGGGGTTACAGTGACCCATCTACACTTGCTGGGCCCTTTCATGCCTTCACACAGTGGGAAGTTAGGGGCAAAATGCTTCGGACCCACAGATCTGGCTCTGCCTCCTGTAGCCTTCCAGGAGAATGGAATCTCCTTTAGGGCAGGGGCCCTTTCAGTTTTGATCCTCAAAGCCTGACACAGTATCTTGTGCCTAATAAAGTCAAATTGTAGTTGAAGGTAGGGGTTCCATCCCAGGCTCTGCCTTGGCTGACAGGGGCCCAGCCCTAGGAATTTCCATTGAGGAAATGCCCTCCACCAGTGCAGAGCACCACCTGCTCTGCCAGACCTAGTTGTAGGGAGTGATCTGGGACACTGAGCCCTCAGGATATGACAGAGGCTGGCCCTGAACCCAAGTTTCCTGACTCTGAGGCTGGTTTGCCACCCACAATGCCTCTTTGCCACCACTACCTAATACCTATTAGCTATTTCTATTGTCATCACCTGCATTTACAAATGAGTAAACTGAGAGCCCTAGGGGTGAACTGACCAAGGCAACAAACACTTTAAAAGTGCCTACTGTGTGCCAGGGCACTCCTTGCCCATGGATGCAGAAGCCATTAAGCACCTACTGTGTTGGAGGCATGGTGCTAAGCACTGGGGATGCAAAGAAAAAGAGCTCCTGCCCTCAGGGAGCTGCCAGTTTAGCAAGGGAGACAACCTGCAGACAACTCCAGGCAAAGGAACTGTAAGAGACAGCATAAAACGGAGTTAATCGGCAGAGGGAAGACATAAAGCTTATAGAGGTCTGGGAAAGGCTCCTAGCAAAAGGCTAACCTGGACCCTGGGCCCCCTGGGCCCCTGGGCTGGAAGGTGCCTCAGGAGATGGTACGGGTTAGTAAGGGGCCCAGGTCTCTCATTCTCAGTACATGCAGCCCAGAGGAAGACCCGTGCCACTGCTGATGGGGTCTGGGTTGCTATAACTATGCCCCGGGTAAGACAAAGTAAGCCTGGGTGGCCTCTCCATCGGCCTAGAAGTCATCGAGGGAGGTGGGGAGGGGGCTCGGGGCCAGGGCTGGGCCACCCTGGGCCTGGAGAGTCAGCCGATGCCTTGCCCCTTTCAGTGAACTGGATTACCACGACGCAGCCTCGGTGAACAGCCGCTGCCAGGCCATCTGTGACCAGTGGGACTCGCTGGGGACTCTGACTCAGAAAAGGAGAGATGCTTTGGAGGTGACGGAGGGGCAGGGGGCGGGCAGCAGAGGGAGGGGAGAGCAGGGCGCAGCAAACCTCCTGGTCAAGCTCCGCTCTGCCCCCTCCTCCCCAGAGGATGGAGAAGCTTCTGGAGACCATAGACCAGCTGCAACTGGAGTTTGCCCGCCGGGCGGCCCCTTTCAACAACTGGCTGGACGGGGCAGTGGAGGACCTGCAGGATGTGTGGCTGGTGCATTCGGCGGAGGAGACCCAGGTGGGTTACTCAGGCTGAGCGGGAGTTTTTCCGAAAACCGTTGTAAAATGCTAAGCGAGAAGACCCTGCTCTCTTCCTCTTTCCACCAACATCTTTGAGCTTTCAGCCGGTGCCTTTACTTGGTTTCTTTCCAATCATTGGCTGGCCTGAGAATGATTGACAGCACATTCAGCCTATGGTGCTGGCGCTTGGCTTCCTCCTTCCCCTCCCCTCCGCTAATTTGATGCAGATAAGAAACTGGTCCCTGGGGGCTGCCCGAGGTGATAGAACTCTGTGGAGTTCAGCTAGCCCAGGGAGGTCCTTAGCCTGTTACTAAGTATCTCCCTCCACGTGGTGGGCGGGGGGAGCTGCGCAGGCTGCCCCTTAGGGCATGGGCAGCAGAGATTTTCTTCTGAAAGTCTGCCTTTCCTGACCTTTCCCAGAGCCTTATCACAGCTCACGAGCAGTTCAAGGCAACTCTGCCCGAGGCTGACCGGGAGCGGGGAGCCATCCTGGGCATTCAGGGGGAGATTCAGAAGATCTGTCAGACCTACGGGCTGCGCCTGACCATCTCCAACCCCTATATTAGCCTCACGCCCCAGGACATCACTAGCAAGTGGGAAATGGTAAGGCCTTGGTCCCTGCTGGGTGTGTGCTGGACTTGAATCACCTATCTGTTCCAGCCCCTGATGGCCTGTCTTCTGGCTTTGGGGTCACTCTACCCCTGCCCTTCTCCCCCAAATCCTTCTGCTGGTCACCTGTCTCTTTTTCTAAAAAGAAAGTTTAATTGGGGCCCTTTGGCCTTTTATACTACACTACACTTAGTTCACAGAGCACTTTCCCTCACTGACAAACTTTTGAGGTAGAGCTTAGGAATCCTACCCTCATTCAATAGATGGGCAGACTGAGGCCTGGAGGGCCTGTGGCTTGCCCAGGGTCACCCAGTTAGTGAGAGGCAAAGCCAGGACGTCCGTACCCATCTCACTTAACCCCTGCTGCTCCAGTTCAGCTGGCAGTGCCCATAAGGGCAGGGACTGTGTGGGTCTTTCTAGCCCCAACAGCACACAGTAGGTGATTAATAAGTCTGTGGATTGGCTGATTGACAGGGAGTGATTGCAGCCCTGAGGTATTGATAAAGTGCTTATTATGTGTCAGGCATGCTAAGTGCACAAAGGCAAATAGGCCAAAGCCCCACACCCATAGTCCTGCCCACAGAGAAGCTACATGCTAATGGTACACATGTAGACATGGCCAAGCTCCAGGCAGAGAATGTGAAGGGAGCCTAACAAGGGGAAGGCATTAGTAGCTGGGGGACCTGGGAGAGGCAGCCCCTCTGCCCTCCCCCCATCCCCCTAGGGCCTGCCCACACACAGTGTGACCAGTCCCCCTCCCCCTCCTTCCCTGTCCCCTGACCCACCTGATGCCAGGTTCCTGATTGAACAGGTACGGAAGCTGGTGCCTAGCCGTGACCAGACCTTGCAGGAGGAACTGGCCCGCCAGCAGGCCAATGAGCGGCTCCGTAGACAGTTTGCGGCTCAGGCCAATGCCATTGGCCCTTGGATTCAGGGAAAAGTAGAGGTGAGGAGAGCTGGGGCCAGGGTGTGTGGGGATGAGGGCAGGGTCCACCCTGGCCTTCTTTGGAGGGAATGCCCCTAGATGTTTTGTGCCACACAAAGGTGGGCTTCTCCCCTCTGGGGAGGGACCTAGGTCTGGGAATGCAGCAGGGATGTAAGGGGGAATTTTGGTGGCTGGGGAAAATCCAATTGGAGGAGAAGACTTGAGGAGAAACCTCAGACCTCAGCACCCAAAGTCCTATGCAGGGAAAGACCAAAGGAGGAAAGACCTTGGGACCCCAAAAGAAATCAGGGGCAGGCTAGTGTTGAGAAAGCTCTCCTGGGATGGGGGAAAGACTTATGATGATCCCTCCCAAGCAAGAAAGTCCCTCCCTCCCCCCCATTCCTGGCACTCCACAAAAGGTTTGGTATAGAGATCCAGGTCTGGAGCTGTGACTTGGGCTATAAAGACACAGTCAGGTGAAACCACCCAAAGAGTCCAATCCATGATCCGATGGCAATGACTATCCCATGGGAGCAGGTGAAAGCAGGGAAAGGGCAACAGGTGGGGAGCATAATAGTTGAAGCATTTGCATGGGAAGAAGTGCCCCCTCAAAGTTGGCGCCTGAAGACAAAGCTCTAGTTGCCCCACCCTAGGTACAGCTCTGACCAGGTGACCCTGTCTTTGACCCTTGCAGGAAGTTGGACGATTGGCAGTGGGGCTGACTGGCTCCCTAGAGGAACAGATGGCAGGGCTGAGGCAGCAAGAACAAAATATTATCAACTATAAGAACAATATAGACCGGCTAGAGGGTGACCACCAGCTGCTACAGGAGAGCTTGGTGTTTGACAACAAACACACTGTCTATAGCATGGAGGTTGGTGGATGAGCAGAGGGACCTGCGGAGCCAGAGAAGGGTGGAGGAAGAGTGGGGAGAGGGGGAGAAGGAAGGGGGAAAAGGGGAGGAAAAGGAGGATGGGGAAGAGGGGGAGGAGGGGGAGGAGGAGGAGGGAGGAGGAGGAGAGGGGTGGGAGGGGGGAAGTGGCGGGAGTGGAGATGGGGGGAGAGGGGAGGAGGGGGAAGAAGAGGAAGAGGGAGGAGGAGGAAGAGGGAGGAGGGGGAGGATGGAGGGAGGAAGAGGAAGAAGAGGAGGATGAGGAGGAGGGAGGAGACTAAAGTAGGTCTGGGTAAGTACCAGGGATAACATCATCATTTTTATTAAGGTAAACAACATTAAGCAAATGCTATAGTTAAGTATGAAGCTTTAGGGAAAACTTTCTTTAAAAAAGTTTTAACCTCTCTTTTTTTGTACCACAGTAATTTCCCAATGACCCCCCCCCCAAAAGGACTAACCCTTGAAACAAAAACAGCTAGGCCAAACTGAAATGAGCATGTCTGACAGCATATACAGCATTCAGCACCCATAGTCGCCCACCTCTCTAGGCAGGAGGGACACAGAGGTCACCATGGGCCTCTAGGACTAAGACTGGGAATGACATTTAATCAGTCTCCTTTATATTACTGCAGCCACAACATCCTCCCAGCTTGCTTACTTAGCTCTGAGTCAGTCTTTTTTTTTTTTTTGCTTTTTGGAGGGCAATTTGGGGTTAAGTGACTTGCCCAAGACCACATGGCTAGTTTTTGTGTTAAGTGTCTGAGGTCAGATTTGAACTCAGGTCTTCCCAACTCCAGGGCCGGTGTTCTACTCATTGAGCCACCTAGCCGCCCCTGAGTCAGTCTTTCCATGATTCTCTGAATTCCTCATTTTCGAGCTTCTAATGGTACCTCTTGTTCAGCTATCCCCTGTCCAATCCACAGGCTCCCACTTTGACTCGAGCTCTTGGAGCATAACAGGCACTTGATAAGGGTTTGCTGGTTGAGGGATTGTTTGCCTCCCTTAAGCACATCTCACTGTTGGGACCTTCTCTTGCTCCTTTCAGTACAAACCCAGATCTCAGAGGCAAAGGTTGTGAACAGTTTGGTGACTTTTCTCAAGTCTCAACAGTAGGGATTGCCAGAGCTGGGGGAGGGGCTTTACAACAGGGAATGTGAGAGCTGGGAGGGGCCTGAGAACAGGGAATGTCAGGGTTGGGAGGGGCCTTAGAGAACTGAGGCCCAGAAAAAGAAACTTGTCTAAGAGGAGCCCTAAGGAAGCAGGGTCAGAGCTTGAATCCAGATCTCTTGCCTCCAAGGGCTTTAGAGCTAGAGGGGACCTGGGATGTTCTGCCTGGGCTACCCAGGACCACAGTGTATTGCTCTGTCCTCCCTCTAGCACATCCGAGTGGGCTGGGAACAGTTGCTCACCTCTATTGCCCGGACCATCAATGAGGTGGAGAACCAGGTCCTGACCCGGGATGCCAAGGGCCTGAGTCAAGAGCAGCTGAACGAGTTCCGGGCCTCCTTCAACCACTTTGACCGGGTCAGGCCAGGGTCAAATGGGCGCAGAGGGCAGGGTGGGCGCTCTCCCCAGTCAGTGAGGACAGCAGGGTTCTGCCTGTAGTGGGGATGGGGCCCTGAGGCTTGAGAGCTAACATTCTCCTCTTTGATCACAGAAACGGAATGGGATGATGGAACCCGACGATTTCCGGGCCTGTCTCATCTCCATGGGTTATGACTTGGTGAGCATTTCTCCAGCCTCTGAACACACCCCTCGGGTGGGACTGCAGGCGGGCTTAGCTAGCCTCCAGCCAGCTCTGCCCTGGCCCCTCCTTGCTCAAGGGGTTCCCATGGCTCCCTTGTAGAATGACAAACCCAGACTGACCTTTAACTCTTTACAATCTGACTTTGCTGTCTTGTCACCATTCCTGTCCTCATCCTCTCTACTCCAGCCAAACTGAGCTTTTGGCCATTCCCCCCACACAAGTCCATCTCCCATCTCCAAGCTTTTGCAGACTGCCACCTGCCTAGAATCGGGCATGAATTTCTTCAGTTTAGCCCACAGGCCATGCCCTGCACAAGGCCTTTCCTGATCTCCCAGCTTCTATCGCTTCCTCCCTCTTCATCCACCCAGTAGATTGTAAGCTTCTTGAGGGCAGGGGCTGCTTCATCTTTGTGTCCCCATTTCCAGCACAAGGCAGGTCCTTAAGTGCTTTTTAAAAGGAAGGAACACATGAATGCTGATGACTGTGGGTTTGCCTCGGCAGGGGGAAGTAGAGTTTGCTCGCATCATGACCATGGTGGACCCCAACGCAGCTGGGGTCGTCACCTTCCAGGCCTTCATTGACTTTATGACCCGGGAGACAGCTGAGACAGACACGGCTGAGCAGGTGGTGGCCTCCTTCAAGATCTTGGCAGGAGACAAGGTATGTGTTGGGGGACCTTGACCTTCGTCCTGGAAGCAGGGGGCTTGTCTTTGAGCTGGCCCCCTTCTCTCCTGCAGAATTACATCACGGGGGAGGAGCTACGGCGGGAGCTGCCACCTGAGCAGGCTGAGTACTGCATCCACCGCATGGTCCCCTACACTGGGCTTGGTGCTCCCTCAGGAGCTCTGGACTATGTAGCCTTCTCCAATGCCCTCTATGGGGAGAGTGACCTCTGAGCCCCCAGCCCTTCCCCTCCAATCCCCCAGGAGTGCTCATTTCAACATCTGGCCCTTTCCTCTCTTGGGGTATGACTGACTCCCAGCTGACTCCTGGATCCCCTCCCCCAATTCTCCAGATAATGTCCTTTGACCCTCTCCTCCTCCCAAGGCTAGGGACCTAGAAGCTCAGAGACACCCATCCCCTTACATACCTCCCCACTGGCTGTACTCAAATAAACTCCCTCTTTCCTGGCTGGGACCCTGTCTCTACTCTATCCTGGGGGCAGGGAGAAGATTGGAGGGTCTGTAGGGCCAGAGCATAGAATGGGGCTAATTCCATTGTGCCCCCTCCCCCTCCTTATGGCTGCAGAGTTGGGGGCAGGGTAGGGAATGGCTTCTGAGAGGAGGCACAAGATGAATGAGATCTGGGGCCAGTGGCCCCCAGGGGCATCCATCAGCGTCCATTCAGCACCTCCTATGTGTCAGTCCCAGTGCTAAGCCCTGGGGCTACAAGGAAACAGTCCGAACAGTCACTATTTAGTGAGCCAACCAGGCAGTAGGAATACACAAAATAAATGCCCTTTTGGGGAGAAACTGTTGCAGTTGGTGGGGAGGGGAAGGGACTGAGATCAGCAAAGGCCTGGTAAGAGGCAGCTGGCCCACACTGGGAAGGAAAGCAGGGGTTTTAGGAAGCAGAAGGGAGGCAAGCGGTGTGGCTAGACCAGGGCCCAAGTTGGGAAGGGTTTCAAATGCTGAACCAAGAAGCTTACTCTGATCTTGCAGGGCTAGGGAGTCAGCACTGGAGCTGATCAAGTAGGAGTGAGGCAGCCAAGCAGGCAATGAAGAACTCAGAGGTCTGAGACCCCAGTGAAGGCTGTCCTCTTACACTACCTTAGGGAAAACCTTCACTGCAGGCTGAGGCTGAAGCTGCTGTATCCAGGGTCTGACTGTGTGTGCCCTGGATCCCCTCGGACCCTGGCTCGGGAGCAATCACCCAGACACAGGGAGGGTCCTATCTTTATTGATGCTAGGGGGTGGCCAGGCACAAGCCGTCAATTGTAACAGACATACATGGTTTTCATCTCAGTCAGGGGAGGAAAGAGAATTCACACCATCATACAGAGGGGGAAACAGGTTCAGAGGAGGGCCTTATCTGAAGTAGCTGGGAATGTGACAGAAGCAGGCTTCAGATCAGAGGCAAACAGCAACCCCTGAACTCTTAGAACAGATCCCAGGGGTACTGCCTCAGGTGAGGGGACTCCCTTCTCTCGGTCACCCTCTGACCTCCCATCCCTCCTGCTCCCTCTGGGCCCCAGCTGCTTTTGGCTGGTACTGGGCCCTCAGCCCTTTGCCTCCCTCCCCACACCAAGCTACTTGTCCTCAGACAGCCCTAGGCAGGGCTGAGAGGGCCTACACCAACAGGGATGAACCACACTAGCCTAGGCCAATCTAGGGGGTCTGAGTTCACAAACCAGGCTGGGCAGCTGCTGAGACACTGCCCTGCCCAGATGGGATACTGCTGTTACCAGTTCCGGACCTGAGGGCTCTCTAGTCCACGATGGCAGAGCTGGCCATGGCATTCACCCCACAGGCCCGGGCCCCTCGATATAAGTAATAATAACCCTGTAAGGAAGGAGCAGGGGGGGGAAAAGAGTTTGAGTGAGAGAATGAGAGGGAAGGGCTGGGATGGGGGGGGGGGGCAGTTAGTACTCACATCCTCACCCCAGTCACGACCCCAGCTGTTCTTGATGGCCCAGAAGGGGATGCCCTCACCTGGGGAACAGAAACCAGAGATGGTTCTAAGAGCCAGGAGCTGGGAGGGCCCAGCTTTGGCCCCAGAAGCCCCTGTGGGTTCACTGAGAGATTACATTTCATGGTACAGGGTACTGTCCAAAGGGAAGGATGTTTGAGCTGGCATTTCTCCATTATGAGACACCCTCAAATTCTCATATCATTCAGACACGGGGGCTTGAAAAACTCAATCTGATTCTCAGTGGCTGAAGTTACTGGGCAGGACAGGAATGGTGCCCAATTGTACAGAGTTGGTCACCCCCACCCGCTGCCCAGGGGGCGCTGCATGACTTACGGTTGCCATAGCCCACAATCAACACAGCATGGTCAATGAACCAGGGGCTGCAGAGGGGCCGGAATGGGTGGGAGACCCCACGGCGGTAGAACTGGAGAGAGAATAGGAAGTTGGAGCCTGGGGGAGGACTTGGGGTGGGGGTCCTGGGGGAGGGGGAGGGGGACAGAGGCCAGAGTACCCTCCCTCACCTGCATGGCGAAGGCATTGAGAGCGATGGAAATGGGGCCATTCTCCGCCAGCCAGGCAGCGAGTTCTGGGATGTGAAGGACATAAATGGGGGTTATTTACACAGGCTAGCCCCCAAAGCAGCTGAGACAGCCCAGGGTCTTCCTTAAGACAGTTTCCCTTCCAGCCTTTCCTCCTCTACCTTCTTCATCACGGCTCAGATCCACTGAGCTGTTAATGTAGGCCCTGGCCTTGTCAGGAGCAAAGTTGCAATGTTCTTTGTGTCCCTCATAACCGTAATCCTTCTCTGTCTCCAGCCCACCTGGGGAAGCAGAGTATGGGTTAGGAGGAGGAAGAGGAGACCAAGCCCTGGGCCAGGCTGAAGAGAAGAGGGAGAGTCAGGAGAGCAGAGCCCAAGCCCCCTCCCTCCTCCAGGTCTTGCCTCCCCCTACCAAGTCTCTCAATAGCCATATAGGCATTTGAGGGAAGGCCTCCACCGCAGGCATGGTCCAGGGTGTCACAGTCCACCAGCTCTGCAAGGAGGGATAAAAAAAGTCATGAGGTGCCCAGTGGTCAAGGCAGGGCCAGAAAAAGGTCTCCAGCTAGAGCCATACTTACCCTGCTCAGAAAGGGCCAGTAGGGTCCCACGGCGAAGAAACCACTGCCCTTCTATGTTGCCTGTGACAGAGAAGGCCCAGCAGGACCCACACATGCCCTGGGGAGAGAAGAGCATTGAGCTGCTTTGGGGCCCAAGGCACCCTAAGCCTTCCACCCTTTAGGCCTGGTTGCTTCCTTTCCTGGCTGGCCAGCCTCCCATCAACTCTCACCCCTCCTGGAGCTCTGCCACTGCCAATGTTCACCTGATTCTTGACTTCGGTCACAGCCCCATGATCTCTCCAGTCCCAGGCAGTGGGGGCTGGGCCTTTGGCAGGTGGGGCCGGCCTCAGAGCTTGGCCTGGAAGGCTGCTTAACAGGGGGTTCAGATAGAAAGTCCGAAACTCCTCCTCTGTGGGGAATGAAATGGACACCATAGGGGGGTCCCTGGCAGCAGGGTGGGAACCACTGTGACCAGTGGGGCCCCCCGCTGAGGTGGGGGGGGGGGGCGGATCCGGCTCTCCCCTCTTACCTGTCAGGTCACTAAACTTGGTGACTCCATACTCAGCAGAACCCTGGTCCAACTCTTGCATCTTCTGGGCCAGCTCCAGGTTCCGGGCAAAGATACCCAAACGCTGCTGTGTCTCTGTGGATGAGGAGGGGTACTCACCAAGCTGCGCTCTGGGACGTAAGGATTTGGGCTCTGCTGCTGCCCCTAAGGACCTGGGCCCTCCCCGTAGGACTGAAGTGGAAGCCTTCTCCCAAGTTATCTCCCCCATTAGAGTGGGAGCTCCCCGAGGGCAGGCCTCTTCGGGAGTAGGTGCTTAATAAACGTTCCTTTAATTTAGGGAATAGCAGGATTAGAGGAAGAGGAGTGAGCCAGGTGTTGGGCTCAGTGTATTCCAAATATCATCGGTGTGCCCCCCTCACAGGGGCAGCCCTCTAAGCCCTAAAGGAGCCCAAGTTTTACAGACACATTCTTTTAAGGGGATCTGTCTGGTGATGTGTAGATTCAGCCAAAGGGCCCAGGCAGCCCCGAGGCCGCACCCCCCCCCCCAGGTCCTGTGTCCTCACCTCCACCTCCCCATCCGGCCTCCCTGGCTTCCTTCCTTTGTCAGCTGCAAAGCCGAGTTCTGCAGAGGCCTTCCTAGCACCCCACCCCTCTGTGCCCCTAGAGGGAGAGCTTTCCCCCTCTCCTAACAGGGCATTTACCCCATACATTCTAGAAGGTGCCGGCAGCTCCTGGAGCTGTCCTTCCCCTGGGGTGCTTAGCACAGACCTTGGCACACGGGAAGGGCTCAATAAATGCTTGTTGACTGGCTGACCAAGCAGCCACTCTGTGCCAAGACCTGTGTTACTCACTGTGGCTACAAAGCGCAAAATGAGAGGCCCTGCCTTCAAGGACTTTACATTCTACGCGAGGAGAAAACACATACACAGACAAACCTCAACGAAATGGATAGCAGAAAAGTCGGGGAGCAGGGAAGTCCTCTGGCAGGGGATGCCTGAGCTGAGGCTTGGAAGATACAAGGGGAGGAAGGAGAGCATTCCAGGCACGGGAAACAGCCTGGGTAAAGGTGTGGAGGTGGGACGTGTGAGGAAGAAAGGGAAAGGGAGGCGTCTGATTCATCTGGGAGGTCCTATCTGTAGAGTCTTCAGCACAGTGCCAGGCACACAGGAAGTGCCTGCCCACTTCCCCTTCCCTCATCAAACCCCAGGGGGGTCTTGAAGTCCTCAGGAGCGGTGGAAGTTTACTGAGGAGGCAGTCTAGATCTGCTTTAGGAAAAGCACTGCTCTAAAGAGATTATAACTGTGTGAAAGGGGAAAGACGGCAGGGAGAGACCAGGCAGGGAGCTCAGGGGATGATAGCAACAAAAGTGACAGCAGCCAGCACTTGGGCATCCCTGGAAGTGTGGCCTCGGGCCTACAGATCACCGGATCCCCAGCCAGGGGAGGCAGGTGCTGTGATCTACCCATTTTACAGAAGAAGCAGCGAGGCAGGCAGTGGTTAGGTGACAAGGGCAGGGTCACAGCGCCTGGGGCTGTATTTACATCCAGCCCTTCCTAACTCCAGGCCCAGCGCTCTGTGCACTTCACCACCAGCTGCCCAAGGAGGAGGCTACTCTAGATATAAACTTCATCCTCATTGTTGCCATTTTGCAGAAACTCAGGCTCAAGGAGTCATGTGACTTGCTCAGGGTCATCCCCCAGGGAAGAATTTGATCCTGGGTCTCCCTGACTTCTCAGGTGGAAAGCAGTCTGGATCCTCCAGAATCCCAAGGTCTTGGTTTGACCTGCAGGGTCGTGGCTACATCCCATCATACATCTGCATGACTCAGAGCCCAGAAACGGGCACTGACCTGCCAGGCCTGGCGTGGCTCCATATACCCTGGGTGACTCTGGGCCAGGGACCTAACCTCCCTGGCCCTCAGTTTCCTCATCTGTAATAAATGCAGAGATTGGATGGGGCAGGGTAAGGTCCCCAGGCAGGCGGGCCTCACCTGTGGCATTGGCATAGCTCTTGTTGTAAGTGGTGAGGAAGTCCTTGAAGAGTGTGATCAGCTGCACTGAGTCGCCCTGAAACAGAAGGATTTGCTGCCCACACCATCCTGGGGGGGGGGGGTCGCGGGCAAGCTCAGCACGAGACCCTGACAACAGCCCCAGGAGGCCCACACCTGGACTGCCCTGGTTTCTCACCTGTGATGGGGGGATGGGAGGCTGATGGCCGGAACTCCAGGGAAGATGCTGGGCCCCTAGCCAGGGTGAAAGGAAGAGAAGCCATTTAGGGAAGGCGGGGCCCAGCCCCCCTCCCACAAAACCCCAGTCGCTCCTCAGGAACCCGAGCAAGGTTCTCTCTTCTCACCAGGCTGGCCACAGTCTTGCTTCAGCAGCATCTGCTTGGCCCACATCTGGTCCAGGACTTCAAAATGACAAAGCTAAGGCAGAGGAATAAGTCTGTGTTAGGGCAGGGGATCAAACTACCCTTGGGAAGTAGGGAGCAGGGTCAGGGCTTCCTGGCAGCTAGGGGCACAGCCCAGGCCCCTTGCTGGAGGGGCAGCCCACTTAGGGTCAAGAAGACTGAGGTCTCAGCGTGACCCTTCACCTGTCTGAGATCCATGTGTAAGGAGGGGCTGGGGTTAGGCTGGAAGGGTTGGTTCTCTTCCCTCCTCAGGCTTTCTGAGAGCTCTTTGTCCCAACTCTCTCCACCACCACCATCCCCCCACCACCACCATCCCCATCACCACCACCACCATCCCCACCACCATCTCCCCCCATCACCACCACCACCATCATCTCCTTTAGGGCAGGGGCAGTTTCTTTTCTATCTTTGCATCCCATTGCCTGGCATAATGCCTGGCACATAGTAGGTGCTTAATAAATGCTTATGACTTAATGACACCAGTCAATAGAGTGCTGGGCCTGGAATTAGGGAAACCTGAATTCAAATATGGCTTCAGAACTTAGCTGTGTGGCCCTGGGCAAGTCACTTAGCCCTGTTGCCTCAGTTTCCTCACCTATAAAATGGGGATAATAATATCTCTTCCCTCCCAGGCTTGTAGTGAGAATCAAAGGAGATTATATAATAGCATAGGGCCTAGTACCTAGCAGGTAAACATCAACTATTATTACTCTAGAGCATACATTATAGCATGCCAGGTTTGGCCCTGAGAGGCCCCTTGACCTGCCCCCCATCTGATAGAAGAAGGGGTCAGGGGCCTTCCCCAGGGTCCCAGGCTGTAAGCTGCAGAGGCAGCTCTAAAGCCCAGCTTCTTCCACCACACCAAACCCTCCAAGCTGCCTTTCTCAGTCCTCACAACCAGCATTGAGGCAGGGGCTGTTTCCCTTATAGATAAGGAAACCTTTAGTCTCAGAGGGGGTGAGTGTCTGAGAAGTTTGGCCAGAGCAGGGAACAATTTCAGCAGTGCTGCAGCCCTCCAAGGAGACTGGGAGCTCCTGGAGGACAGGCACTGCCCATTGTACTTCTGCACATCAATAGTACTTAATGTCACTAGGCCTGGAATGGGGAAAATGGGGCTGGGGCCCAAGTCAAAAGCCTTTGGGGTTGGTGAGGAGCCCAGTGGCCACTTTCCCATCTAGAAAGACTGGGTACCTTGAATAAGGTCCAGCCCCACAGATGCCCTAGGAAAACCAGGCCCTGAACCAGATCCCCAAGTGCCTGGCAAGACTCAGGGCGTGGTTGTTTATGTCCTGAGGGGTGAGGGGGAAGGCTGTTCGGTCAGCTCCCTAACCCATGACACTCAGCAACAGCTGAGTCAGCCTTACTGGGACCATGTTAGGGCTAGTCAGGGCTGAGGAAAGTCCTAAGACCTGAGACAGACTCAGACCTGTCCCAGCTTGGGGGCTCAGTGCTTACCAGGGTCCCTGAAGACTGGGGGTCCTTGCAGGCTGTGGCGGGGCTGCAAGGCAGTTCATGCAATGTCACTTCCAGGGAGTATAGCACCCCATGGGCCATCTGAATAAGAGGGAGGGAGGAGTCAGAATGGCAGTCGGGAACCTGGTCCTGGCCCCTGAATCCAGTTCGGGGGCTTCCCTCTAGTTGTCCTCTGTGGCCCTTACCCAGCAGATGCCTCCTCCACAGATGTCAACTGGCACCTGAGACCATCTTGTTCCCCACCCCAGCCTGCCTGCCTTCCACATAAGAGGGTCTAGAAGGAGCAACAGCAAGGAGCCTTCCCTCTCTCATCCCCTCCCCCAGGCCCCACTTTTCAGTGCCCTGGTCCAGAAGTGCCAACATGCTGCATATGGCCCACAATGCCTAGGGCACTGCTGCCAAACCAGACTAAAATGTAAATAGGAAATACAACAAAATGAATATAATAAAACAGGTAATGGTATGTTTTAAAACCATGTTGATATGTGGTTCACAGGGATCCCTATGTACAGTTTAGTGACTTTGTTTTTATTTGTTTGACCCCTCTATATAAGTCCTTCTGTCTGTACCCCAACTCTTCCCCTCCATCCAACCAAGGGTCCAACTCTCCCCTTACCAAGTTATTGGTCTGGGATCATCTGCTGTGCCAGCTCCCCAAGGGCCCTAGAACCCGGCCTGTTGCCCTCTGCTTGGTCCTGTGGACCCCTCGGCATTGCTGGCTTACCAGCTGTGACACCCTCAGGACCCCAGGCCTTTCTTGCTGCCCTGAAGCATGTTGTCTCCCCTCCTTAGACTGTGAGCTCCCTGAAGGCAAGAGCTGTCTCTCCTCTGTTTCTGCACCCCCAGCCTGGGGAAGCCCTTAAGAAGGCCAGCCCCACTGTGCCCACTCTCCCAGGGCCCTCTGCACTTTAGGGCAAGCCTTCAGCCCCCAGCCCCTCCAGGCAGGGGGAAGATCTCTGGAGCCCCACCCTGATAGCCCTCACCTGCAGGCTCTACCCCCAGCCCATCAGGCCCCACCTCATCAGATAAGGCCAAGACCCTGAATGACAACCCCTTATGCCCCGCCTCTAGAGTCCAGGCTCCGCCCCCAGACCCCTCCCCCCCCCCCCCCGGGGATCTGAGGCCCGTGCCGGCACCTGAAGCCAAATCTCTCCCTGGGCTTTCTCTTACACAAGGCCCTGCCCCATTCCAAGAGACCCCGTCCCCTGAATAGCCCCTCCCCCACCTGCAGGCTCCACCCCATCCCCTCAAGCCCCCGCCCCTAAATTAATATTATTCCCTTAGTCCCTGCTTCTTACACACAGGCTCCTCCCCCACCCTCAGATCCCGCCCCTCACATGGAGCCTCCGCCCATCCCTCAGGCCCTGCCTCCAACGCTCCGTCCCCTCACCTTCAGGCTCCGCCCCTGGACGCTCTGCAACACTGCTGCAGCCCCAGGATCTCGGCCTCGGTTGTAAACCTCCATCGCAAACTGAGCCGGGGCCTCCAGCGCGGGGTCTGACGCCAGCGGAAGGCGCCAGCCGTCCCCGCCCGGGAGCAGAGACGACAGCATCGGGAGGAGCAGCAGCCAGGCCGCCATGGCCGAACGGGGGTCAGGCTCCAAGTAGGGGTCAGCCACTGAAGGCAGCTCTCGACTGCTCTGGAGGACCAGCGCAGCCACCAGTGAAGCCTCCTCCCAGCAGCGCAGAGTCCCAGAGGGGGCGGGGCCTGGCTGACCAATGGGCGTGGACCCGCGCCGAGCCTGCGCCTTAGCCTGTTTACAGGCGCACGTGGGGCGGGGTGGGGCGGGGTGGGGCGGGGCCTGCTGGGCTATCTCGGAGCCACAGGTTCCCCCCTCGCTCCCTCCCTCCCTCCCTCCCTGCTCTCCTCCTCCTCCCCCTCCTCTTTCTCCTCCCCACCCCTTCTCCCTTCCTAGGTTTATCCTGTAGGTGTATTTGTGCGTAGTTGTGCGCTTGTGGTCTCCCCCACCCCCATTGGACTCCGACCTCCTGGAGAGCAGGGACTGTGTTTGCCATCCTTTGTGTTTGGCACGGTGCTCGGCCCAACCCTCACTTGGCCAGGATCTCACAGCCAGTGTGTGGCTGACGTAGAACTGGAACCCAAGACCTGCCTCCAAGGCCAGCAACCAAGAAGTCCTACAGGGAGGCCGCAGAAGGTCGCTCCTTCTGCTCCTGAGGCCATCCCGTTCCAGAAGCAGGCATCGGACGTGTCTCGTACGACCAAGATGCTCAGAGCCGCCCGATCCGCTTCGGTAGGGGGATTGGGGGGAGGGGGTCTAGTCCAGAGTGACATCGGACTCACCCTCTCCTCACCTCTGCCTCGGAATCACCAAGAAACACGATTTGGAGCCTCATGGCCAGAGTAACCCCCCCAGCCCCACCCAGCTGCTAGTGCCTTCTCCCCAAATCGCTTTGTATTTAAATGCAATGTTTCTCCCTATAGAAGGTAAACTCGTGCCTCGCCAGCACCCAGTCAGTGACCGGCACATAGTAGGCACTGTTTGCTGATGGAAGGCGGGTTCCTCTGTTCTGCTAGAGGCCCAATTGCCGGAGACACTGACACGGAATCTTGATGGGTGGCATCAAGTGCAGGAGTTTTGACGTTTAGAGGATCTTCCTTGGCCAGAGAAGCCGCACAGGTCAGAGGCAGAGAAACCTCATGAAGAGATGAGAGGGAGGGGTGTGCATAGGTAGAACTGCTCCACCTTGACTCCTCCTGCTGAACCGCTGGAGGACTGGGGGCTGCCTCAAAGTGACTCAAGGAGCCGAGACCTTGTGTCCTTGGGGAACATGCTCGAAGATGGGGGAGAGAGATGAGAGGAGCAGAGATCTGATGACTCAGCAGCCCCGGGGTGGCCGCCTGCTGGGATCGCCTTACTTAACCTGCCTTCATCCTTTCTCCCTGCCGTGCTCATTCCGCTCCATACAATTCAGTAAATCTTTATTAAATGCCTACTGTGTGCTAGGCAAAAGACAGAGAAAGACTATCCGTGTCCTCCAACCCACCCTGATCTTCTAAGTCTATCACCAGTAGCTGGTGCCCCATATCTCTCCCTATTTTGTGGCTAAACTCCCTGAGAAGGCTCTGGGCAATTGGTGGCTCCTCTTCCTCTCCTCTCCTCTCCTCTCTCCTCT
>NW_027187322.1:3346271-3371905 GCF_028583685.1 Petaurus breviceps papuanus
CCTCTCCTCTCCTCCCCTCTCCTCTCTTCTCCTCTCCTGTCCTCTCCTCTCTTCTCCCTCTCTTCTCCTCTCCTGCCCTCTCCTCTCCTCTTCTCTCCTCTCCTCTCCTCTCCTTTCCTCTCCTCTCCTCTCCTCTCCCTCTCTTCTTAACTCTCTACCACCTGACTTACTCCATTGGTTTTATCTGATTTATTTCATCTGGCTGTCTTTTGTACAAGGTCGTGTAGCTGTCATCTCTCCCATTAGACTGTGAGCTTCTCAAGGGCAGTGAACTGCCTTTTGCCTTGCTTTGTAACTGGAGCTTAGCACAGGAAGAAGGGAGATTGGCAGGGAGAAGGCTGGAGGTGGGCAGTCATCAGAAAGGCTCTTCACACCCAGAAAATTTGTTTGGGGTAGGTGAGAATAAGGTACCTGGTGCCCAAATGGCAGCAGGGAAGACAGAGGGCAGAGGAGAATGGGGGGAGAAGAGGTCTCAGGAAAGACTTTCACCAGGAACCTAACACTCTTGGGGAAAGATGTTTGGACAGAGGACAGTTCAGGGGGCAGTAGACACAGACTTCTAAATGGCAGACGTGTGAGAAGCTGACGCCATCACATTACTGGACTTGCTTGAAATTCTAGAGGCTTTCTGAAAATGGACATTCTCTGGGTGATCCTTCTCTCCCGGTATCTCATCTCCCTCCTTCCCTCCCTCATGAATATTCTTTGGTGGATTCTAATCTCTGGAATCTCTCTCATTCCTGCTGGTTTGTTCTGCTTGGAAAAATGGGTTTGCTCAATATTCCCTATCTGTGATGGTCTTTCATGGAACCAGCCTTTGATATTTACCAAGAAGCTGGGAAATATAAGCACAAGGCCGCCCTCCCGTTAAAAGCAGTAAAGGGAGCTTGTTCAGAATCTGTCATCCCCTAAAGCACCAGGATTCTGAGAGGGCCAGATGAGGAAAGGGGACCCACCTTGCAGGGCTTCTGAGGCCTACTTGCCCTGGCCTTCAGACCAGGTGTAAGTGGTGAAGGCCTGGCCCTAGTCTCTCTTCCCCTCCTCAGAGGTGGCCCAGACCATGGAGACTATCTATGCTATGTCAGTCACGTCTATACATGTAGACTATGTGTTTGGGCCTAAGTATTACATATAAAATCATGGGGTAGGACTGGGTAGCCTCTGAAATCCCTCCCATTGCAACATGGCCCAGTGGAGAGAATGCTGGATTTGGCTCTCCTAGAATTACATCCCCTCAGGGCCTCAGCCTCCTGGTCTGTAAAAGGAAGGCTTGGGCTGGGGCCCTTCCATTTCTAAACTGATGATCTTCTGGCCCTGATAGCAAGTCAGGAAATGCTCTAAAATGGACATTGTCCTGAGAATGGGGAAACTCTGGGCTTAATTTTTGCCTTTGAAGCTTACTACTTGTGACAATCAACTCCTCAGTGCCTAGATTTCCCACTGCATCAGGGCCACCCCCAGTGGTCCTCATCTGGACCCAGATGGCTCCAGAACAGAAAGGTGACTTCCTAAGTGAGGAAGTCACTTAAATCCAATTTACTTGCCCGAGTTGGCATCACCTCCCTAATGTCACGGTCCTCTTCGAGAATGAAGGACAAACAACAAAATACACATACACACATTTACACCCACATAAACACATACACACACACACACATTTTACAGGTTTGAAATGATTGTATGTGCAATTTTGATTGGTGAACAAATGTTAAAATTTGACTATATCAGAAAATCAAACCAGATGTTCAAGGCTGATTGTCTAGTTGCTTGTATGACTGCATAATTTCATCTTGTTATAATAAAGAAAACTTGAATCTTTCCATTTGTGATGTGTCCATTTACTCCTATAGGGCCCACAGTGAAGCTGATAATGAGGTAGTCCATACTGGGGAGACTGGGTCGTACTATCCAAAGTGAACCAAGCAGAGAAATCCCAGGGCTTAGGGGAAAGGAGCCAGGATGAAAGCATATTCCTTCTCCCCCTTCCACATTCCGGCTCAGGTGGTCAGTGAAACTCTTTCCTAATCACTAACAGCCTTGTTTGGATGCTACCTCCTCTAAGAAACTTTGGTTAAAAAAAAAATAAAATTCCCTGAGGCTGGGGCACAGGGTCCCTAGTAGATGTGTAATTGGCTGAGTATCATAACCTGGGTTGTTGAGCATTCTCTAAACCCAGCCACAGGGGACAGAAGTGAGGGAACTGTGGGATCTTTGAGGGAAAAGGTCAGGGTCTATATCTGAGACAAAAGTGAAAAGCTGGCTTAGTGTGTTGTTTGCCTTTCCATCCCATCCTCAGATACTGAGGGGTTTCATGCCACCTGCCCCCCCTAAGCTCCACAGGCAACCAAGACAATGCACACATTGTCTTTCTCCAGACTCTTCCCTAATCAAAGCCCCTGCCAGCAAAGTTTCAAGATGCTCCCTTGTGTCTTTGGGGTCACTGATGGTGTCAACCCTACTCTTCATAGGGCTAAGAGAGAGAAATACAGCTGGAGCACTGATATCAGGAGCCGCGGGAGTAGGATGGAGCCAAGTCATACGCTATCAGCCAGCCACAGCCTTCTGTAACTGTTGATTAAGCCAGACCTGAGAGAGACCATAAAAAAAAATTCTTCTTCAGCAACTAAGCTCAAAGCAAGCCTCCCTTACAATTGGAGTAGAATGAGTTGCTAAAGAGGGTCCCTCTCTTTTGTTTTACTGGGCGAGTCCCATTTCACAAAATACTAAGGTTCCGACCCAATTATTTTGCAATTATTTGACCAGAACTTGGCCATGCTGATGGAGAAGGACTTGAAATTAGCTGGTCTACTTTGGACCTGCAGAGCCTTTGGTAAAACAGCAATTTTCATCCTATAGCTACAGTATTTGTTATAAGAAAGTATGAACCCAACTAAGATCTCCCTAATTAGAAGTCATATGTTCCTAGCCCCCCTCCTCCTCCCCACCCCCCACCTCTGCCCTGGGGACCTGGATTTCTTAAATAGATTTCTATCACCAGGTTGATTCATTTTGGGGACAAACGGGGACAGGGACTGGAGAAGGGGGGAATGGTTGCTATTTAGAAATTTCTGGGAGAGGGAATGAGGCCATTTTCTGAGTTTCCTGTGTTTTTAGGGTTAAGGGAAGGCAGTCGTGAGCCCTTTTGGACCCGGACTAGCTTCTTAGCCCGTCGTTCTTGCTGCAACCAGTACAACATCTCCACTTTGTCCCTCTTCATCTTCTCCAGATAGCAGCGCCCCTTGTATGTCACCGACTCCCCAAAGGCAATCTGAATGTCTCGCAGGAGCCTGGTCAGCAAGGTCTCCACTCTACTGATCTTCTCATACAAATTGCTGCGGATCTGGGACTCTTCTGTCCAGCGCCAGAGGTCATAATCGACCTTCAGGAAGAAGCGATTGGGGTCAGAGGCTTCTTGCTCGAAGTGTTCCAGCTGGGCTAACAAGAGCTCCCGCTCCTGGATGGGCTGCAAGGCCTTCTCCCAGGCGGTCACCAGGGCAGGGAGCTGCCCGACTCGGGCGTTGGTGCTGTACTTGATGGCCATGTCCAGCCGGTCTTTGTCTGGCACCTGCAGGGCTTCCCAGATTCTCTCCAGGCGCCTCTGAAGTCGCTTCACTTTCCTGTGGTCCCCTAGGGCTTTGCTCCCTTCAGCTCCCAGGCCATCCTCTAGGACAGAGTTGGCATCCCAGATGCCTGGCACGAACTCCCCGGCATCCTCCTCCTGTACCATCGGAGGCAGGGGTGGAAGTTCCAGGGTGTCTTTGATGACGATAGGAGCATGGATGGGTTCCTCTTCTGGGTACATGTGGAAGATCACGTGGAGAAAATCACAGTCCTGAGTGGCCAGGTACAAGAAGTAGTCGTCTGGGGTCAATGTGGCTTGCCACCAGCGCATCCATGAGGTCTTCCTTTTGACCCACTGCTTAGGCAGCTGGGGAGTCGGTGGTGGGGGAAATGGATCCAAGTTTAAGGAATGTATTCTGTGCTTTCCAATACCATCCAGAACAGGGTTGATGATTCGATACTTGGGGTCTCTGTACAGGAAGCTTGAGGCCATAAGGCTTGACCAGTCCTTTTCTGACGTGGGCTCCACCAGGGGCCCCTTATCAAAGAGCAAATAGTCAGCAGAGACTCGGCTCAGAAGCTCACTGTAGATCTCCTGGATGCTAGCCCCAGCAAAGAGGACAGAGTCCAGGTCTTCCAAGATCTTGCTGTCCAACTCGCCTGACAGGTGATTATAGAGGACATTCTCCTCCTTCACAAAGAAGCTGTCGTGGAAAACCCGCTCAGAGACTCGGACAGCGGCTGCCTGCAGCACGCTCTGATCCTTCAGCTTCAGGGCCACTGTGACTGGCTGGGGATGCACAGCGGCTCCGAAGTTGGGCTTATGGTCCCACTTTCCTGAGGCTTCTTCTTCTTGGAGACTCTTCAGGGTCTTCTGCAGTTCTTCCATTCGGTGACTGCCTTTTGGGCCCCTGGTTAGGGCTCCGAGGAGAGGGGGCAGGGCAGATCTCTGCTGGGGCTTCTTGGATAGCTCCACCTCAAAGTTTTTCATCATGTGCTTGAGGTGCTCTGAAGCTGAGCCGATGAAGGCCTCTGTTTGGGTCTCACAGCCTAGGATGAGAGGGGTCAAAGTTCGAGGGGGAGGAGGACGTATGCCCAGCTCATTTGAAAGCTTCCAACCCTCTCTCAGGCTGGGCAAAGAGCGACACTTCCGGGGGTTATGGAGCCGCAAGAAGGTCACCAAATCCAGATCTCCCGTCAAGCCCAAAATCCCTGAGACAGCCTTCTGGGCAGGGCCAACCTCAAGAGCCTTGGGAGGCCTGGGGGCTAGAGTAGGCAGCCAGCGCAGGTACTTCCTCTGGTCCAGGTCCGGGATGGACCGTAGCCCCTTTAAACGGTCCAGACAGGGCCTGCCTAGGAAGTCTGCCGGCCGACTCAAGTGAATCAGATAACTCATATTCAGGGCCGAGCACGGGATCTGGGAGAAGCCCGTGCTGTGTGGCCAGGGCAGAGGGCAGAGCTTGGACGCCTGGAAGGTGCCAATGGTTTGCTGTGGAATGAGGGCCTGCTTGCGGAAATGGTCCGGCTTGATGGCCCCCGTGCTCTTCTTCAGGAAGGAGCTGAGGCCCTGCAGGTCTTTGAAGTCGGAAACCAGGCGGCGGTAGACGACGGGGCTGGTGAGGAAGCGGGAGCAGTCGGAGGCCAGGCAGGCAGACAGGCGCGTGAGCGTGGCCGGCTCGGTGAGCACGGACTCGGGCACCGACAGGGTGATCAGCAGGTGCAGGTAGCGCAGGAACAGCTGCTCTGAGGACAGCACCACGTGAGCCTCCACGCGCTGCCGAAGTTTCTGCTGCTCCCGCGCGTTGAGGCCCGGCTCGGGCTGCGGCATCTGCCAGCCGTACTGCACCTCGGACAGGATGACCTCGGCCAGCCGCCGCCGGCCCTCAGGGGGCACTTCGGGCGCGTGGCCCACGCGGGACAGCCGCTCCGACACCAACAAGCACAGCGAGCCCGGAGACAGCTGCTCCATGAAGTAGGAGTCCCGGCCCACTCGTCTGTCACTCTTGGTCTGCTGAGTCGTGGGCAGCGGCTCGGGGGTCGGAGGGATCCGTGCCTCCTCGCTCGGGAACAGTGACAGCGGCTGCAGAAGCCGATGGTACAGCTTCTGGAGCTCCGGGTCCGCCGTCCTGTCCGACGGCGGCCGCCGCCGCCGCTTCCTTCGCCCCATCCCGTTCTTCCTGCTCTCCATCGCTGCGGCTGCTACTTGACCCCCGAGCACCTGGCACCGGGAACCTCAGACCCCTGAAGCATGGGCTCTCACACCTGACACCCAGCACCGAGGCTGTTTTGTCCAGAGCCTCTAAACCGCCAGGACGCGTCGCTATGGCGACAGACACCGGAAAAGGAAGGGGCAGAACCGCTGGGATCTCGAGCCTGGCCAATGGACGTACGCGGTCGGGAAGACGGGCGAGAGGGCTGAACCTAGGAGCCGGGAGTTGGACGATACCGCCCCCTCTGGACGCTTTTGATTGGTGAGTGGCTAACCGAGGTCCTGAGGAGGAAAGGGGAGGAGTCTATTAGTCCAGACTGCGACGGGGTTGGGGGGGGGGGCGGGGTCGTGACTCCGCCTCTTTTCTGTCCATCTGTCTGGTGAATGGCTAACTTGAGTCCTGAAACGCGAGGAGAGGGCGGAGTCTATACCCGCTTGTGAATACGTAAAAGAGGCCAAAGGTCTCATGGCCCCGCCCCACCAGTCGACTTCAGGCGTCACTGGGAGAGTCGTGCTGGTTTTGGAAGGTTGAAGATGACTTCTGCTGTAGCTGCGCCCGCGCAGGTTGGGGACAGCAAGACGGCATGCACGGTGAGGGGGCAAGAGGATCTCAGTAGGGAGGGCGGCCGGGCCGATCGCACTCCAAGGGAGCCCTTGTTGGGAAAGGGGTGGGGGGGGGGAGTCACGTGGGGTTGGGAAGTACCTCCCCTACTTGGCATGGTCACACCCCTCGCTTCTGTCCCCGCCCCATCGGCACGGCCCCGCCCTTCCACTCCTCTGATCAACATAACCCCTCCCCTCACCAGCATAGTCCCTCCCCTGTCCAGCATGGCCCCGCCCTCCCACTCTGCCCTCCCCCGACCAGTCTAGCCCTGTCTCCCACAGCTGGAGTTCGCTGTGCAAATGAGCTGCCAGAGCTGCGTGGACACGGTACAGACATCCCTGCGTGGCGTGGCAGGTGAGAGCCTTGAGTTCGCATCCCTTCCTTCCCGCCTCCTGCCTTCTCTGAGCCTCAGTTTCCCCATCAGTAAAAGCGCGGAGGCGTGGCCGCATGGCCTCGGGCAGCGCCCAGGTTTAGGACTGCCAAAGTGTGTTTCTGGAGGCTGCTTCACCTTGACCCTTCTGCAAACCGCCCCCGCCTCCCCCTCTTGTCTGCCCACCCCACCCTTCCCCATCTTTGCTGCATCTTCCTGCCCCCCAGGTTTGGGAGCACCCCAAGGCTTTGTCCTCTTGGTTCCCCCTGGCTGATCTCACAGCTCCCTTTGTCTTCTCTGCTCTATACCTCTGGGTTATCTCAATCCAGCCCATCTCCAGCAGCCTGCTGGGCACCTCTCTGGATGGGGGTGTACCCCCTTCTCACCCGCTGAAGTTCCTAAGGCATGCCCCCTGGAGGAATGCCACCCTCCCCACCTCTGCGGTCTTTCTTTTGCTTTTTGGAGGGGAGAGGGCAGGGCAGTTGGGGTTAAGTGACTTGCCCAAAGTCTCACGGCTAGTAAGTGTTAAGTGTCTGAGGCCGGATTTGAACTTAGGTCCTCCTGACTACAGGGCTGGTGCTCTGCTCACCGTGTTACCTTGCTGTCGTCTTTCAGGGTGCAGCTCAGGGCCCACCTCCCACAAAGCCCTTCTGAATTCCTGGCCCTGGGGCAGATGCTCAAGCAATGAGTTGCCCCTTCTGCCCTTTCCCAGCTCCCTGTTCCAGGGAGGCCTCAGCACCAGCTCCCTGGACCAACGGCTTTGTTTCTAGCCTTACCCCTCTGCAGTCCAGCCTCTGTGTGGCTGCCAAGATCATCTACCCCAGAAGCGGGGTCTGACCACACCTTTCCCCTGGAACTCTCCCCTGTGCTTTATCTCTCTCTCTCTCTTTCTCTCTCTCCCTCTCCTCTCTCTTCTCTCCCTCTCTCTCTCCTCTCTTGCTCTCTTTGTCCCTCCCTCCTCCCTTTTCCTCTCCCTCTCTTTCCTCTCTCTCTCCCTCCCTCCCTCCCTCTCTCTCTCTCCCCATCTCCCTCTCTCTCTCCCTCTCTCTCTCCACTCTCTGTCTCTCTCTCCCTCCCTCCTTCCCCCTTTTCCTCTCCCTCTCTCTTGCTCTCCTCTCTTCCTCTCCTCTTCCTCTCTCTCTCTCCCTCCCTCTCTCCTCTCTTTCTCTTTCTCTCTCCCTCCCTCCCCCTCTCTCTTTCTCCCTCTCCTCTCTCTTCTCTCCCTTTCTCTCTCTCCCTCTCCCTCTCTCTGTCTCTCTCTCCTCTCTTGCTCCCTCTGTCTCTCCCCGTCTTTCTCTCTCTCCCTCCTTCCCTCTCTCCTCTTTCTCTCTCTCCCTCCCCCCCTCTCTCCTCTCTCTCCTCTCTCTCCCCCTCCCTCCCTCTCTCATTCTCTCTCTCTTTCTCCCTCTCCCTTTCTCTTTCTCCCTCTCTCCTTCCCCCTTTTCCTCTCTCTCTCTCTCTCTCTCTCTCTCTCTCTCTCTCTCTCTCTCTCTCTCCCTTTCTCTCTCCCTCTCCCTCCTTCCCCCTTTTCCTCTCCCTCTCTCTCTTGTTCTCCTCCCTTCTTCCTCTGCTTCTCCTCCTCCTCTCTCACTCTCTTCTGCTCTCTCCTTTAAGACAAGCTCTACTCCTCTTTGGCATTGGGAGTCCTTGGCGCCCTGGCTCTGCCAGCCTAATTGGCTGGATCTTTCTGCTCCATAGTCTGTGTTGCAGCCAGATGGCCTTATTCCTCCTTCATCTCCCTTCTTCCATATCTTTGCACAGCCTGTCTCCCCTGCCTAGGATGCCTTCCCTTCTTATCTCTGGTTCTTGGGACCCTTATGTACCTTCAAGGTTCAGCTCAGCCACCCCATTGTTCTGGAGCCTTCCTTGGTGCCCCACCTCCTTATTCCCCAAAGGTCAATTTACATTTCTCTTGTACCCAGATAAATAGATATGAGTGCAGGGCTGGATTTAGTAGATGAAGCTCAAGAAGGGCAAGGGATGGCCCCAAGGCCCCCAAGTGGTGTCTTTGCCTTACTAGTCTCACTCCAAATCCCGAAGGCCCTGGAATCCTTCCACCTGGAGGGGTTTGGCTAGGGGTCATGAGCGGGCCCTGCAGTCAGGCAACCCTGGGCTCCTTTTGCTTCCCATACCTTCTCTGGTCAGGCTCATCCAGAGAGCGGCCATGCCTTTGAGGGCCCTCCTGGGCCACACTGGAAGGCCAGCAGTTACAGACTAGAGGCTAGCCTGGCCTGCTTTGAGGAAGGGTTCTCCTGACTGGGAGATCCCTTTTCTAGATTAAGCCCTGGGTCCAGTCTGAGAAATAGCTGGAACTGTGAAAATGATCTCCCCGCCATATCTTGATGAGCTCTTTGGAGGAAACCAAGGCCAGGGAGGCTGGGAATGAGCATCCCAGCGTTTAATTATATGACAGTCCCTCATTGTTCAGATGAGGAAACTGAAGCCCTGAGCAGGGAGGGAAGGGCCTGCCGTGGCCCCACAGCTAGCTGTGGCATGTGCCTGATTTTCAGTCCAGAGTCCCATTGGTTGAACCACAGTGCCCCAACCCCTTCCCCCAGTGACAAAAAGACACTAGCTAGGCATATCCTCATGCTTTAGGGGGCCAGGTCAGGCACATGGAACAATTAGGCCTCTCCTGGCCTCTCCACGAGGGCTTCCCCAGGACACCAGGAAAGAAGGAGGATCCTCTAAGCTATCATCCCTTAGCTCCTCTACTGCTCTGCCATCCTCCCCAGTCTGGAGCCACGAGGGTCCCTAGAGTCTGAAAGGCAGCGAGAGAAGATGGACCTGTGTGGCCCCTCAGGGTTTGCTAGGAAGGGGAGCCCCTTGGAGTCAGGGTTTTGGTGGCTGGCCCGTCCTTGGACCCCTGGGATGGACTCATCCTTGTTCTCCCCTGCTTTCATGCCTCCTTCCCTCCCTCCTCTGGCAGAGGCAGGTTATGCCCTGCTTAGCTTGTTTCCTTTTTGGTCCTGTTGGCTCTAGACCCAGCTACCTGGCTGGACCTCCAGGGTAGTCCTTGATGGTTGGACCCCAGTTTGGAGAGGAGTGTGCTCAGGCCTCTGTGTGACCTGGGGCTGTTCAGCATGTCTTATTAAGGACTAAAAAGCACAGATGGTGTGCCCACCAAATGTACAGAAGTGCCTGGGGCATGAGCTGACAGGCTGGGCTCCTCTGCTGGAGCCGTGAGGCTCTGGGATCATTGGGCCAAATCTAGCCGCCTCCAAAGGCAGAGCAGCCCAGATTCAGAATGAGGACGGCCTGGCAAAACTGAAAAGCAGGTTAGCCTAATGGGAGGGAGGTCCCGGCTCAAACACAGCTTTTTAAAACAAATTTCAGGCTTGTTTTTGCTGTTCTGGCCTTGACAGATGCTTCCAAATGTTAGCCTTTCCTACTACAGAGAAGTGGGCAGCCTCCCCGCGTGCAGCCTCCCCGCAGCCTGGCGTGGCAGGCACGTCACTTCCAAAGCTTTCCCACTTGTCTGCTTTTCCCTCCCCTTCTGTTCAAAAAAATGCTTTACTAGGTTCTTATCGTTTTTAAAATTTAATTTAATTTTTTTATGGCTGTCACTGCGTCCTCAATACTGCTTCCTTCCAGAAACAGTTTTTAATCCCTCCCTAGTAACCAAGAAGTATAAGCCAACAGCCCCAGCCATTGGCTCTGGCTGCTCTCATTATCAGAAGGCACCCCCTGGAGGGCTCGTTGACCATTGCATTGATCGACATTGTTGAGTCATCCAAAGTGGTCAGAGTAAGCAGGGTGGCCCTGGGCAGGGACTCTCTCAGCACTTCCCTCATGGGACTTGTCATGAGCATGGAATGAAGGGACATGAGGGAAGCGCTTATAACAATTATGGCAGCTTTGTGCATGGCTAGCTGTTTGGATCAGTCCTGTAGCATGATGGAACAGCCCAGAAAGCAGAGAGGCCCTAGCCCCCTGGGCTTGGCCCATCAGACTACATCTGGGCTGTCCAGTGTGCCACCCAGGGATAAGCTGGTGTATCCAGAGGAAGGCCCACAGGGTAGAGAAA
Organism: Petaurus breviceps papuanus; assembly: GCF_028583685.1. Taxonomy (NCBI): domain Eukaryota; kingdom Metazoa; phylum Chordata; class Mammalia; order Diprotodontia; family Petauridae; genus Petaurus; species Petaurus breviceps. The sequence continues at coordinate 3,357,043 of NW_027187322.1, forward strand.
GGCCTTGAAGATTAGTCAGAGGAGCTGGGATGCTGAGGCTGGAAAAGAGACAACAGAGGGGACCCCATCATCAAGTATTTGGAGGACTGGTCCAGGAAGGAGGAGAAACCCTTGCTCTGCTGGCCGTCAGAGGGCACTTTTCCCTTCCACCAAACTGGAGGCTGTGTCTGCCTCTTCTCCCCATTCATGACTCGTGGTTCTGTCCCCTTGGGCCCAGCAGAGCAAGGCAGAGCCTTCCTGTGCATTGCAACCCTTGAAGTTCCTTAAAGCTCCTGGAAGCCTGCTCTCACACCCAAACAGAGGCGGCCCAAAGTAGAAGGCGCTGGCCTCCTTCCAGGGGCAGCCCTGCCTCTAGAGCCCAGCCCAGGGGGTCAGTCCAGATGTTGCCAAAGTGCCTTCCAACACTCGAAGTCTGTGTTTCTGCCAAAGCAAAGGTCAGAGAGGTTGCAACTTGCCCAAGGTAGCAAGAGGCTGAATTGGGATTTGAAACCAGATCCTCTGCTTGCCCTCCCCCACCCTGCCCCAGCTGCCACACTGGGCTATTCTTCATCCAGGTGGGGGCTTAGGTGCTCCATGACTGTCTCCCCTGCCAGACTCATCTTCCTTTTAGAGCCAGCCTCTTCACCATGTTTGTGTCCAAGACTGCTTAGGCAATCTGTCTGGTGAAGCCAGTGGATCCCTTCTCAGAATCATGTTTTTAAATAGTCAGAGGAAATGCTAAATTTCGTATATAGGCAGTGAAAAGAAAGAGGACTTTGTTTGGTTTTGTTTGCCCCATTCAAGCCCTGGAAATCTTTCCATGGGTCTGTGGGCCCCTCCCTCAGAGAGGCGTGGAACAGGCCTGAGTAAGGCCATCTGCTATCCCTGCCAAAGAAGGGAGCGCCCCAGGCCCAGGGGCCCACTGAGGGTTGCCAGCTGTGTTGGCATTGGAGCCGAGGTGTCCATCCCAAGGCCTCTCATGAAATGTGGGCACTGCCTCATCTGTGGTCACTTGGGACTCACATCTGTGCTATGGGAGGGGCTGTTGTGGACTCAGGTGCCCTGGGTCCTCCCCCCTTCATCCCTTTGTTGCTGTCTCTTCCTCTTTGTTCTCACAGGGATCCAGGAAGTGGAGGCACAGCTGGAGAATCAGAGTGTCCTCGTGACCACCACCTTGCCCAGCCATGAGGTGCAGAGTCTCCTGGAAAATACGGGACGCCAGGCAGTGCTCAAGGGCATGGGCAGCCACATGCTTCGTGAGAACCCAGGTCTTAGGTCGGGGCAGGGAAGGGGATTTAGGTTCTAGAAGAGGAGCAGAACCAGAGTGAGAGGAGAGCAAACTTAGTGGCTTTGGAAAGGGACTTGAGGCCTGAAGGAAACCTGGGACAGGGGTGGGGAGGACGCTTAAAGCCAGATTCTTGGCTTCTGACAAGGAAGAAGTCTTTGGGTACTAGGGGTCTCCACATCCTAGGAAAAGGAGGGCTCATCATTGTTAGGGAAAAGGAAACCTGGGACCAGGGTAGGGGGGAGCAGTCAGGGTGGCCTGGGGAAGGCAGCTCACCTTCTTCTGTCACGGTCTTACAGAGAACCTGGGGGCGGCTGTGGCCATGTTGGGGAAGCCTGGGGCCGTGCAGGGAGTCGTGCGCTTCCTACAAGTGTCTCCCCAGTGCTGCCTGATTGAGGGGACCATCGATGGCCTGGACCCTGGGCCCCATGGCCTCCATGTCCATCAGTATGGGGACTTGACCCAGAACTGTGCGAGGTGGGTAGGATGACTTTTCCCTGGCTGTTTCTCCCTCCTTTCTAGGCTCCCAGACATCTTGAGGAGCCAGCAGACTGTGGAAGGAGGGCAGAACACATAACCCCCAAACTCTGTCACTCCCTTAAGGAGTTTCATTGGCTCAGTACTGCTGCCGGATGCCACACAGACTCCTTTGGCATTTCAGGCCCAACCTCCCCTTCCAGACTGGTCTCCTTCGCCTGTTCACCCGTCCAGCCTAAGCAGTTTATCTGCAGCTTCCCCACATGGGACGTTCCCTCTGCCTCTTCGCTCCTATATGTCTGCCCACCCTGCCTGGAATGCCCTTGTCCTTGTGCCCCTCAGAGGCCCTTTCCTCTTTCCCCCATCAGCATCCTGCCTCTCCATCCAGTCACTTTGTGCTCATTTGTATGTGGACTTGGTTTCCCCATCCATGAATTTATTGCCTCTCCTGAGGAAGCTCCTTGAGGGCCGGGGCTGGCCCCTTTTCTCCTTGTATTCCAGTGCTCGCACAGGACTTGGCACGCCAGAAGAGCTTAAAAAAGACTTGCCGACTGCTTGCTAAAGAGAGATGTGCAATAGTGCTTAGGGGCCTCAGAAATCTGCCCAGAAGGCCCATGAGGCTTTGTGGTCCTTGCTGAAAAGGACGGTGCCCCTTGGTATTCTGAGGGGAGTGGATACAATGGTGGGGAGGGAGGGGCCAGGGGCTTCAGGAGGAAAAATGAGCAGAAGTGTTCACAAGCCCCTACGGGACCAGGTCCATCCACCAGCCAACTCTTTAGCTCCTGAACATTTAATGTCAGGGACACAGAATCCAGGAGTATCGGAAGTTGGTGAGGGTGGGTGGATCCTCCATGCCCACAAAATGCCTTTGGGTTGTAGCTGTGGAGACCACTTCAACCCTGATGGAATGCCTCATGGTGGCCCCAAGGATACCCACCGGGTAAGTGCTGGTGCCAGAAAGGGATTGTGGGACCCTGGCCCTAGGGATGGAAGGGACCTTTCGGGGACATCCAGGCTGATCCTCATTTTAGAGGTGAGGGTGCTGTGGCTCAGGGAGGTAGTGACTGTTCCTAGGCTGAGGCTGCCCACAGCCGCCAAAGGGGCTGGAGCCCAGGTGTGGCAGCGGGTCAGTGGGAGGGGGAAGAGAGCCAAGGCACCTTCTGGTTCTTCCTGCCCTCGCTGCCCTGGCAGAAGTCAGGTTGGGGAGCAAGGAGGGCCTCCCAACTATTTTGTCCCTCCCAGCACCTGGGAGATCTGGGGAACGTCTATGCTGATGCTGATGGGAGAGTGACCTTCAGAATGGAGGACGAGAAGCTCAAGGTGAGGTCTTGAGGCAGCCAGCTGGGTGGGGGAAGGGGCCCCTGTCCAGGCAGGCCCTAAGAGCCATCTTCTCTGCAGGTGTGGGACATCATTGGCCGAAGCCTGGTCATTGATGCAGATGAAGATGACCTGGGCCAGGGAGGACACCCACTCTCTAAGGTCACTGGAAACTCTGGAGAGAGGTGAGGGAACCCTCCCCCTCTGCTTGGAGCCCTTGGGTGTGGGAAGGACCTCTTCCCAACCCAGACTGACCCATCCTCTGTCTCCCCAAGGCTAGCCTGTGGCATCATTGCTCGCTCAGCCGGCCTCTTCCAGAACCCTAAGCAGATCTGCTCCTGTGATGGCCTCACCATCTGGGAAGAGCGGGGCCGGCCCATCGCTGGCGAGGGGCGAAGGAAGCTGGCACAGGCCCCTGCTCACCTCTGACCTGCCGCTGCTGGGACGGCCTGAGTTCTCCATGAGATGCTCCAGTGATGTCTCCCTGTCTCTAATCAAGTCGAATCAGAATGCCGACCCTCCCTTCTGGGCCCAGCCATCCAAGATGACCATGCCATCCAGCCCTGCACCAAGCAGGCCCAGAGCGGCCTCTTCTTCCCTGTCTCTTTCTCTTCAAATTAAAGGTTTATTTTCCTATCACGCTTAATGCCTGTCTTTGTGCTTCACCCCCCTTGGCAGAGGAAGGACATTGTGTCTAGCTTATTTCCTGTTTCCCTGTTGACAGAAGGTCCATGTAATTTGTGTTGGTGCCTTGGTTTTTCAGTAGGCCCCTTTCCACTCATCAGCTGAGTCGGGCAGCAGCACGGACAGGGTTTCTCACCCTAAGGAGGGAGGATCTAGTTCTTTTCTTTAAAAACAAACTAATTTTTTGGACATGGATAGTTTATGGATTGATTTTTATGGACATCAGTTCTCACGCCCTCCCCCCACCCCCACCTCAGCCTGTGACCTTGATATCCTTCCCCCCTGCCCGGGGTTCCACTTTCATGTTCATGAGTTCTGAGATTGCTTCATCTGAGTATAATTTTGGATCATTCCGTCTTTTCCTCTGCCTTAAGACCCCTAAGCCTGTTCTCCACCCTCACTGTGACTTTCAGTCCCTCCTTTCCTCAGCACAATGGCTTCTCTCCCCTTTGCCCAATTCGACCCCTAGGTGACAGTCCCACTGTGGATGGTTATCTCCTTTCCTGGCAGTGATTACACCTTGTCAAACCATCTGCAGCCTTCAGTTTGCTTGAAAATCATGAACGCGGGGTATCTGGATGCACTATAGATTTGTGTCCTCCAATCTCAGTGGGACCCTCTCTGTACCAAGACGCACATCCCCTTCCTAACCAATTCACTATCCCACTCTGCACAGAGACCATTCGAGACATTCTCCCACCTCGAGCCTCCCATAGCACCTTGTCCCCACCCTCACCTCTTTTCCAGAAAACTCAGGCACTATCTTTTCCTCTTCTCATGTCACTCAGGTGCCTTCTGCCACTACCTCCTCTGTACCAGAGGCAAACCCCCTGCATGCCCCCTCGAGCCCATTGCCTCCCGTCTTGTCCTGCAGATCGATTCTTCTGCCATCCCCACTCTCACTCGTCTTCAAAAGTTCCCTGTCTGCTTATGGCTTCTAGCTGTCTATGAATGTGCCCATGCGTTCCTCATCCTCAGCAAGCCTTCATTTGGTCCAACCAGTCCCACTAACTCCCTCCCTGTCTTTTCCCTTCCATGGCTGAACTCCTGGAAAGATCCTTTGATGATGGATTCATTTGTCCTAACTCTCTAAACCTTCTGTGTTCTGGCTTCTGATTTCATCACTCAGCTGGACCTGCTCTCTTGGAAGCCACTGATGTTGTCTTGCCAAATATTGTGACCTTTCTGTCCTCATCTTTCCTGACCTCTCTGCAGTCTTTGCCACTGTTGGTCCCCTTCTGCTGTTAGAGCCACTCTCTTCTCTGCATTTTAATACTACTGCTCTCTGTGGGTTCACTGTTCCCCAGCCTCATTTGTTGGATCTTAGCTCCCAATTAACTGTGTTTGTACCCGTGGGACTGTCTTCAGTGCCTCATCGGTGATCTCAGCAGCTCCTATGGATTCAGGGCAGGTTCCCAGAGCTTTATAGACAGCCTTCATCTCTCTGCTGAGCTTTTAGTTTCAAACCAAAAACCATCCCTTAGACGTATTGAACCATGCCATAGACGTTCTCAAGCTCAACATGTCCAAAATCAGCACTAATTATTCTTCCCTCCATTACCTCTTTCCAATTTCCTGGGTTTTATTGAAGAAACCACCATCCTTGCAGTCAGCCAAGCTGAAAACCCCGGTATCATCCTCAATTCCTTACTCACAAACCCTCCATAATCAATCTGGTGTCAAATCTTGTCATTTCCACCTTCAAAGCATCTCTTCCATGTGCCCCTTTCTCTCCTCTGACACCACTATCCCCATCGCCTCCCACTTGGACCCTTGAAATGACCTTCCGATAGGTCTGACCATGTCATTCACCTCCTCAATAAACTACAGTCTAAACCTCCAGTTTTTGGCCTTGAAATCCCTTCCTGACCTGTTGCCAGCCTAGGCTGCCTTTACTTGCCCATGATCAGCTCCCCAGCTCCCCTGCTATTCCTTCACAAAGCTCCATCTCTCATCTCTCTCTGCACTGGCTGCTGCCTCACCTCTCACTTCAGTGTTCAGATTCCTCCTTCTGCAGGAGGTCTTTCTGTGCAATGACATCCTCCTCCCGCTCTGAATACATCTGGAACATGCTGAGTTATTTGCACATTCCCCCCAACACATTAGAGTGTCAGCTCCTTGAGGGCAGGGACAATTTTTGTCTCTTTGTATCCCCAGAACTTAGCATGGTGATTAACAGATAGTAAGTGGTTAATGAGTGATTGTTGACTGACCCTGTGTCCCATGCCATCCCCTCCCCCCTCTCAGCGAGCCATCCCTCATAATATAGTTTTCCCTTCCACATTTCTGGGGTTAGAAGTGCAGTGCTCCCCCACCCCCCCCATCTGGAAAATCCACATAAAATGTTTTGATCTTCCTTTCGTATGAGAGAAGAAGCAAGGGTGTCTATTTATGGCACTAAAAGATAAAATGTGTTGATATGATACAGTATTTATATGTATATTTCATGCATGTCTGCATCTCTAAACTTTCTGTGTCATCTGCTGGCCTTCATGAGTTGTTATGGCTTCTGCAAAACTCCCCCAAATTTCCCATGTAATTTCTTATGCCGACCCACAGTGTATCGATGGAGATGGGGAAAAGTCTTGATGTGGAAGGCATAACTGTGGAAAAAAGAAAGAACAAAGATTGTACAAAACTAAATAACAGAAAACAAAGCCTGACTGTATATCTTGTGCCCCATGGGCCCCCTTCTGCCAAGGAGGAGAGGGGTTTCCTCTCATCTCCTCTTTGGGGCAATTTCATCACATTTTAGTCTACATTGTCATAGGCATCTTGGATATTGTTTTCTCGGCTTTGACGTCTCTCCATCCCATTCTTCACTTTTGCCAGCATAGTAATATTCTATAACATTCATGTGCCATGCTTTGTCTCTGCATTCCCTAATCAATGGGCACCTGCTTTATTTTCAATTCCTTGCTGCGACAAAAACTGTTGCCATGAATATTTTGGGTGTACATGGAGCCTTTCTTCTTGATCAAAGGCCTCCTAGAGACTTCTCATATATAATGGATATATTGCTTGCCTTCTCAAGGGATAGAAGAGGGGTAGGCAGGATGGAGGGAGGGAATTTGGAACTCAAAACTGTAAAAATGAATGTTAAAATTTTACATGTAATTGGGAAATATTTAACCAAATATATGTAAAATATACAACTATAAAGAATGTATTATGAATACTTAAAGCCTCCTAGTGGAAGCTAGGTGGCGCCACAGTGCACAGAGCACTTGGGCCTGGAGTCAGAAGACCTGAGTTCAAATATGACCTTGGATACTTTCTAGCTGTGTGATCCTGGGCAAGTCATTTCACCTGCGTCAGTTTTCTCATCTATACAATGAAGATAATGATGGCTTTTGCTTCATAGGATCGTTGTGAGGCTCAAATAAGATACACATATGATGCTTAGCATAATGCCTGGCACATGGTAGGTGCTTTAAAATGCCTGCACTTAGTAGGTGTTTAATAAATGTTTATTCCTTTTCATTCCCTTCTCCTCCTGGGGACATACCGTGTTTCCCCGATAATAAGACCTATCCCAAAAATAAGCCCTCCCCTTACTGTGTAAGATTCCTCTAAAATAAGCCCTTCCCCGAAAATAAGCCCTATTGAGATTGCTACTGTAGTGAAGGTGATCCCCTGCGCTACACGCTACATTATGGTACCTTCTGTATGCACCTCCCCCCCCCCATGAAATGCACGCCGCACTCCAAGCTGCATCCAATCAGAGCTGCAGCAGTGAGCGCGTCATCCTGTTCTTCCCCAGTGATTTGCTTGCTGGCGCCATTGAGAGCAGTGCCGCGGAAGAGAGCTGAGGCAGGACAACATAAGCCCTCCCCTGAAAATAAGCTCTCTGGTGTTTTTCTTTCCAAAAAATTTAATAAGACAGTGTCTTATTATCGGGAAAACACAGTATGACTTGTAGTGGAATCTTTACAAACAGGATGGGCATTTTAGTTACTTTATTTGCACAATTCCAGAATGGTACTAATTAGCTACTCCATCAGCAAGAGTGTATGGCCTCTAATGAATGAATGAAAAGCCTGGGGATGTAAATATTAAAGAAAGACAGCTCCTACCCTCGAGGAATTTACTGTTTTTTAAAATAATTTTTTATGGTTTGCTTTTTACATCACCTAAACTTCCCCTTGTGTTCCTTTTCTCCCCCTCCCAGGGACCCATCTCTTATGAAAAAGAATTTTCTTTTAAAAAAGAAAAGGAAATAAATTTCAGCCAAGCCTAGAAACACATTGAAAAAGTCTGACATCCTCTGGAGATGTCCTACTCCTGGGACCTCTGACCCAAGCAAGGGAGTATGGGGAGGTATCTTCTCAAGCCTCTTCTTGGAGGCTATGTTTGTTCTTTGTAATTTCCCAACATTCCTTTTCAGTTGTTTGGTTGTGGTTGGTTTTAAGAATTTGCATTGTTGTCATGGGTATATTGTTTCATTGGCTGTGTTTACTTCATTCTATATAAATACATGTAAGTATATCCATGTTTTTCTGCATCATCTCATCTATCATTTCTCAATTCATAGTAATATTCTGTTACATTCATATACCACAATTTATTTAGCTATTCTCCAGTCAATAGGGATCTTCCCCCCACCCCATTCTTTACTACCACAAGAAAATGCTGCTATAAATATGACACATATTGAGCCTTTATTTTAAACAATGAGCTCCTTGGGGTGCCTGCCTAGTGGTGGAATCTTTTGTACCAATGGACCTTTTCCATCTTTCTGTGGTCTCTTTGGGGGCAAAGGTAAAATGATATACACAATTTAGGGGGCATAGCTCCAAATTACTTTCCAGAATTGCTGGATCAGTTCTCAGTTCTGACTACAGTACATTGATTTTCCGAAGAGCCTATCCAACAGTTGTCATTTTCCCTTTTTGGCATCTTTGCAAACAGGATGGGTGTGAAATGGAATCAAAGAGATGGTTTAATTTGCATCCCCTGTTATTAGTGATTTGGAGCATTTTTTTCATATCATTGTCAATAAGTTAGTTTTTTTCCTTTGAGAACTGCCTGTTTATATCCTCTGACAACTTATCTTTTGGGTAATGACATATCTGAACTAGTTCTCTCCATATCTTGGATATCATACCATTATTGAGAAAGTTGCTGCAAATATTTTTTCCCCAATTAACTTTCCCTTTTAAACATAACTTAATTTTGTTTGTGCAAAGACTTTTCAGTTTTATGTAATCAGAATTGTCAATTTGAACTCTTGTGAGCCATCAAAATATCTTCCTCTAAAATGTAAATTAAAACAAGGTATCACTTGATATCCATCAGATCTACTAAGATGACAAAAAACAGAAAATGACAAATGCTGGAGGGGATTTGGGAAAAATAGGGACGCTAATACACTGTTGGTGGAGCTGTCAACTAGTCCAACTATTCTGGAGAATAATTTGAAACTATGCCCAAAGGGCTATAAAACTGAATACCCTTTGACCCAGCAATACCTCTACTAGGTGTGTACTGGAAAGATATCAAAGAAAAAGGAAAAGAACTCATATGTTCTCATATGTAGAAGTTCTTTTTGTAGAAAGGATGAACGTCAATTGGGGAATGACTGAATAAGTTTTGGTATATGAATGTTATGCTATAAGAAATGATGCAGGGGATGATTTCAGAAAAACCTGGGAAGACTTGTATGAACTGATACAAAATGAAGTGAGCAGAACCAAGAAAACATTGTACATGGTAAGAGCAACATTGTAACTGCATTGTAACAATGTAACATTAGCTACATTGTAACACTGATCAAATGCAAAAGACTTGGTAATGCTAATGGACACCAAGTCTCATTGCAACTTCAAGGACTCATGATGGAACATGCCATCCACTTACACATAGAGAACAGATAACCTCAGAGGTCAGAGTGAGGCATATTTTTTCTATTCCTTTTTCTTGCTTTTTTTTAAAACAGCTAATGCAGAAATCTATTTTGTGTGAATATACATATTTGTAATGGGTTCATTTTTCCTTGCTTTCTCAATGGTTGGGGAAGGAGAGAATTTGGAAATGAAAATAAAATTAAATGGAATTTAAAAAATTCTTTCTCTACCCATTATTGTGAAGGTTTCTCTTGCTACTTCAGTTTGTTTACTGCCTTAGTCAGTAGTCCATTTGGAGATTATTGGGATGCAAGGTGAGAGAGAATGATCTAGGACTGATTTCCTCCAGACCTGCTCTTCAGTTTCCCAGCAATTTTGTTTTTGTCAAATTCAGTTTCCTCCTCTGGAGTGGGACTCTTTGCCTCCCTCTAAATTTACAAATCAAAAGACTCCTCTCCAGCAGCCACTCCCCTATGAGTATAATATCCTGTTTCAAATGTAAATCCCCCATTTTGGAATTATGCAAAGAAAGTGGTTGAAATGTCTACACCTTTTGACACAGGGTCTCCCTTGCTAGGAATATAGTGGAGGCCACTGACCAAAAGAAAGGCTCTCTATGGACCAAAATATTTACAGGAGCACCTTTTGGTGGTAGCAAAAACACTGGAAAAAAACCTAGATGCCCATCAATTGGGGGATGGCCAAACCAATTGTGGCACATGGATGGAATGGAATGGGACAGTGTTGTAAGAAGCAGCACAGATGAACCCAGAGAAGCATGGGATGACAGAGGTCTTGATGCAGAATAAAGTCAGCAGAACCAGGGGCAACGACGTGGTGTGGGGCTGATGAGGGAAGGAATCCCAATAGGTTCAGCAGGAACCCTGATCTCATCCAAGACCAGGAAACCTGCAATGGCGTCTGGAAAGAATTCAGCTCATCCTTACTTGGAGTTAGAGTTGAGAAAGTTTATTGTTACGCTTCCATGAGAAGTGGGTAAGAGTCCTTAGGGGACCTGCGAGTGAGAGGGGTACATGCTTTTACCTTTAAAGGGTAGGGCTGCCATTGTCAGGGCTGACCTGACAGAAGGGACCTCAACGCATAGATAGTTTAGATAAGAGTTGGGCCAAGTCGGAGGAGACATGAGGATTTGGGCTAGACCGGAGGAGACATGAGGGATTAAATAAGAACAAAGGAGTCCCAAGGTATTGCCTAGGCCTAGTTCAGATAGGGGGAAGGGGCAGAGTCAGAGGTTGGGAAAGGAATTTTACAGATAACAATTTTACAATACAAATTGCAGTTACAATTTCACAAACTGGTTTCACAAGTTGGTTTCACAAATTGACCAAGACCCCAGGTACCCCATGAGAGTGGACCATTGGTACAATAGAGGACGGAGCCTTAGTGTGTTGAGGAGATTGGTTCTAGAGGATTTATGGGAAAATATGAGGCAGAATGGCCCAGAGAGAGTGGTATGACGAGACTGCCGCTGCATCCCCAGACAGGCATGCCCACGTCAAAGAAATCACATAACCATCAAAGTAACAAAGCATGAAAATGAGCTTCACTGCAGACAGGAAAAGGCCAAGGAAATATTCTTTTAAAATAAGCTCTGTTCATCTTCCATACCTCCATGGCTTAGATACAAAAGAGCTGAATTTTAACATTACAAAATAGTTGTTTTCAATGGTTCATGCAGGGGTATTGAATAATTGAAAATTTCATCAAGCAAGGAAGGGAGACCAAAAGAGGCTTCTTTCTCTCACTTGAGGAAGCCCAAAGAAAGACCTTCAGATTCTCAGAGATAGAGGCTTTGTGCCATCTTCTGGGGGAAGAGATTGTAACCACTTCCTGAAACTATTCCCAGAAATCTTATATCTTTGGGCAGGAGGTCAAAGATCATCTAAGACTCTGCCAATCGTCCTGAGCAAAGCAAATTCAACTGAGTCATTGCTGGAAACAGGTCCCTCTTTACTGGTCCACAGATAAACAGGATCTCCGAGAACCTTTCTAAAATGGAAGGTTCCGAATGGACATCTAAATGATAGCAGTACCAATGAAGGCCTGTAATCTGAGTGGTGCAACAGTATATGTGATTCATTCTAGTCCTCCTCTCTCTCTACCCACGCTGGCACGCCTTCACTTTGCAGTCTTTATTACATGGTCGGGAGGGTGGCCTTCATTTGGGTTGCTTTTTAAAGGATTGGTTTGTCTTAAGCTACCTGTTCAGGTTTGGGAATGAAAGAGAAAAGAGGAGAAAGTATAGCAGAAGCCCATTGCAATTCTTTCAGCTAGAGAAAGAATGAGGAGTCATGGTCTATTTCGGGGGGAAAATACAATGAATGAATTAAAAAAAACCACTAACTGAACAATTACTATGTGCTAAGCACCTTGCTAAATGCTAGGATGCCAATTCAAAAGTAAAGACAGCCCCTGCCCTCAAGGAGCTTACATTCTGTTTTTTTAAAAAATAATCTGTGTTGATATCTTTCATTTTTCACATTACCTAGATTTCTCCTGATTCCCCTCCCATTCCCTTCTGAGAGAGCCATCTCTTTTAACAAATATTTTTTTAAAGAAAAAAAAGTAAACAAAATTGATTAATGCATTTTTACAAATCGGACATTACATACCATGTTCCCCATCTGTGCTCCCCGCCCCCCCCCTCCAAAAAGGACTGGGGGGGGTGTCTTCTCATAGCTCTTCTTTACGAGCATTTTTTATTTCCTTCCTTCCTTCCTTCCTTCCTTCCTCCTTTCCTTTCTTTCTTCCTGATGGGGTACCTGGGGTCTAAATCAATTGTAAAACCAATTTGTAAAACCAGTTTGTACAATTGTAACTGCAATTTGTATTGCAAAATTGTAATCTGTAAAATCCCTTTCCCAGCCTCAAACTCTGCCCCTTCCCCCTATCGGCACTGGGCCTAGGCAACACCTTGTGACTCTTTTGTTCTTACTTAATCTCTTCATGTCTGGTTCAGGTCTGGCCCAAATCTCATCTAAACTATCTGTGCACTAAAGTCACAAGTTCCTCTCAGTCAGCTCTAACCTTTATCTATGCGCTGAGGTCCCTTCCATCCCCTCAGCCCTGACAATGGCAGCCCTACCCTTTAAAAGTAAAAGCATGTACCCCTCTCACTCACAAGTCCACTAAAGGACTCTTGCCCACTTCTCATAGAAGCGTAACAATAAACTTCTACAATTCTCACTCCAATTAAGCCTGAGACCTTGAATTCTTTCCAGATGCTATTGCAGGTTTTCTGGTCTTAGATAAGATCAGAATTCCTGCTGAACCTATGGGGATTCCGTCCCTCATCAACTCCACCTATGTTTTGTATGCCACTTCTCTAGTTTATTGTTGAGTTGACAATGTTGTTAATTGCTTTGTTTTTTCTTTTTTAAAATTCAATTTTATTTTTATTTTTAGTTCCAAATTCTCTCCCTCCCCCACCCATTGAGAAGGCAAGAATTATAATATCCATTATATGTATGAAGTCATGCAAAACCTATTGCTGCACTAGCCATGGTTTTGGAATTTTGTTTTGACTGTTTTGGGGTAGGGGACAAGAAAATGTAAGAAGGAGAAAAGAATATGTTTCAAATTGTACTCTGAGTCCATTGGTTCTCTATCTGAAGATGGGTAACATGTTTCTTCCTGAGTCCTTTGGAATTGTGATGGGTCATTAATCAGTTACTAAGTCTTTCTCATAACTGATTATCTTTACAAAGTTACTTTACTGCATAAATTCTGCTCGCCTCACTTTGCATCTGTTCATATAAGTCTTCCCAGGTGTTTCTGAAACCATCCCGCTAATTATTTCTTATACCACACTAGTGTTCCACCACATTCATGTGCCATAACTTCTTCAGCCATCCCCCCAATTGATGGTTTTCCTCTCAGTTTCCAATTCTTTGCCACCACAAAAAGAGCTGCTATACATATTTTTGTTTTTGAATGGGTCATTTTCCTTTTTATTTGGTCTCTTGTGTGTATAGAATTAGTAATAGTATTGCTGGGTCAAAGGGATATATAGTTTTATAGCTTTGGGGGCATAATTCCAAATTGCTCTCCAGAATGGTTGCACCACTTTACAGCTCCACTAACAGTGTGGAGTGTGTGTGTATACATATATGTGTGTATATATATATATATATATATACATATATATATATATAGATGTATTTCTATATATCTTATATTTCCAAATTTCTTTCAGCCTTTGTCATCTTCCTTTTTTGTCATCTTAGCCAATCTGATGGGTGTGAGGTGGTATCTTGGAGTTGTTTTACTTTGTATTTCTCTAATTATTGATTTAAAGTTTTGTTTTGTTTTTTTTCTTTTTCGAGGGGGGAAGTCAGGGCAATTGGGGTTAAGTGACTTGCCCAAGGTGACATGGCTTGTAAGTGTTAAGCATCTGAGGCTGGATGTGAACTCAGGTCCTCCTGACTCCAGGGCCAGTGCTCTATTCCCTGTGCCACTTAGCCACTCCCTAAAGTATTTTTTTCGTGTCTGATTTCTTTCTCTGAAAAAAATTGCCTGTACATAACCCTTGACCATTTGTCAATTGGAGAATGGCTCTTATTTTTATAAATTTGGCTCAGAGAACCTATATATTTGAGAAATGAGACCTGATCAAAGAAACTTGCTACAAAAATTTTCTCTCAGTTTCCTGCTTTTCTTCTAATTTTAGATGCATTGGTTTTGTCTGTGCAAAAACTTTGAAATTTTATGTAACCAAAATTATCCCTTTTATGTCCTGTGAATCTCTCTCTCTTACTTTCTCTCTCAACGAATCTGTCCCTCCCTTTACTCCCTTCTGAGAAAATGTTTTTAAAATTGAGAAAAATAAACCCATCACTAAATAGCTGCATAGTCCAGCAAAACAAATTCCCACACTGGTCATGTCTGAACATTTATGCCTCTTCTGTACTTTAAGTTAATCACCTCTTAGTCAGGAGGTGAGTGGGATGTTTCATTTTTATTATTTTTTTTCTTCTTTTTCAAATACTTTATTAACTTCTGATTTATATCATTCATTTCCACCAGATTTAGAGTTACAAATCTTCTCCCCATTTTTCCCCTACCAACCGCCCCAAAATAGCAGCCCCACAGGATATTCCCTTCTCCAATCTGCTCTCTCCCGTATTTTCTCCCATACCTCTTTCGACTTTTCCAGTGGATCTCTGTGCCCCAGTGCCTGTATATCTTATTTCCCAATTACATGTAAAATACTATTAACAATGGTGTATATATATATATATATATATATATATAT
>NW_027187322.1:3372005-3380666 GCF_028583685.1 Petaurus breviceps papuanus
ATATATATATATATATATATATATATATATATATATATATATATTTGATTTTAAAACTTTGAATTTGTAATGCAATGCCAAGGAAAGGCAACTTCCCAAGGTTCAAAATACCAGCATAGCTGCTCTCCATTTTATTCAGTGACAAATTAAGAACAGAGAAGGTCAAAACATGACATCATTCCAAATACAGCATTTACTAAGTGTGATTAAATAATCTCCAAGTACTACCCCACCCCAGGACCTTCCATTCATTCAATCAATTACAAAGCCCCTGTTCTAAATACTACTCCATCCCTAGGCTGTACCTTCATTTAGTCCACCACAAAGCCCCTCTTCTCAAATGGAGATTAGTTTCCAATCTAAGTAAAGTACATTCACTTGTTCAACCATAGAATACAAAAAGGTCAAAAGTTCGCCACCCCTGGATCACAATTGAATCTACCCCAGAGTTACAACAAGTTTAAGCACAGCACTTAATACCCAAATGGAGGTCTTTTCTTCATCTTGATAAGAGGCAAGTTCTCAGCAATCTTAGTTCCTGGGGAGACAAGGCTTAGCAAGGCCACAAGATACATTGCCAGTCTCTTCATTAATTCATCCTCTGTCTGCAGAACAGTCCTAGAACCCCTGAAAACATTAGCAAAACCCTCTCCCAGGATTTCTGTAAACATACAACAAGAAAATCCTTCTTCAGGGCTTCTGAACCAACAGAAAGGTTCCCAGACCCCTGCAACAACAGCACTGCCCTTCACCAGTGGACAGTATTCACTCTCTGTCTGCAGGACAGTCTCAGTAGCTCTGAACCAACAGAAAGGTTCCCAGACCCCTGCAACAACAGCACTGTCCTTCACCAGTGGACAGTATTCACTCTCTGTCTGCAGGACAGTCTCAGGAGCTCTTAGCCAACAGCCAGGTTCCAGGACTTCTTCAACAGGACTGTCTTTCACCAGTGGACAAATCTGGCAAAACAATATCAAAACAGACAGACAAAGTACCAGCAAAACAGCCATGTCTCCTCAGTCCTTGGCAGCTCTGGGGGCAGGTCTCAAAAGTCCAGGGTGATTCAAAGTGGCCCTCAGCAATCCTCTCAGTCTCTCTCTGCCTCCACGAGGGTGCTGCTTCCAAAAAGTTCTTCTGCCTCTCTCTGCAAATCTACGTCATCAGCTCCTCCCAGTTCAAGACTTTCTTTTCACATCAACCAGTCCATCCCACAGGTGGGATTAACAAGCTCTGGGTTTTAACACAATCAGTTTGAAAACCAAGTCAATACAGGGGAATCTTTATATTCCATTACTATCACAGAATTCCAGATTCATTCCCTTCCTCCCTTGTCACCCACCCTTACTGGAAAGATAAGCAATTCAGTATAGGTTGTACATGTGTAGCTATGCAAAACATTTCCATAGTGGATATATTGTAAAAGACTGATTACATTTCCCTCCCTCCTATCCCACCTCCCACTTGTTCTATTCTCTACTTTGATCCGTCCCTTTTCAAAAGTGGGTGCTTCCAACTTCCCTTCCCCCCCAGCCTGCCCTCCCTTCCATCATCCCCCTGTAGCAGCAAACACCCCAGCGTCCCCAGGGTGGCTGCGCACACAGGTTCTTGGATCTGCTTTGATAAAGGAAAGCAACTCAAAATGGGTTAACAAGCTTACTTTAATCAGTCAGACATATATCGTTTACCTTGTTCAGGGGAAAAAGGTCAGCACCCCGAACTCCAAAGTATACAGGCAGAATTATCAAGACAGAAACAGATCAAGTAGATAGCTTTCCAAACTGTCCAGCCATTACATCCACACCAAATCAACATCTGGGTTTTTTCAAAGCCCGGGGGCTCAGGACAACGGCTTCCCAGAATTCATATCAAATCACAGAACACTTCTCAAAGTGAGTCCCAAAACAAAGCTACACATCAGGGCTTATGTAGCCTTCTCCTGGCTCAGAGAATGTAACAACCTTATTGACTCACTGGCCAATCAAGAAGTATCTACTGAAAAACAAGCCTCCCACCCCAGGCTCCAGGCGCACTTTAGCCTAGGGGCAGGGAAGATCTTCAAATTTACATTCCCATTACACCCCCCTATCATCCCCTTCCCCCACTATTCTGTAGGGTGAGATACCCTATTTAGTGTGTATTTCATTCCCTCCTCAAGCCAAATTCAATGGGAATAAGTTTGACCCATTCCCTTTTGTCTTCCTATTCTTCCTCTCCATTGTAACCATTTTCCCTTGCCTCTTGTGGATAATTTTCTATTCAACTCTGGTTTTTTCAGCAAGAATGCTTGAAAGTCCTCTATTCCACTGAATGACCATATTTTCCCCTGAAACATGATACTCAGTTTTGCTGAAAGCTTGGAATATGATATTCCGGAGGTCAAAGGAGCTGGGATTAAAACCAAGAGTCACCTACCCAGGAAAACTGAGTTTTCCATCTGGCAAATTCGGCTTTTTAAGGCATTCTTCTCCTCATTGCCTTTTTGAGCCTCTTTTGCCATTTGAGTTATTCTATTTTTTAAGGTGTTATTTTCCTCAGTCAGGCTGTTGACTCTCATTTCATAATTTTGTTGCATCGTTCTCATTTCTCTTCCCAATTTTTCCTCCACTTCTCTTATCTGCTTCTTAAGGTCCTCTATGGCCTGTAACCAGATCATATTTTCCTTTGAAGCTTTTGGTGCAGGAGTTCTAACTTCATTGTCTTCCTCCTGTTCCATGCTTTGCTCCTTTTTGTCCCCAAAATAGGAGTCTAATGTTGGAATCTTCTGTCTGCTTTGTTTCCTTTGCCTGGTCATGTTGCCCCTCAGTCTCTTGACCCCTGGGCTTTTTGCCACAGTAGGACTCTGCCACCAGACAGGGGAGCTTTCGTCCCAAATGCTGGGGTTTTCTCAGCTGCCAGAGATATTAGATGGGTGCCCTCTCTGAGGTCTCCACATGCTCTGGCAAGCTGGACACACACCCCAGGACCTCTACCTTAGACTGCAATCCAGATCCAAGAAGGTTAAAGCCAGAGTGATTACTCCTCAGACTGGTGCTTGGTCCCCCTACATTCTGCAGGCCAGGAGCTGAAGCTTACACATGGTGCTGGCTGGCTGTGCTGGAGTCTCAGGGGCTTCTTGCCCCGGGGGCAAAAGCCACGCACTCCCACTTACTGGGTCCCAAAGTCCAGACTGCACTGACCTCTCCCTTTGTCCTTCGCATCTATGTGTTGATAAATCTGGAAATGGCCATAGCTGCTGCTGATCTGGAGTCCCTCTGGCCACGCCCTGGGGCTAAAGCCTTGGTGTGGGGCTGGGCTCAGTTCCCAGAGCACTGCGGTGGCCGATTCCTGCCGGCCTGCTGGGCTGTCCTCAGCAGGAGATTAGCTTCTCTGTGTCATTTTGTGGGTTCTGTAGCTCCAAAGTTTGTTTAGAGTCCCCTTTTTACATGGATTGGGGAAGCCAGAGCCTCCAGGAGGTCATGTTTCTACTCCTCCATCTTGACTCTACCCCCCTCATTTTTATTCTTTTGAACTCTTGGCTTATTGTTGCATTGCTCAAAGTTCTAAATTCTTTCCAAATTGTTTTTCTTTATGACATTCTTATCATTGTATAAATAGTCTTCCTAATTTGGCTTGATTCAGTCTTTCCAGTTTCCTCTGAAACTTTCCATTTTATTATTTCATATGGCACAATAATATTTCATTACATCTATCCATAGCAGTTTGGCTAGCCATTCCCTAATAGGAAGACACCCCCTTAATCTACAATTTTTGGCTTCCTCAAAAAGAATTGCTATAATTTTTACACTTTTTAAAAAAAGGTCTTTTCCCTCTTTCTTTGATTTCTTTAGGGGTATAGGCCAAGTATCAGTATAGTTAGGTCAAACATAGGCACATTTTAGAAACTTTTGTGGCATATCTCTCAGTTCCTTTCCAGAATAAGGGGACTTTCCACAACTCCACTAAGAGTACATAGCGGTTCCAATGGTTGTCATTTTCCCTTTTGGTCATCTTTGCCAGTCTTATGGATGTGAGGTAGAACCTCAGAGGTGCTTAAATGTGCATTTCTTGTATCATTAGTAACTTAGAGCATTTAAAAAATATATAGTAGTTGATAGCTCACATTTCTTCAAATGAAAACTACTTATTCATATTCTTTGAAAATTTGCTTAATGGCAAATAGCTATGTTTCTTAAATTTGAATCATCTCCTTATATATCTTGGGGATAGGACATTTATCTGAGAAATCTGCAAAGATTTTCCCCAGTTTTCCCATCTCATTTTTACTATATTAAATAGGTTTGTACAAAAATATTTTAATTTTCACATCATCCAAAGTCTTCATTTTATCTTATGTGATCATATCACTTATATATCAGTCATGATCTCTTCCCCTATCCAAAGAACAAAGATCATTTCTTTCTAGCTCCTCTAATTTGTTTGTGATGTGACTTTTTATATCTACGGCATGTATCCATTTGGAGCTTACTTTAGTAGATGGTACAAGGAGTTAGTCTAAATCTAATTTCTGCCAGATAGCTATCCAGTTTTCCTAGCAGTTTCTTCCTTCAGTAATTGGTGTCTTTAGTTTATTGAACACTACTGCTACTTTATTTGTTTATATCATTATATGGCTTTCTAGCATTTATATAGTGCTTTAAGGTTTGCAGAATGCTTTGCTAATCCTCACAACAACCTGGAAAGTAAATACTATTATTATCTCCATTTTACTGGTGAGGAAATTGAGACTCCCAGAGATTAAGTAGTTTACTCAGGGTCGCACAGCTAGTAAGAGTCCACACCTGGATCTGAACTCCAGTCTTCCTGATTCTGGGTCCAACACTCTATTCACTTTGTCGCTGAGCTGTATGTGTAATCCATTCCCTTGGTCTACCTCTCTGTCCTGCTTAACCAGCACCACATCATTTCAGTGATTACTACTTCATAGTATAGTTTGACAATGGCTACTAATAGAAGAAGAGATAATTTAAAAATTATTGGACTGCCTGAGAGCCATGACCAAAGTAAGAGCCTGGAAAGCATCCTCCAGGAAGTTCTCAAAGAAAAAGAAAACATGCCCTGATGTTTTAGAACCAGAGGGCAAAATGGAGGTTGAGAGAATCCACCAATCACCTCCTGAAAACGATCCCCAAAAGAAAACTCCTAGGAATGTTATAGCCAGGTTCTGGAATTCCCAGATCAAGGAGAAAATATTACAAGCAGCCAGGAAGAAACAATTTGAATATTGTGGAAACACAATCAGGATAACACAGGATCTGGCAGCTTCTACACTGAGGGATCGAAGGGCCTGGAATATAATATTCCGGAGGTCAAAGGAGCTGGGATTAAAACCAAGAGTCACCTACCCAGCAAAACTGAGCATCATGTTTCAGGGGAAAATATGGTCATTCAGTGGAATAGAGGACTTTCAAGCATTCTTGCTGAAAAAACCAGAGTTGAATAGAAAATTTGACATTCAGATACAAGAAGCAAGAGAAGCATGAGAAGGTAAACAGGGAAAAGAAATCATAAGGAACTTATCAGAGTTGAACTATTTACATTACTATATGGAAAAACAATAATTATAACTGATGAAAGTTTTCTCAATATGAGAATAGTTAAAAGGAATAGGAATGTATATATATACATATATATGTCTATATAGGAGGATATATGGGTGTATGAATACATATGTGAATGTGTTTATATATGTGTATTGGTATACATAGACAGAGGGCACAGGACCAATTTACCAGGAAGGGATGATACTTAAAAGGTGAAATTAAAAGGTGAGAGAGGAATATAATGAGAGGAGATGGGGAGAGATAGAATGGGGTAAACTATCTCATATAGAAGAGGCAAGGGAAAATGCTTACAATGTAGGGCAAGAACAGGAAGGCAAAAGGGAATAGGTCAGCCTTATTCTCATTAAATTTGGCTTAGGGAGGGAATGACATACACACTACATAGGATATCTCACCCTACAGGAGAGTAGGGGGGAAGGAGATGAGATGGGGGATGATGGAAGGGAGGGCAGACTGGGGAGGAGGGAAGTTGGAAGCACCCACTGTTGAAAAGGGACAGGATCAAAGTAGAGAATAGAACAAGTGGGAGGTGGGATAGGATGGAGGGAAATATAGTCAGTCTTTTACAATATATCCACTATAGAAATGTTTTGCATAGCTACACATGTACAACCTATACTGAATTGCTTATCTTTCCAGTGAGGGTGGGTGACAAGGGAGGAAGGGAATGAATCTGGAATTCAAAGTTTTAAAATCAAATGCTTAAATATATATATACATATATATACTATTATTAATATTATTTTAGATGTAACTGGGAAATAAGATATACAGGCCCTGGGGCATAGAGATCCACTGTGCCCTTCTGGAAAGTCAGAATGGGTATGCAAAAGATATGGGAGAGAGCAGATTGGAGGAGGGGATATCCAGTGGGCTTACTATTGTGGGGTGGTGGATAGGGGAAAAACGGGGAGAAAATTTGTAACTCAAAATCTTGTGGAAATGAAGATGTAAACCAGAAGTTAATAAAGCATTTGACAAAAAAAAAGTGATGATTTATATGGATTTATTTTATATACTACAACTTGGCTGAAGTTCTTTCGATTAATTTTTCCTTAACTTTCCAGGTTCTCTATGTACATTATCTGCACTATATGTGAAAGGGAATGATTTTGTTTCTTTTTGTCTGTTCTTGTGAGTCCCTTTCATGGTACACCCCAACCTCCTCCATTCCATGACCTACACCTCTCCATTGACCTTTAGGCTACTTGGAATTTAAATCTGTCTTATGATCACCAAGCTTTGTAGTCATAGTAAACAACCCAGGAGAATATAAACAACCCAGGGGAATATTAGTCTAAAGAGATCAGTTTTGGCAACAATCCTTGAGATCTGTGGGCTTTTTTTCTGTCTTGGAAATAAGTGTAAACAGCAGGGGTCACTGTGGAGCAAAGTTTGGCTGGGCACTCTCTTACTCCCTCCCAACAGCAAAGAGGAGCTGATTCTGTCCAAACCTTGCCTTTCTCTCCACCCCCCTACTTGGTGCCCAGAAATGTGACTTTCCCTTTGGGCCCATTCTCTGTTTTTGTTTGTTTGTTTTTGGAGGGGGGAAGGCAGGGCAGTTGGGGTTAAGTGACTTGCCTAAGGTCACATGGCTAGTAAGTGTTAAGTGTCTGAGGCTCGATTTGAACTCAGGTCCTCCTGACTGCAGGGCAGGTGCTCTATTCACTGTGTCAGCTAGCCGCCCCTCCCATTCTTTGTTCTGTGGGTTCTGATCCAGGTTTGAGCAAGGCACTTGCTAAGATCCTAGACTCTAGTTAAAGCACTACTTTAGCCTAGAGGTGAATTGATCCCATCCACTTAAAAGTCTCCTCTCCTATCCCCACCTGTCCTCTCTCCTCTTTTCTCCTCCCTCCTCAATAAAAATCATTACCATACAGCAAGATCCTATCACATGAGCTCTGGAGCTTCTAGGAAGCTGTAACCCTACTGTCTCCTTAAATTTTCAGTATTTCCAGCTAGTCACTGGCATCCTTCATCTTGCTCTCCACATCCCACAATGAACATAGAGTTAGGCATCACCTAGCATGCTTCCAAAGACAAAAATTATATGAAAGCTACAAGCAGGCTTGAGGAACAGAACACAAGTTAGGAGTAGAAGCAGGTGCAGAGACAACAAGAGGGAGGAGCATTTGAGGTTCTTCATTGGTTTTTGCTATCTCTGGGAGAACAACATGGGCAGCCATGGATTCAGTTAGGGACCTGGCTTAGCTGTCCATGCAGCTGCCTCCACACCCTGCCCTTAATCCCACTCAGTACCTGAACAGGGCCATGGAATGAGAGGAGGGCACCGTTCCAAGGAAGGTGGTCTATTCTAAGGAGGAGCCAGAAGAGGTAACTCTGTCCCTTTGACCCTAGGCACCAGAGAGCATTGGGAGGCAGGAGAAGAAAGTATGAACAGAGTCATGGGTGGATGGATAACAGATCCTGCTGGGTGCTTCTGTGCTTGATGTTGGTCTGGGCGAATGGGCAAAATGAGGTTACTCTGCTCATGCTGGCTTTCACCAAGTATTATAGAGAGGAGAATTGAGGAAGGAGCATCTCACATTAAGCTGTAGAATCTGACTACAAGAATTGCCAACATACAAGTTCTCCTTTGGGAGGGGATTTAGAAACAGTGTTGGTTTAAAGCAAAGTGAGGACAAATTCCATTTTCTTTTTGGAAAAGGAGTAAAATATCACATTTTAGAGTAAATCAGATAGAAAAAAATGAGTACTACCCAGAACATGGTAGTGGGTGCACATATATAATAGCTATATTGTAACAGTGAAAAATCATGAATGTGGTAGTCATTGGTTTTCAGAAACTGACAAAGACTGATTTTGAATGTATTTTATATTTGAAATGTAAATACCTTATTTAATTTAATTTTTATTTTAAAAATCCCATATTTGTTGAATCATTTAACCCTTGAAAGCAGTAAAAGAATTTTGTGGTCTTAAAAAATAAAGTGAGAATATACTAGGTGCTCTTCATGTTCATTGTTTCCATAACACTTTCTGTCCATTTCATCCTCTGCCATACCCTTTTCCTCTTTCTTTCTTTCCTTCTTTTTCTTTCTTTCTTTCTTTCTTTCTTTCTTTCTTTCTTTCTTTCTTT
>NW_027187322.1:3380676-3426695 GCF_028583685.1 Petaurus breviceps papuanus
TTCTTTCTTTCTTTCTTTCTTTCTTTCTTTCTTTCTTTCTTTCTTCCCACTTTTTGGAGGGGAGGAAGGCAGGGCAATTGGGGTTAAGTGACTTGCCCAAGGTCACATGGCTAGCAAGTGTGTCAAGTGTCTGAGGCCAGATTTGAAGTCAGGTCCTTCTGACTTCAGGGCTGCTGCTCTATTCACTGTGCCACTTCATCACCCTTTCCTTTTGCTTTCAATCTTTCCCAATATCAGGGGCTTTTCTGATGAATACCATCTTCCCATTACATGACCAAAGTATTTCAGCTTTAGTATTTAGTCCTTTCAGTGAATAGTCTGAATTATTTCTTTAAGTATTGACTGATTTGATTTCCCTGCTGTCCAAGGGACTCTCAAAAGTCTTCTCCAGCACCACAATGTAATAGCATCAATTCTGTAGCTTTCAGTTTTCCTAACAATTTAACTCTCACAGCCATACATTACTACTGGAAAACCATAGCTTTGACTCTATGGACCTTTGCCAGCAAGGTGATGTCTCTGCTTTTTAGTCTGCTGTACAGGTTTACATTGGTTTCCTTCCAAGGAGTAAGCATCTTTTCATGGCTGCAATCTCTGTCTGTAGTGATCTTTGAACCCCAAAATACAAAATCTGACACTGCTTCCATTTCTTCTCCCTCTGTTTGCCAGAAAGTGATGGGACCAGTTGCCAAGATTTTAATTTCTTTATGTTAAGCATCAAGCCAGCTTTTATATTCTCCTCTTTCACCTTTATCAGAAGGCTTCTTCATTCCTCTACACTTTCTTAATTTCTCTACACTTCAGAGAAGTGTTGTCTGCATATCTGAGAGAGTTGATATTTCTCCTGGAAACCTTACTTCTGACTGTTGATTCCTTTGGTCTGACATTTCATATGCTGTGTTCTACATATACATTAAATACATAAGGTGATGACATACGGCTTTGTTGTTCTCCTTTTCCAATCTTCAATCAATAGTTCTAGATGAGGGTCTAACTGTTGTTTCTTGACCCGTATACAGGTTCCTGAGGAGATAAGTGAGATGATCTGGTACTTCCAACTCTTTGAGCACTTATCACATTTTGTTGTGATCCATAAAGTCAAAGGCTTTAGTGAGGTCAATGAAGCAGAAGCAGATGTTTTTCTAGAGCTCCCTTGCTTTCTCCAAATCCAGTGAACGTTGACAATTTGGTCTCTAGTTCTTCTGCTTCTTAAAAAAACCAGCCTGTTCTTTTGATAATTCTTGGTTCACATATTGCCGAAGCCTAGAGTACAGAATCTTAAGCATGTCTTTGCTGGTATATGAAATAAACACAATTGTTTGGCAATTTCAACATTTCTTGGCCTTGCCCTTCTTTAGGATTGGGATGTAAACCAATATTTTCCAATCCAGTGGCCACGGTTGTTTTCCAGATGTGCTGGCATATTGAGTGCAGCACTTTAATAGCATCATCTTTCAGGATTCTCAAAAGCTCAGCCGGAATTCTGTTACCGTCACTAGCCTTAAGTTAGCAGTGCTTCCTAAGGTCCACTTGACTTCATTCTCCAGGATGTCTGGCTCTAGATTGGTAACCACACCATCGTGGTTATTGGTGATGTTAAGATCTTTCTTGTGTGATTCCTTTGTGTTATTCTTGCCATCTCTTCTTCTTCTGTTAAATCCCTGCCATTTTTTCTTTTATTGTGCCTATTTTTGCATGAAACTTTCCCTTGATATCTCTAGTTTTCTTGAAGAGATCTTGTCTTTCCTGTACTATTGTTTTCTTCCATTTCTTTACATTGCTCATTTAAGAAAATCTCCTTACCACCCCTTGCTAATGCTCTGGAATTCTGCATTCAGTTAGTTATACCTTCCCCTTTCTCCTTTCCCTTTCCTTCTTTTCTCAGTTATTTGTAAAGACTCAGCAGATCGCTATTTGGCTTTCTTGCTCTTCTTTTTCCTTTTGTGGCTGCCTTTTGCACAATGCTACAAACCTCTGTCCACGGTTCTTCAGGCCCTCTATCTACCAGATCTAATCCCTTGAATCTCTTCATTACCTACACTTCATCTTTATAAAGGATGGTATTTAGGTCAGACCTATATGGTCTGATGGCTTTCCTACTTTCTTCTAAGTCTGAATTTTACCATAAGAAGCTTGTGATAGGAGTCACAGTCACCTCCAGGTCTTGCTTCATCTGACTGTGTCGAGCATCTCCACCTTTGGCTGTGAAGTAGATCATTGATCTGACTTCTGTATTGACCATCACCTTTTGGGCTGTTGAAGAGGAGTGTTTGCTCTGACCAGCGAGTTCTCTTGACAAAACTCTGTTGGTCTCTGCCCTGCTTCATTTGGTACTCTGTGCTATTCCAATTATCTTCTGACTTCCTACTTTAGCACTCATCAATACTACAACTAATTGTAATTGTCCTCCGCTCTTCCCCAGTAGCATATTGGATACCTTTCAGCCTGAGAGACTCACCTTGTGGTGTCATCTCTTTGCTCATTTTAGTAGCGCCCATGGTGTTTTCCTGGCAGACATCCTAAAGTGGTTTGCCATCTTCTTCTTCTTCTGTGGATCACCTTCTGTCAGAACTCTCCCCCATGCCCTGTCCATCTTGGGTAACCCTGCATGGCATAGTTCATAATTTCATTGAGCTTTGCAAGCCCCTCTGCCACAACCCCTCTCCCCCTCTGAAAGAGTGTGATAACAGTCATTTCTAGAGGATACTGGGAAGCAGAATCATGTTAAATCAAACCATAGCTGAGGATGCTCTGTGACTTACCAGGTTATTTTCCTATTACTCACATGAAATCTTTTGACTGGAAAGAATGGATATTTTTATTTTTTTTTGATTGGGGGGGGGGTGTTTCTGGGGAGGGCAGACCTAGGTAGAACTGGGAGAGGGCATCTAGATAGCAAGAAGGCAGAAGGCACCTACCAAGCAAGAGATGTGTGTCTGAAAGCAAGTGAGTGCCCAGAGAGGGAGGGGAAGGGGGTCAAAGGCAAACTTGTCCAAGGGACTGAGTGGTTGGTAACCACTGGCCGGCTCAGCCACTGAAGATCACCTCCCATTCTACAGTTAGCCAGTTGTGATTTCCTGTGTCTGGCGATACAAGATAGCACATTAAAGACCCAGATGTTCATGGCTCCCACAAACAGTGCTCAGGTACCTTGCCTTCTGCTTCCTGGGGGTCAGGGAGCCTCACTCAGAGAAACAATGAGAATGATAAAAATAACAAGAAGAACAAGAGTGAGCCCCAGGGTGGGGTCACTCCCTTTTAAATAGCTACACAGTCATTAGCTCCTCTTACTTGTTGGCCAAGAAGAGAACTCTGTCTTGGCAAAGCAGAATGTACTTCAGGGCTCTTCACATGAGTTTCTATGGGTTCCCTGGAAACCAGAGAGTTTTCTGCAAGCTTCCAGACATGGCCCCTAGGAGACCATGTGCCAATTCATCACCTCCCTGCTTCTTACACTCTCTCTGGTTCCTAGAATGGCTTTAACTAGGCACTGTTGAATGGTTAAGGGGCAAATAGAAACATATTTGCATGACTTCAGACATATAATGAGTATCCTATTTCTTGCCTTTTCAATGTGTGTGGGAGAAACAGAAAGAAGGAAGAGAATTTGGAACTGAAAATAAAGTTAAAATTAAGAACAAATAAACAAAAAAACCCTCAAATGATAGTTAAATTGAGCAGCTCAGTCCCTGTACCATATGAAGAAGCAGTTCTATTTGAGGAAATTAAACTGGGAAGAGGAAGAATACATAGAAGGAGCCCTTGCTGAAGTAACACAGGTTGATTTTTTTTTTTTATCAAGGTGATTTTAATTTTTTATATAATGTTTTACTTTCCACCCAATTACATGTTAAAACAATTTTTTAACATTAAAAAAGTTTTGAATTCCATATTCTATCCCTTCTTCCCTCCTTCCCTAATGCCCTTCCTGAGATGGTAAGCAATCAGATACAGGTTGTACATGTGCAATCATGTAAAACATTTTAGTCATTTAATTAATCATTTTGTACAAGAAAGCTCGATTCAAAAAATAAAAGAAATAGAGGGTAAAAGAAGATGCCTCAGTCTATTTTTTTTTAATTAGGCAAAAGAGGTTGTTCTTCACCTCATTTCTTACTTAGCCTTAATTACTGAACCATTCCTCAGTCAAACTGAGACCTAGGAAAGACCTTAACTTAAAAAATGCCAAGGTCTCCCACTGTATCCAGGACCATCTCCAGTCATCCTGATCTATATCTGGCCAGGGGACCCAGATGGTCCCTGAGTAGAAAGTGAGGCTGGTGACTTTGCTCTACCCTTCCTCACTTAAATCCAATTCACTTGCGAGTCATGGCATCCTCTTCCTGATATCATAGTCCTCTTGGAGAACGAAGGACAAACAACATTCAGATGGTATCTGTCCTTTCAATGGAAGTGGATAGTATTGTATTGTTAGTACTCTAGTCTATAGCATCACTCACTAGTCCTTTGGGATTGTCTCAGGTCAGTGTATTGCGGAGAACAGTGAAGCCATTCAGAGTTCTTCATCACGACTTCATAACTTCATTCCTGTTGCTCTGCACAGCATTCTCCTGGTTCTCTTCACTTCACTTTGCATCAGTTCATGTAAGTTATCTCCAGGTTTTCTCAAATCATTCTGTCATTTCTTATACCAGAATGATATGTCATTACAATCATATACCACATCTTGTTTAGCCACTTGGTGGGCATCCCCTCAATCTCCAATTCTTAGTAACCATAAAAAGAGTCTATATAAATATTTTTGTACAAATAGATCCTTTTTCCTTTTTTTTTGTCTTTGGGATATAGACCTAGCAGTGTTGGATCAAAGGGTATGCAGAGTTTTTATAGCCCTTTGGGCATTGTTCAAAATTGCTCTCCAGAATAGTTGGATCAGTGCACAACTCCACCAAACGTGCATTAGTGTCCTACTTCCCCCACATTCCCTCCAACATTTATCATTTTTTTAATATTAGCCAATCTGATAGAAATGAGATGGTACCTCAGAGTTGTTTTGATGTGCATATCTCTAATCAATAGTGATTTTGAGTGTTTTTTTTCATATGACTATAGATAACTTTAATTTCTTCATCTGAAAACTGCCTCTTCATATCCTTTGGCCATTTAACAATTAGGGGATGACCTACATTTTTATAAATTTGATTCAGTTCTCTATATATTTGAGAAATGAGGTCTTTATCAAGAATACTTGTTGCAAAACTTTTTCTCCAAGTTTTTGACTTTCCTTTTAAATTTGGTTGCATTGGTTTTGTTTGTACAAAAACATTTAACATTTTAATTTTAGCCTATTGCATGGATTCAGTTCAATTCAACAACCATCTATTAATTATTATCTATTTTACCACAGGTATTAAAAGCATTGAGGAAATAAGTTTCAAAGTATCTGATCGAGGGGAAGAAACTGAACAATTTAATAATGAGCAAGATTAGAGCAAAGGAAAGGGAACAAGCATTTAAAATTTTTAAATATATTTTAATTTTGTTAAACATTTCCAATTACATGTAAACATTTTCTTAACATTCATTTTTTAAAATTGAGTTCCAAGGGGCGGAGCCAAGATGGCAGAGTAAAAGCAGGAACTTGACTGAGCTCCCACACCAACCACCTCCAATACCTATAAAATATGACTCTAAACAAATTTTAGAGCTACAGAACCCACAAAGTGACAAACAAATTTTCCACTGAAGGCAGCCTGGAAAGCCAACAGGAAGGGTCCACTGCACTGAGCTGGGAGCTGAGTACAGTCCCGTATGGGCTGCACAGTCCCAGACCTGGGCAGCCCCAACCAGCAGCACAGACCTGCCAGAGCAAACTTTAGGAGAGTGAATCACCAGCAGCTGTGGTGGTTTCCAGACTTCTCAACCCATAAATGCCAAAGAGAAAGTAAAAGGTCAACGGGCAACCCTGTTGGAACTGGGTGATGGAAGAGTATGGTCTGGCCACTGCCTCCAGGGTGAGAGGTGGTGGAGGTGTGGCTGCAGCTGCTACCACATGGCTGTCTGCAAAGCTCCTGGCCTGCAGATTATAGGGGGACCAAGTGACCATTCAGAAGGATATTACTCTTGCTTTGACCTGAGTGGATCTGGGTCCCATTCTTGAGTGGTGATCCTGGGGTGAGGAATGCTAGTGTGCCAGAGCTTGTGGTGGCTGTAGAGAGGGCACCCTCCTCAAACCTCTGACAACATTGGTGAAAACTCCAGCGATTTGGAAGCAGAGTTCTACCATGGCAAAGAGCTCAAAAGTCAAATAATTGGCTGGCAAGATGAGCAAGCAGAGGAAGCACAATCAGACCACAGAATCCTTTTTTGGGGACAAAAAGGATCAACACATGCAACCAAAAGAAGACCAAAAAGTTGAAACTCCTACATCAAAAGCTTCCAAGAAAAATATGAACTGGTCTCAGTTCATATTGGAACAGTTCATATGGAAGAGCTCAAGAAGAATTTTGAAAATCAAGTAAGAGAAGTGGAGAAAAAATTGGGAAGAGAAATGAGGACGCAAGAAAATCATGAAAAAGCAAGTCAACAGCCTGCTAAAGGAGACCCAAAAAAATACTGAAGAAAATAACACCTTAAAAAATAGACTAACTTGGGGGTGGCTAGGTGGCTCAGTGAGTAAAACTCCGGCCCCAGAGTCAGGAGGACCCAAGTTCGGTTCTGGCCTCAGACACTTAACACCCACACAAAAAAAAACTAGCTTTGTAATCTTGGGGAAGTTATTTAACCCCAATTGCCCTCCAAATGGCAAAAAAATAAAAAAATAACTCAAATGGCAAAAGAGACCCAAAAAGTCAGTGAGGAGAAGAATGCCTTAAAAAGCTGAATTTGATTGGGCAGCTAGGTGGCGCACTTTGGAAAGTGATGCTTTCCAAAAAGCAAAAAAAAAGCTGAACTTGCCAGATGGAAAAGGAATTTCAAAAACTCACTGAAGAGAATAATTCCTTCAAAATTAGATTGGAGCAAATGGAAGCTAATGACTTTATGAGAAATCAAAATACTATAAAACAGATCCAAACAGGCAATGTGAAATATCTCATTGGAAAAAAACACTGACCTGGAAAATAGATCCAGGAGAGAATTTAAAAATTATTGGACTACCTGAAAGCCATGATCAAAAAAAGAGCCTTGAAATCATCCTTCAAGAAATTATCAGGCAAAATTGCCCTGATATTCTAGAACCAGAGGGCAAAATAAAAATTGAAAGAATTCACCTATCACCTCTTTTTAAAAAAAATTTTTTTTTTTGCTTTTTTGAGGGCAATTGGGGTTAAGTGACTTGCCCAAGGTTACACAGCTAGTTTTTTCAAGATCCCAAAAAAGAAAACTCCTAGGAATATCATAGCCAAATCCCAGAGTCCCCAGGTTAAGGAGAAAATATTATAAGCTGTCAGGAAGAAACGATTTGAGTATTGTGGAAACACAATCAGGATAACATAAGATCTAGCAGCTTCTACATTAAGGAATCAAAGGGCTTGGAATATGATATTCCAGAGGTCAAAGGAGCTAGGATTAAAACCAAGAATCACCTACCCAGCAAAACTGAGTATAATGCTTCAGGGGAAAATATGGTTATTCAATGAAATAGAGGAGTTTAAAGTATTCTTGATGAGAAAACCAGAGCTAAACAGAAAATTTGACTGTCAAATACAAGAAGCAAGAGAAGTATGAGAATGTAAACAGGAAAAAGAAATAATAAAGAACTTATTAAAGTTGAATTATTTATATTCCTACTTGGAAAAACAATAATTGTAACTCATGAGACTTTTCTCAGTATGAGGATAGTTGAAGGGAATATATATGTATACATACATACTTATGTATGTATAGGATGCTGTATGTGTGTATAAATACATATGTCTGTGTGTATATGTGTGTATATGTTTACATAGGCAGAGGGCACAAGATTAGTTGAATAGAAAGGGATGAAATCTAAGAAATAAATTTAAGAGATGAGAGAGGAATATAATGGGAGGAGAAAGGGAGAGATAGAATAGGGTAACTTATCTCATATAAAAGAGGCAAGAGAACACTGTTACAATGGAGGGGAACAGAAGGAAGGTGAAAGGGAATGGGGCAACCTTACTCTCATTGAATTTGGCTTAAGGATTTAATAACATACACACACACTCAATTGGGTATCTTACCCTACAGAAAAGTATGGGGAAAGGGGATAAGACGGGGGATAATAGAAGAGAAGGCAGATTAGGGGAGAGGGTAGTTAGAAGCAAACATTTTTGAAAAGGGACAGGGTCAAAGTAGAAAATAGAATAAATGAGGGGTGGGATAGGATGGAGGGAAATATAGTTAGTCTTTCACAATATCACTACAATGGAAACATTTTGTGTAACTATACAGGTACAACCTATGTTGAATTGCTTGTCTTCCCAGTGGGGGTGGGTAAAGAGGGAAGAAGGGAGAGAATCAGGAAACCCAAGTTTTAAAAACAAATGTTAAAAAAAAATTTTTACATGCAACTGGGAAATGAGATAGACAGGCACTGGGGTATAGAAATCCATCTTGCCCTACTTGAAAGTTAGGGGGGCGAAGGGGGGAGGATATAAGAGAGAGAAGATTGGGGGAAGGGATATTCAGTAGGGTTGCTATTTTGGGGTGAGGGAAAGATGTGGAGAAAATTTGTAACTCAAAATCTTGTGGAAATGAGTGTTAAAAACTAAAAATAAATAGATAAAAGAAAACATGTCCGGGGCGGGGGGGGGGGGGGGGTTGGAGTCCAAAATTCTCTCCCCCTCCTCCAAGCTTCTCCATCACCCCTTGAAAAGGCAAGCAATAGAATATTAGTTACATGTGTGAAGTCATGTAAAGCTTATTTCCATATCAGCCAGGAACAAACATTTATTAAGCACCTACTACATGCCAGACATTGTGCTCAGCACTTTTTACAATTATTATCTCATTTGATCATTACAACAATCCTGGAAGATAGGTGCTATTACTATCCCCATTTTACAGTTGAGGAGACTGAGGTTAACATAGGTTAAGTGACTTTCTTAAGTTCACATAGGTAATAAGTGTCTGGGGACAAATTTGAACTCAGGTCATCCCCACTGTGGGGCCCCCTAGCTGCAGGATGCCCATGTGCTTGCTTTCACAACTCCACAAACTCTTTTACATATCAATGAAATGATGAGAGAACAGGTGCATTTCTGCAGATAATTTTCCAAGGCAGAGCACAGCTTCAGCTCTGTGGTGACTTAAGCCCTATGGAAAAGGCAAGAACGGTGCTGTGGGTACTGGTTGTTGATATGACCTTCCTCCAGATCTCCCATGCACATTTTGGCATTATGTAAGATTCCTTGACCGATGCAACTGCAGCAGGAAGACCTCCGTGCAGTGATCCCCTGAAGATCAGCACGGAACAAGGCAGAGAAGTGTGATGCTTCTGCTCACTGACGGTCAGTCAGTCAAGAAACATTGACTGAGTACCTGTGTGCCAGGCACTATGTAAGCCCTAAAGGTTTCTGACACTGTCCTGCAGAAAGTGCTTCCTGGAATCCACATGGAAGGGGTCCTCCTTGCAGATGTTCTGCCTGGTAGATGACCACAGGATGGTTCTCTGTCCGGCCTCAGAAGGTTGCAGAGCCTACTACATCATGAGCTCACAATCCACAAAGGGACAGCCAAGTAGATGATGAAGGCCAATGATCCAGGCAGTTTTGTCTTGGACAGTAAATGGACAGTGACTGGAATTAAGAATTGAAGAAAAATACTTGGAAAATTAGGGGTTACTCCTAACCATCCCAGGGCCCATAATTATATCTCTGGAAAGTGCAATGCTTCCAGCCTATTGCATGGATTCCGTTCAATTCAACAACCACCTATTAAAAGCTTGCTATATGCAGGGCAAAGGAGCCGTGTGGCATAATGCAGAGATGGCTGTAACTCTCCATTCCAGTAGCGAATCTGTATCAGTGGAGGGGATTTGAGCATGGTGAGTTTCCTACACTAACTACACCACTAAATCATGGGAGCCTAGAAAACGAAGGCCTTGTGTTAGCGGCTCCTCGGGGCATTTATGATGAGAAGTCAGGGAGGCCCCTGCACCCACCTGCCTCCCAATGTTGGCCTGTCCTAACCATGCACAAGGATTCTTTCTCCATCTCAGCATTTTCTGCAGCTGAGCTCCCATCGCCAGGATGCTCTCACTCCCATCTCCACCTACCGGCTTCCCCAAGTCCTCCACGCCAAGGGCCCCCACCAGTGGAGTCCGGCGGGAGAGCCGTGCGCGTGAAGAGGCCCTTGAGGGGGCATGGAGGCAGAGGCCCTGGGTTCAAATTCGACCACTCTTCTGCTGCGCCAGGAAAGGGCACCCTCCTCGGCGCGGGGGAGGGGCGGCACAGGGTTCCAGGCCCGGGCTGGGGATGGAATGCCCAGGCCAGTGGGGGACATTGGCACTGGAACGTCGAGGCCCAGGGGGCCGAGGAGGCATGGGAGGCCAAGCTGGAAAGGTACTGGCCGCGCCGGCTCCCGGGGCCTGGGGGAGGAGGGGGGTGGGGCGGGGGGCACGGAAGGTCCGGGAGCGGGGCCGGGGCTGAGCTGGGCAGGTGGACCGGCCGCGCCCCGCCGCCCCATCTCGGGCTCGGGGCCCCTCCCCTCCGCCGGCAGGAGCCCAGCCGCGCCCTGGGGTCCTCAGCCTCGCTCACCCTCTCCCTTCCCCGCCCCGCCCCGCCCTTCGCTCCCCAGCACAGATCCCGGCCGGCCTCCCCCGAGGCGGGGGAGGGGAGGAGGGAGGAGGGGAAAGAAGGGGAGGTGGGGCGGGCGGCCGTTGGTCGCGCGCGCGCCGCCGCCGCCCCCCTTCCCGAACTTCCTCGCCCAGCGAGCGGGCTCCCCGGCCGCGGGGATTGGCTGTCCTCCGCGCGCGGCCCTTTCCGCCGCACTCATTGGCTGGCGGTGGCGTGGAGCGCCGGCTGCGATTGGCCAGCGCGCTGCGCCTGCGCGGCGGGGTTCTCGTCCGCCCTCCATTCCAGGGGAGGACGGCCGTCAGGGTGGACGTCTTGCTCGTCGCTCAGGGAAAGGCAGGGGTCCGAGCTCTTGGCCGGGGGCGGCGGCGCCATGAAGATCTTTGTGGGGAACGTAGATGGGGCGGACACGACTCCGGAGGAGCTCGCGGCCCTGTTCTCGCGCTTCGGCACCGTCATGAGCTGCGCCGTCATGAAGCAGTTCGCTTTCGTGCACGTGCGCGAGGCCGCGGGTGCGCTGCGCGCCATCGAGGCCCTGCATGGCCACGAACTCCGACCGGGGCGCGCCCTCGTGGTGGAGATGTCGCGTCCGCGGCCTCTCAACACTTGGAAAATTTTCGTGGGGAACGTGTCTGCTGCGTGCACGAGCCAGGAGCTGCGCAGCCTATTCGAGCGCCACGGGCCCGTCATCGAGTGTGACGTGGTCAAAGGTAACGCGGGGGCGCGCCCGGGGGTGGAGAGCCGGGGCTAGGACCCGCGGGGGCGCGTGTCGGGGCCGCGCCCGGCGGCGGCAAGCACGCTTTAAACCGGTCACCAATGTGGGGGGACGGGGGCGCGTGTGCGCGGCGGGGGCGCGCCTTCCCCTCCCCCTCTTCCGGGGGCGGGGTGGGGCGGTCGCCGAACGGTCGGAAAGTGTTGGGAAGTGACGGGGACACGCCGGATCGAGAGCGTGGGGGCTGGACCCCTTGCCCTCCCCCCTTTGCCCCTTCGGACGTCGGTCGGAGGCGCGGGGTGAAAGGTCAGGGCTCTGGGCCCGCCCTCCCGCCGGTTCGATGCAGACGAATGCGCCGGAGCGGAAGGTAACGGGGCCCTGAAGTCTTAAGGAGCCGCCCCCGGAAGGGGCCTTTTCTCCAAGGGTCTCGGCGGAGCCCAGCTCTGCAGTCACGGATGTGCGGGGAGAGGAGGGGCCCTGGGCGCAGTCCTCGCCTTAAGTCCCAGTGGTTGGGCCCCGGTCTGGGGCCGGGGGCCTGCAAGTCAGACTTGGAAGCCTGGGGCTCTGGGCGTCCTTCCGTCGGGAGGCCGCTGCGGGTGGCTTAATGCTCAGTTTTTCTCCTATACAGTGGATGGCCTTTTTTTAAGTGCTCATTTTTATTTTACTTTGAATTTTGGTGTTTTATTTTACCCAGCACGTGTAAAAACAGTTTTCAACATTCGTTTTCAAAACTTTGAGCTCCAGATTCTCTCCTTTCCTCACCACCACCCCCCTCCCCCCCAGGCAAGCAATTCGATGTAGGCTGTACATGAGTAGTCAGGCAGAATGTATCCATAAGAGTCATGTTGTGAAGGAAAACAAACCAAAAAAAGCATGAAGAAGAATAAAGTCCAAGAAAAGAAGCATGTTTGGGCCTGTATTCAGACACCATCAGTTTTTTCTCAGGGGATGAATATGTTTCGTTCTAAATCTTTGAGTTGTCTTGGATTATTGTATTGTGCAGCAGATATTCTCGTGTCATTCAGGCAGCCCTGTTTCATCCTTGGTTTTGGCTGGACGGTTTGTCCTGAGTTGTGTCATCTGTAGCAGGAATTGGAAAAAGAGGCATAATCTTTTCTAAATGGGATCAGGCTAGCTTCTCCTGATCATCTGCAGAAGCCATGATTTCTTGAATCTCAGAAGAGAGGGAGGAGGGATATTTCCAAGGGTTTTTTAGGCCTCTGTTTGGGGGCTGTTAGGACTCAGCAAGAGAAGTGTTAGGGAGAGAAACCCTGTGTGATTTCTGGATCTGCCGATCTAGGCCAGGAAGCATCCTTCTTGTTGGATCTACCTCTTCCAGTAAGGGGGGGTGGGAAGAGTAAAGATTTCATTTGGCCTTCCACTTCTGAGTGGGAAATAGCCTTCTCATCCTGCATTAATGTTGCATTCTATTTTCCTCAACTCAGGTTATGGAAAGTCCAGGAATATCTGGATCCAGGCTCTTCTGCCAGGTGTTCTGGGGCAGGCTGTGTATGAGTTTGCAGTGTGCTTTTGTTTTGAGGAAAGGATGGAAAGGACTTGAAGAAAGAAAGTGAGGGATCTGACTTGACTACTATTGGTTTTTAATTGGCATAATTAGTGTTAGAACTGCTCCTTCTGCAGGGTGGGTTCTGAGTGGTGAATTAAGAAATTCATGGTGTCAAGGAACCTTTGCTAAGTGCCTTCTCAGAAGCCAGGTAGCAGAGGGAAAATAATTGCATCATTTACCACTGCTTGCTTAGTTAGACTGAGAAGAAGTGGGGCGGGGAGGGATCAGGGATTTCCTTTGGAAGCACCTGAAGAATGTCTGTGCACCTATGGGCTGAAATTGTTTATTGACAAGTCAGGTATTTTGGAAGCATTTGTTTGTAGTAAGAACTCTCCTTGTTGGTAAATTGTTTGATTTAATCAGGAAAGATCTGTGGGGAGCCTCTTAAATACTGGAGACAGGAGGAATAGAATGTATGGCTTCATGGAATCCTTGTTCCTTTGGCTGGGAATGTGGGAAGGGAGGAGGTGATAGAGATGATGGCCAAGAAAGAAGAAGGGTTCTTCATTGTTTCCTGCTACATTGTCTTTACCCCTTAACTCAAGGCCTGCCACTTGGGGGGAGTTGACTCTTTAGTGTATGTAGCCTGTGGCCTAAGTGCTGGAGGAGGAGGTTGCCTGGTGACCATCGGTGACTCAGTATACCACAGCAGCAATTTGGAGCTGCTTTACACCTTCAGCCTTTTGGCTGCCCTGAGGAGTGGGGCACTTGTATTGGCCTCTGTCTTTAAGACCCATTATCAGCCTTTGGGAAACCTAGGAGGATTCTGAGGAGATGCTATTCCCACCTTGCACTTAGGACCCACAGAAGAATGATAGTCATTGTACCTTAGTAGCAGAGGGAATTGTGCAGTCATGCTGGAAAGCCTGGATTGCTTATTTTCTGTAAGCAAAAAGAGTCTTCTTGAAAGTTCTCCACATTCCATCATCTAATTTGGAGGGCCAGATGGAGCTCTTGGTGATCCTTGAATCTTCAGGTGTTTTTCCTTGTTGTGTTCTTGAAGGAACTAGAATCTGGTCTTTTCTGTTGACCCCAGGACCTTCCCTTAAGGTGACTTACTTTCTTGAGGCTAGTCAGGCCTCTGGCTCCCTGAGTCAGCTAGGCATATGCTTTTTTATTTTCTTCCCAGGAGCTCCCTATATGTGGATGGGATTTGATTGTAACCCAATAATTTTTTTTGTCCAGTTGATTTTAATGTGGTATTTTATGTGGATTTCAAGATGTTTTGCAACTTGGTTCTTAAAACGTTTTTTTTTTTAAATGGACAGAGTTGGGCTGTAATTAGGTGACCTGGGCTTACAGCTCTTCCCAGTGCTCACTGGTTGCCTTTGCTCAATTCCCGTGTCAGGACTGGTTAGATATAGATGCCCATGTGATTCTCATTTAGGTTTTTTCTCCCTATCCCAGGACAACTGGCTTGCTGTCCTCTAGGATCCCTCCATCCCCCCCTTCTGCTTTCTGCTGCCTCACCTTTCCTTAGGCCAGCTTTCCTCCCTCTCTCCTGTGTGTGAGGTCTTCCCCTCCCCAGGGAAAGGAGAGCTTGTGTTGTAGTGGTCAAGGGGTAAGGATGACTTGGTCTGACTATGGGATGTGACGGCAGTGGTTTGTTTCCCTTGATTTTATTCTTCTAGATCTCAGGTGCTAAGATTGCAAGTACAAAGGGTCCTGCCTCTATGCTTTCTTAGAACTGAAAGATGGCATCTATAGGGAATTCTCATGAAAGATAGCTTGTACAGATTGTACAATGTGACACTCTTCAAAGTGCTTCCATGTTCCTTAGCTCAAGACAGATTGGGCAGATGGGGCAATAGATGAGGAGACTTATCCAGGAGCAGTGGTGGTGCTCGAGTCCCAGTGCCATTTTGGTTATTTCATATTGCTTCCCACATAGGTGTTTTCCCATAAGTTGCATTTGAGTTTTGATGGTCATGTGTTTGTCCCCAAGGAACAGAGAAAGAGAATGCTGGTACTCGTGGAGAATAACCAGGAAGGGAGGTTGTGTAATCAATGGGTTTCTCAGAAGTGCTTGTTTTGCAGCAGAAAATTCCTTTGTCTTTGAGCACTGAGAAGGCTCCAGATTATGATCAACTTCCTAGTGAGAAGTGGGTACTTTGCCTGTTCCTGATGTGGGGGCAGTGAGCAGACTTAGTTCCTATATCTTCCCAGAGCAAGATTGGGCTGCTAAGGATTTCTTTTCTGATTCCTTCCTCTCTGGCCTTCCACCCTTTTCCTTTGGTCCCTAGGTGTTGTTGGGGGAGGGGGTTCAGATTCTATGTTGGGAGTGGTCTCGAGTCATCTCTGCATTGACCTGGTCCTCTGAGTGCCCCAGATGAGGATATTGGGGGGAAAGAGCACTGAGTGCTTTGAGATAGGCATGGTTCCAGCCACAATGATTGGGACTTCTTGAATTAGAAGTTTCCTGTAGATAAACCTTCAGTGTCCCAGAGACTTAATGTGGGGCCAGGTTTATTTTGGTGTTGGGAACAGGAAATGGCAAAGCTGTGTGGCCCTGGGGGTGAACCTGGGGTAGAGGGTGCTTGGACTTGATTTCTTACGCTTTCTCCATCTCCTTTGGTTTGGTTACTATGTGACCCTCCCCTCCCCATGTCTCAGCCTATGGGAGCAAGCAAGAGGTTTTGGTCTGTCTTGTACTTTCTTTGAGGTTTCTGAGACGACCCTAAGTCAGAGCAGAAAAACCCTGGGATTGGATCCAGGACCCTTGGATATAAGTCTAGCTCTGTTCCTCATGTAATGTCTAACCACACAGGCAAGTCTGGGCCTCACTTTCTTAATCTATAAAATGAAGACAGTCATCCATGACTGCCTCCCTTACAGTCTGTTTGTGAGAGTCAGATGACATGCCGTGACCATGTTTTTGTAAAGTGCCTTACAGATGTGAGAAATTCTTGGTCACGTTTGGGTCATTCCTGAAATTGCTGATTGCTGACTACCCCTCTCTGGTAAACCTTGGTTTGAACTCGTGTCCTTGCTGTAATTAGGCTCACTGCCCCTCAGGGTAAAACAAGTGATTCTTAGACTTCGGGAACTGATACCTGGGTATAAACTCAGGTGAATGGCAGCTCTAATCTCCAAAGAAGTCTGAGGCTTGAGCTTGTTGGGTGTGATTTATTTAAAGATCCCATCTTGCCTTTGGTCTGGCAGTTTAGGATGCTTTTTTATTCACAGCTTTGTTGGAAGTCCTCTTAATGGAATTTCTCTCACTGCCCTGAGGCCATTGGCAGCCTTCTGGCCTAGGCACCAAGTACAGGAGGAAGGCTTTGGAGGCGTATGGAAGTAACTGGCCGCAGCAGTGGGACCTGCCATTAGGAGTGCGTGTGTGTGCGCATGTGTGTGTGTGTGCGTGTGTGTGCATGTGTGTGTCCCCAGTTTGGGGCTTACCCCCTAACCGCTAACCCCTCTGTCTGCTGCTTTATCAGACTATGCGTTTGTTCACATGGAAAAGGAAGCGGACGCCAAAGCCGCCATCGAGCAGCTCAACGGCAAGGAGGTGAAGGGCAAGCGCATCAACGTGGAGCTTTCCATCAAAGGTCAGAAGAAGGGGCCAGCGGGCCTGGCGGCCCCTGGGGAAAAGGCCAAGAAGCCAGGGGCTGGCGACACTGCATTCCCTGGGACTGGTGGCTTCTCTGCCACCTTTGATTATCAGCAGGCCTTCAGCAACAGCACCACCGGCTTCGATGGGCGACCCCGGCAGCCCTCCCCTCCTTTCTATGGCCGTGACCGCAGTCCCCTGCGCCGCTCGCCTCCCCGAGCTTCCTATGTGACCCCACTGACTGCCCAGCCAGCCACTTACCGAGCCCAGCCTTCAGTTTCCCTGGGGGCGGCCTACAGAGCCCAACCCTCCGCTTCCTTGGGTGTCGCTTATCGGACCCAACCCATGACAGCCCAGGCAGCCTCCTACCGGGCACAGCCTTCAGTGTCCCTGGGAGCCCCATACCGGGCCCAACTGGCCAGCCCTGGCTCTCAGCCTGGGGGAGCTTCCTCACTTGGTCCCTACGGAGGTGCCCAGCCCTCAGCCTCGGCCCTTACCTCCTATGGGGCCCAGTCAGCTGCAGCCTCTTCTCTTACCTCCTATGGGGCACAGGCTTCCTCCCTGGCCTCATATGGTAATCAGCCAGCTTCCTATGGTGTGCGGGCTGCTGCCTCCTCTTATAATGCCCAGTCAGCAGCTTCTTCCCTGACCTCCTATGGGGCTCAGGCAGCTTCCTATGGGGCCCAGCCTGCAGCATCCTCACTTGCCTATGGGGCCCAGGCAGCCTCCTATAACACCCAGCCTACTGCAGCCTCCTATAATGCTCAGCCCACGGCAGCCTCTTACAACGCCCAGTCTGGCCCATATGCAGCCCAGCCAGCTGCTTCCTATGGGGCCCAGCCTGCTGCCTATGTGGCTCAGCCAGCTACTGCCGCAGCCTATGCCGCCCAGCCTGCTGCCTATGCAGCACAGGCAGCGGGCCCTCTCGCAGGCTCCTACGGCGCCCAGCCAGTCGTCACAGCGCAGCTGAATGCCTATGGTGCTCAGGCCACCATGGGCCTCTCTGGCTCCTACGGGGCTCAGTCGGCTGCAGCCACCGGCTCTTATGGGGCAGCAGCTGCTTATGGCGCCCAGCCCACCGCAGCAGCCCTGGCTGCTCCTTACCGCACTCAGTCGTCGGCCCCATTGGGTTCTTCCTATGCTGCCCAACAGCAGCCTCCTCAGCCTGCTGCTGCTTCCTACCGGGGTCAGCCAGGTGCCACCTATGAGGGGGCGGGCCAGCCATCCGCAGCCTACTTGTCCCTGTCCCAGGGGGCTGTTGCCAACGCCGCTACCAGCACCCCGCCGCCCTATGAGCGTACCCGCCTCTCCCCACCCCGAGACAGCTACGACGATCCCTACAAAAAGGCCGCCTCCATCATGTCAAAAAGGTACTGTACGCCCCCAGGCTCTGCCCGCCGGCTGGGGCCTTGGGCCCGCGGCTAGGTTAGGATGGGAGGGAAGCTAGAGCCAGTGACCCTTCCTCACTCCACTCACCCTGTTGCTCCCTGGGATGCCTCAAGGCCAAGTGGTAGGTCTTTTTGCAGCCTCTCAGGACTTTAGATGCTGTTTTAGATAGGAACCAACCGTATGTGGCTTGATTTAGAGCCAGCCACTTAAGGCTGTGAGAGGAGGTGCCTTTCTGGGTCAACCCACGTGCCTCTGCACACCTTGCTAGTGATGGCTCCCTGATCTTTCCCACTACCTTGAATATCCCCTAATGTGTGTCAAGGCTGTCCTGGCTGTGATAGCTGTGGCTTTGGAGATGGGGAAGTTGAGGACACATAGATCTGAATTAATACCCTGGTAGTCAATACTGCGTCTGCTCTGGGGGACGTTGGGTATCTCGCTGGCAT
The DNA here is from genome assembly GCF_028583685.1 of Petaurus breviceps papuanus. Classification (NCBI taxonomy): domain Eukaryota; kingdom Metazoa; phylum Chordata; class Mammalia; order Diprotodontia; family Petauridae; genus Petaurus; species Petaurus breviceps. The sequence goes on from NW_027187322.1 coordinate 3,399,059, forward strand.
TCGCCGTTCCAAAGCAACCAAGCTTGACTCTGACCTGGACCTTTCACTGTAGGTCTCCTCCCAGGTGTTTTTTGTGATGTAGTAGTGAATGGCAGGCAGATAGCATCTTGGGCATGGAACTTAAGGGAAGGTGTGAGTGAAAGGCTTGGTTCCCTGCCCCCTCCCCTCATCCCCCCCCCCCCCAGTTTGTCACGAATTGGATTTTTCTTGCCCTGTATCTATCAGCATCCCTGGGGGGTGGAAAAGCACTCACATAAGACCCCTTTGCTGGAGACTTGCCTGGCCAGTCTAGCTAGCCCCTGTTTTGTTCATGGTCAGTCCCCTGACTCAATTGCATCTCTCCCCCTACCCAGCTGGAGCTTCTTCCCGACAACTGTTTCATTCACCAACTGTCTTCTTCTCTCGACCAGGTATGGTTCCAACCGGCGCTTAGCCGAGCTCTCTGATTACCGCCGTTTATCAGACTCGCAGCTTTCGTTCCGCCGCTCGCCGACAAAGTCCTCGCTGGATTACCGTCGCCTGCCCGATGCTCATTCCGATTATGCTCGCTATTCGGGCTCCTATAGCGAGTACCTGCGGGCAGCGCAGATGCACTCTGGCTACCAGCGCCGCCTGTAGGGCTGTCCTGCGGGTGGGTGGGAGCAGGGCAAGGAGGAGGTGGGGGTAGGATGGGGGCCCGTTCGGCAAGAGTGAGTTCGAGTCCCCTTTATCCAGTGTGGTTCTGCCCCAGGCAGCCAATCTTTGTAGTGTTGCGGCAGTAACCTTTTCTTTTGTTCCTCCGCCTCAGCAGTAAGTCTTGACTTTGGCTCCAGACGGTCGGTTCCCCCTTCCAATTCCTGTCCCCTGCCCCCCGACCCTCCCACCTTCACAGAGCAGGCATTTCTCTTTTTCCTGAACTCCCTTGGATTTTTGTGCGCGGTGTTTGAGGTCGTCTGGACAAGGAAGCAGCCTCCGGCTGTGGTCAGCGGCGTCTTTTTCTTTTGAGAGATGAGGAAGGCTGGGGCCAGGTCAGCCCCTTCGTCCCCTGTGCTCCCTTGACCCCATCCCTGCCCGCAGGGTTCCCAGTGACTGCGAGCAGAGCTGATGTTGAGCAGCACCCCCAGCCCCTTGTTCCCCATCTTCCCCAAATAGGGGGTGTTAGAAACCTCATTTTTTTCTTTCCCCTTTTGTATGGACTATGAATAAAACTTGGGGCAATTTGCAGTTTGGAAACCTGGTTGTCATTGTCTTGATTGAACTCAGGATCACCGAGGAGCCAGCGGTGACACCCAGAAAGATGTGGCAGCTAAAGTGAAGGCAGCCTGGACTTTGATCCCAGGAATCCGGGGGGTGGGTGGGGGGCAGAATCGTTAGGTGTGGGGTAGAGGGGGCAGTGGTTAGTTACCCATTTCTACAGGAAGGTCACTAGGAGGTGACCTTGGCATGCCCAGCTTGTGGTGCCTCTGCTTTATGGCAATGGGGTGATAGGGCAAGAGGGAATGACCTGTGCTTTGGGGTGATTGGGAAGGAGGAGGAGGGATGGCATAGGGGGCAGCTGGCCTGGGCACCCTGCTCTCGCCTCAGTGGAGGTTCCCTGTTCCATCCTGCCACCGCCGTCACCTGCGCCTGCCTCCCAATTTTACTGGGGCTCTAGAGTAGCCTTTTAGTGGCCTCTGGCCTTGGTGTAGGTTTAGGTCAGTGGGAAGCATCAAGGAATGGAGAGCTGCTGCTTTTTTTCTAGCCTTGGGACCCAGGAAAAGGAGGCATTGTGATCTCAGAAGTGGGAGGCCTCAGGACTTCACTTTGAGATTGCAGTCTGACCAGGAGACATAGGTTCCTGTATAACTGAGCCAGATTTCCATTGCACCTGGGAGGGTGGAGAAGGGGCTTTCAGAAGGCCTTCTTGCGGTGATGTGTATTTGGGGGCACTGTCTCCCCCAGCAGGCAGTGTGCTGGGATGGCCTGGCCTCTTGTTGCCCATGGATGGGGGGCAGTCATTGCTTGGATACCTTGCTGAGGGGCCAGCTCTTCAGTTAAGCTCTCAGGGCAACATAGGACTGCCCAGGAACATCCAGGCTCAGATGCACTCCCAGAGATTCTGGGCTGGAATTCTCTTTTCTTGCTTGCTTCTACTCTGTTTTTCCTTTATTCTTTGGAAGGGCTCTGGGAACGGTGGGGGGGGGGGGTAGGCATGAGAACTCATCGTCCTTCATTGGTAGTGCTCAAGCTCTCAGTGGGTCTGGAGGGTCGTGGATTTTATTTTATGCTGGAGCATTGGAGGGTTGGACGGTGTACGGTGTACGCTGTATGGTGATTGTAACATTTCTTCTTGTCACTCTTGATTTTCTGTCTTCTCTTTTCTCCCCTGGGTTGTTTTTTGGGGGGAGGGAGGGTGGTCTTAATTAATTGTCCTTATTGCAGCCTAGGGCAAGCATTTACCTGGAACCACCTGGAGCCTGGATGAGCATCCTAACCAGGCTCAGGCTCCCTGGACCCCTCAGCTCTCCAAGTTCCTCCTTGGCTAAGAGGGACAAGCCACAAGCAGGTCTGCTGTCAGTCTTTTCCCCACCCTGGCCTCTGCTCCCTTTCCCTTCCAGAAGAGGCAGGGTAGCTGGGCAGTCAGCCTACTTTCTGTCACCTCCTGTTCCTGTTGGGTCTTTCTGACTTTGATGGTCCTTAGAGAAGAAGGGTGGAGGGAGTTGGCAGCTTGGGGGTGGTGACAAGTATGATAGGGTGTTGGGAGGTGCCAACAAGCACATGTACCTTCTAGGAGGGGGGGGGGGGTAGAACCAGGTGCTGGAGAGGGGGGTGTTTCCCATAGGCTTCCTACTAGCTTTAGACTTGGCTGTCCTTGCATGGCCAGGGTTGACCTGAGAGCCATGGGCCATGTATTCACTCCTTGTGCTCCTTGCAAGTCCTCCATGCTGCCCTTGGTGCCTCCTTGGGTTGACCAGGCTTGGGAAAAATGAAGAAGCTGACTGCAGCATAGGCTCTGATCCATGCTTCTTTGGACCACTTTGCTTTTTGTCTATGGCAGTGGGACTTCACAGCATGTTATTTTTTACAGGCATTTTTTTAGGGGACAGCTGCCTCAAAAGCACCAACCAACCCAATCTTGGTCCTGTAGGCTTTGGATTTAGAGGCCCGGGGTTTAAAAGCAGGGGACTTTGGGACCCACAGAGGAAATGGTAGGGAACTTGGTGTCCACACTCCTGTTACTCTGTAGTGTCCACAGCTGAGAGGCACTTGGGGATTGACTGAGAGCCTGAGTTGGACCCAAGCAGGTTCTTTCACACCTGGCTCTGATTCAATGCAGGCTTTCTGTGAAGCTTTGGAGGGTCAAGCACTGTCATAAGCACTGGCCAGCAATTGTGCCAACCTATCTGAAGAGCTTCTGTGTGTAAAGAACTCTGCTGTGTTGGGAGATGGGCAGTGCCCAAGGCACAGGCCTGCCACCTCAGTTGGGAGATGATTGTATAATCCCCCAGTTATGACAGGAGAGGGGAGTCTTTCAGTGGGAGAATGGGAGGGACTTTCTTCCCATTGCACTTGTAAAGGGCATGCTGGCTTGCCCTAACAAGAGGGCACACCTGGGGATACACAGGATGGTGAGCTGATCTCTAGCAGGAGACTGGAAATCACCTCAGTCATTTCTGTCCACAGTCAATTCCTGGTTTCTCTGGAGTCAAAAGGAGAATGGCCGTAGCCTTTCCCTGGGTCCCTTTCTTTCCCCTTCTATAATGGGGTAAGTCTAGATCAGGAGTTCCTCACTTTTTTGTGCCCTAGACCCATTGTCAGTTTGGTGAAGCCTGTGGACCTTTTAGAGTGATGGTATTTTTGAATGCCCCAAATAAAATACGTGGGATTACAAAGGAAGCCAATTATATTAAAGATGTACTTTTTTTCCCCACCCAAATTCATGGATGCCCTGAAGTTACTAGGAGGTGAACCGCAGATTAAGAAATGCTGGTCAAGATCTTTCAGGTCTCCCCTGGTTCTGATATTCTTGGATTTGGCCAGAGTTGGGATGTCCGTGGAGCTGGAGTCAGTTCTTTTGGGGGTGAAGAATTGGCTAGTCAGTCAGGCTGAGCAATGAATGTCCTGAGACACCGCCAATGGTGGGAAGAAGAGATTTCTTACTGAATGTGTGTTGGGGGCGGGGTGGAGGGGGGGAGGTTAGGGGAAAGGACTGTAGGCAGTATGACTTAAAATTATCTGCAAAGTTTACAAAGCCCTTGCGCACCAACTGGAGTAGATTTGAGGAAGAGGGTGGGGTGATTTGTTGAAGGTCACACAAATTTTAAAGGGGGGGGGCACCATCAGACATCCTTGGACCCTAAATTCGGTGGCTTTGCCAGCTGGGCCCCAGGAAGCCTGGATGCTTTTATGACTCGTGGACCAGAAGTAGAGGCTGGGTTTATTCTGAGGCACTCCCAGGGAACCTCCTGGGTGTGGTGGCCTCGCCCTACAGCTCCATCCTGGCATTACTACTTGACCACTCCTGCAGGAAGGTTTTCCTGGCCAGGCGGTGGGCTACTTGGAGAGGCTAGAATTAGAACTGGTCGCCTAGGCCTGGGGTCTGGGAATTTCTTCACTGTTTTGATGACTGTATTTCAGCCTAGTTGGTCTCCTTTTTCGTCCTGGGCACTTTATACTTTTCACAACATTCTGAGTCCAAGGCTTCACCAGCCCCAGAGGATACACAAGGACTCCCGAACGAGTCCATCCTCATTTTACAGAAGAGGAAAACACAAGGTCAAAAGACAGGAAGTATCGCCTTGTCCAGGCTCACACAGACCGTGCTGTCCGGCTCTGCAGGTGCAGTGGCTGCAGTGAGCATGTGCTCACAGCCAGGTAGAAGGGATTGTGCTGTGTCTACTCTGGGTCTATGGGCATCCTGCAGGTGTGGATGATCGGGACCCGAGATTGGCCACACTCTTTGATCACTGATGTGTGGCCCTGGGGAACTGGGATGATTCGGGAGGGACCAACTTCATCTAGCCCTTGGGTGGCTGTTCACCTGATTAGGGGTAGTTTGATTTAGGTCATGTGGGGCATGACCTTAAGAGACATTTGACTTGTCATCCTTTAACATTGAAGCCAGGATTTTAATCTATTAAACCATTAAAAGCCAGGCTCCCCCACCCGCCCCTTCCACGTCATTTCCAAAACAGCATTATCTAAACTGCAGACAGACAGCTGTCCCCTTGGCTGAATTTGCTTCTTTGCCTGGGACCTTGGGATTCTGCACAGTGTGTACTGGGGGCCAGTCAAATCCTTCCTTCCAGTTCTGCTATTCCATATTTGAAGTCTCCTTCCAACTCTGACACTGCCTGTTCTAAGGTCTCTTCTTTCCCCTTCCTACTTTGGACATTCTGTGAACTTTGTTTGCCAAAGGTTCCATCCAGGCCTTCTGGAGTCTGTGATAGCTCGGCTGTGGGAGATGCACACAGCACATCAGGAGGGGCAGAACCAGTTTTCTTTGTACACCGCCTTGTCTCTATCCTGGGGGGGCAGGGAGGAGCCAGCCTTACTTTCCTGCTCTGCACACAGCAGGTCCTTAAATATTGGTGTGAATGGACAGTGCTTTTGTAGAACTTCGTTTGGAAAGGAAGTATTAAGGGAATGAGTGAGAGAGGAGAGGATGGGGGCTGTGAATGCCATGTTGACTCAGAGGAGGCTGTTCTCACATCTCTTGAAGTTCTGTCCACGTCCAGCACCAAGCCCACTTTGTGTGTTTGTTCCTTGTCTGGGCTGCATTTATTAAGTGCCTACTATGTATAAATGTCTCCTGGGTTTACCGTGGAATGCTGAGACAAAGGTTAAGGGACTTGCCCAGGGCCATCCCTGAGGCTGCCCAGCTCCAGGGCCAGGGGTTTATGCCCCGAGCCTCGCGGCTGCCTCGGGATCGGGGCATGCAGGGGCCATCGGATTGGCCAGATTTTCCTTCTCTCGGGCCTTCCTCATCTCCCCCCCCCCCCCCTTGTGCCTTATGCTCTAATGTCTGGAGGCTCTGCTCCAGTTTCTCGAGAGTCCTTTGGTGAAGCTTCTTCCAGCTCCATCTAAGGCTGCGATTGTGCCCGGACCCAAGGCGGACTAGCCCGAGGATCCCAAGTGATGCTCGCCTGAGACCTTCCCCCCGGGAGGATGGAGAGCGCAGGCCTCCCGGAGACGCCGGCCCGCCCGCCCACGCTTTTAATGTTGGGTTTTTGATCCGCTTGCGCGGGGGCCGCAGCCCCGAGAGGGGCCGAGGGGGCGGGGCGGGCTTCGCTGTATACTGATACTGTGTCGAGCTCGTTCAAGCCTGGCTGGAGAAAAATAAAAATGGAACCGGAAAACTTGGTGCCTTGAACGTTTTTTGGGAGGGGTCTCCTTTCTTCCTCTCTTCCCCCCTCCCTCTTTCTTCCCGAACTCCCAGCCAAGCCCCAAGATGCACGCACGCACCGAGCCAGGGAGGGGACCGTGACCCTCATATCCACGCACCTCGAGGGTCGTTCGCGGGTGGCGGAAGCAGCCCTGCCCCCTCCCCCACTATGAAGGGGGGGGTAAACCGAGGCTGGGAAGTGACCGCTACGAGCCGCCCACGTGTCCCAAGTCGGCCTGGCCGTTTCGGTTGCAGAGCTCCGGGGTCTGGGCGGCAGGGCCCCGACACGTCTAGGGCAGGGAGTGAGCGGAGTTGTGGGCTGGGGGGGAGTACGGGACGGGAAGGGGGGCGGGATGCTGAGGGCGGGGTAGGGACCCCCAGGCGCAGGTCCCGCTCCCCCTCCCACCTACCTTTTCGTTTCCTGGTTGGCCACGCCCCCGGCTCCACCTTGCCCAATCCCCTTAGTACGGCTGTGTTTAGTGCATTCTCATTGGCCCTTAGCGAGCCCCCAGCAATCACTGACGTCTGCTATTCCCTGCCCCTTAGGTGACGGACGTGTTTCGTAACCAACAGGGAGGAGGGCCCGCCTGGAACGCCGGCCTCCCGCTCGGCGGCATGACCAATCGGGCGGCAGGCTGAGCCCCCCCCCCCCCACCCGGTCTTCTCCCGGAGTCGCCGCTGCGGCCGTCGCCATTTTAGCGTTTTGTCAGAGGCGCGAGGAGGAGGCTGCACCGTGTCCCGTGCGGGTGAGCCGCAAGCGCCCACCCCGAGCCCCGGTCCCGGGCGAACGGCCTGAGCTGCCCAGAGCGGGTGGCGCGCGGCCCCGGGAGCCGCGTCGACTCTGCGAACCGCTCCCCCCGCGCCCGCCCCTGCCCCCCCACCTCCCCCGCCCGGGTCCCCCTTCCCCGGCCCCGCCCCCCACCCCGGTTCCCGGCCTTTGTCCGCCCGGCCCGGCCCCGAACCCGGGACGCGGTGCCAGCCTGGTGTCTTGCAGGCCCCGTCGAGATGGTGAAGCTGTTCATAGGCAACCTGCCCCGCGAGGCGACGGAGCAGGAGATCCGCGCCCTGTTCGAGCAGTACGGCAAGGTGCTGGAGTGCGACATCATCAAGAACTACGGCTTCGTGCACATCGAGGACAAGACGGCGGCCGAGGACGCCATCCGCAACCTGCACCACTACAAGCTGCACGGCGTCAACATCAACGTGGAGGCCAGCAAGAACAAGAGCAAGGCCTCCACCAAGCTGCACGTGGGCAACATCAGCCCCGCCTGCACCAACCTGGAGCTGCGCGCCAAGTTCGAGGAGTATGGCTCGGTGATCGAGTGCGACATCGTCAAAGACTACGCCTTCGTGCACATGGAGCGCGCCGAGGACGCCGTGGAGGCCATCCGCGGGCTGGACAACACGGAGTTCCAAGGTGAGCGCGCCGCCCCCCCCCCCCCCCCCCCCCCCGCTCAGCCCCCCCTCCCCCTCGCCCCCCCCCCGCCCGCCCACCCGCCCCCCCCCCCGCCGCCCCCCCCCCCCCCCCGCCCCCCCCCCCCCCCCCCGCCCCCCCCCCCCTTGGTCCTCCTGCCTCCCTCCCCCAGGGTGGGGCCCGCGGTTAGGGCTTGTTTTCCTTTCTTAGTTGTCTCTAGCTGTGGATGGGAAGTCTGTCCTGGGGAGTGGGCCTTGACATTTGGGGGAAACATTTTTCTGCTTGGCTCTTCTGCCACTGGGTGAGAGAAAAGGGACTTGGGTTGTTTCTGTGTAGCCCCCGGGTCTTCACCGACTTCCCGCCCTGCTCTGCACTCTCCTCTCCTCCTCCAAGGGTCCTGGTGCAGGCACGTGGTCAGGAAAGCCTTCCAAGTGTTTGCTAAGGGCGCTTCTTGGCATTGCGGAGGCCATAGGCTGTGCCTGCTTTATCTTCTTCACATTCAGGCTTACCTCTTAATATTAGAGGTTAACTTTCCTTATCCCTTGAGCCCTGGGTTCAGGATATTTCATTTTTTAAAAGTTGCCCCAACTCTAGTCTGCCTTGAAAAAGCCTGACTTTGGGGTGGCTAGAATGGAGGGGAAGGCAGAGGCACAGTCTGCTCTTTGGGCTCCCTCTGGCTTTTGTGCTGTTTGTGCCCAGAGTGGCCCCAGCCAAGGTGCCAGAGACGCTGGCTCTGTAGCCTGTTGCTGCCTCTGCCCTTCCCCCCAGGCCCTGGGCCTAATCTCCTCTTTACCGACTGCCTTTTGTCAGAGAAAACCCCTTCCACCTCCTGGAGCTCTGGAGTCTCTTGCTTAGTTACAGTTTCTTATTGAAGGTCCCCTTAGGAGCCTGCTTTAGGAATCTTCCCAGCAGCCAAATGTTCTAGGTTTGAGGATCACGTGCCTGCTTGTGGTGGCTGCTGCTGAATAGAAAGCCTTGCTGACCTTGGATCCCCTTGGACTTCTGTGTGTCAGAGCACAGCTAAGGCAGGCTCTAATGCTTCCCAAGAAGCCCCTTCCGGGTCTTTCTTTCTCTGATGGGGAAAAGTTCTTTATTTCCTCTTGCTTTATGATTAGACCCTGGTCTGCATTGATTTTTCAGAAGTGTTCTCCTTTTCAGTTTCAAAGTCATAATGTTTCTTTCTTAAGCACTTATAACTTCTCTACAAATGACATTTTGGCTCTCAGGCTCCTGAGCTTTGGAGAAGCAGACGTGTCATTGCTAGTTCTTCCCTGAGGCTGTGGTTTGATAAACCTAGTTTACCTCTACCTGTTCTCCAGTTTTGTTGCCTCCTATCTACTCTCCCCCCCATCTCTATCTACACTCCCCCCATCTCCATCTACTCTCCCCCCAACTCCCTCTACACTCCCCCCCTCTCCATCTACTCTCCCCCCATCTCCATCTACACTCCCCCCATCTCCATCTACACTCCCCCTTTTTCTAACTTGATCATTTTTCCCTCTGGGAAATCCTAGTTTCAGTGAAGGTCCTAGTTCTCTTTCTGCCTTTGGCACAGCTCCAAAGTGCTAGTCACTAGAATCCTGTGGCCTGCCTGCCCCTTATAACCCACTGAAGTGAGGGACAGAAGCTGGGGAAAATGAAAAGGGTAGTGTGTCACATTGCCCCAGGCTCCAGGAGGCAAAAGTGCTCTGGGCTCCTGTGTGTCTCACCTAGAAAACCATCTCTGGCAGGCTCTCTCTTTTCTGTGGCCTTTGAAGGGTGACAGTTCTATGAGGAAGGGGCTGCTGTCAGAGGTCTCGGCCAAGGCTCACAGGTGGGCGTGGCACCCAGCTCTTCTGGCTAACTGGTCTTACCCTGCTGCTTCCCCTTGCAGACAGACATTTTGTTGGGCATAGAGAGACCTTGGGAAGTAGAAGGTGCTCAGCCGTAGTCTTTGTTGGGGTCAGGGCCACTGTCCTTCTGGGATGACAGATGCCTTTGGGGATTTAGAGCTTTTCCTCTAGCCTCTTCCTGTCGTGGTGGTAGTGGGTAGGTGTGTTGGCCACTCAGCTGGGTATTGCTGTTCTGGGGGGTGCTGGGCCTGCCCCTCTGGGTACCAGAGGAGCCACAGGGGTGGGTTGGGGTGCTGACAGCTGACATTCAGAGGGGGTGTGGTGACAGGCAGATCACTCACCAAGGACTTGACGATTCTTTCTTAGGACAAGATTGGTTTTCCTTTCCTTGATAATGGCTGGTTAACCAGTCTAGTGGAGAGCCTTCTTAGCCAGAAACCCTGATGCTGGAGAGAGACCAGGCCTCTCAAGTGAGTTCCTTGTGCGGTGCCCGTGCCGTAGACGGTTAAGTGTCTTTCTGATGCTGAGCTTGGCCTGCTTCCGAGATGGCTTCCTGTAGCTCTTGCTGTGGCGGAGGAGTCTGGGGCCAGGGCCGGGGCTCTGACTGACTTATAGCAACCCTTCTTGCGTCTGTCTCTTCAAGGCAAAAGAATGCATGTGCAGCTGTCCACCAGCCGGCTCCGGACCGCCCCCGGGATGGGAGACCAGAGCGGCTGCTATCGATGCGGGAAAGAGGGCCACTGGTCCAAAGAGTGTCCTGTGGATCGGACGGGCCGCATGGCAGACTTGACCGAGCAGTATAACGAGCAGTACGGAGCTGTTCGCGCGCCCTATGCCATGGGCTACGGGGAGTCCCTGTATTACAGTAATGCATATGGAGCGCTTGATGCCTACTATAAGCGATGTCGAGTGCGGTCTTACGAGGCGGTGGCAGCGGCGGCGGCGGCCTCTGCATACAACTATGCAGAGCAGACCCTGTCCCAGCTCCCACAAGTCCAGAACCCAGCCATGGCCAGTCATCTCACCTCCACCTCCATCGACCCCTACGATAGACATCTGTTGCCGACCTCGGGAGCTGCTGCTGCCACCGCCGCCGCCGCTGCAGCCGCTGCCGCTGCTGTCACTGCAGCCTCCACCTCCTATTATGGACGGGACCGGAGCCCCCTGCGCCGAGCCCCCATGGTCCCAACTGTTGGAGAGGGCTACGGTTACGGGCATGAGAATGAGCTGTCCCAGGCCTCGGCAGCTGCACGGAATTCTCTGTATGATGTGGCGCGGTACGAGCGGGAGCAGTATGCAGACCGGGCGCGGTACTCGGCCTTTTAAAACTCGAGGTGAGAGTGGTGCAGTTCCCCTGTTGGGGTTTTGTTGTCTCTGGCATCCCCAGGGTCCAGGCTGCCATGTTGCTCTCCCAGGAATGGGACTGCCAGTGGTGGTGGGGGCAGGGATGGAGTCTAGCTGTCTGTTGCCTATTCCTTGGTACTGTCTCAAGTTCCTGGCCCTTGTGGCAGATTTCCTAGGCCTTGCTGCTGTTGGCATAGCAAGAGTTAGTCTTTCCTTTTGGGCTGAATAGGAAGGGAAGCATGGTCATGCTCCTGAGCCTCCTGGCTTAAGGGACCTCTGTTCTTGCATTGGCTGCCTCTTCTTGGTCTTGCAGTGGGCAAGGACTGGTCCCTGCTTTGTGAAGGAAGGTCATGGGGGAGCCATTGCTGCAGTTAGACATCACAGCCCCTCAGGTGACCTATCCCCATCAAGCAACATCCCTGCAGGATTGCTGTCAGGGCATGATCAGGCAGAGAGTACATCTAGGGTCACCTTTGTGTGGGAACACGTTGCTCAAAAAAACAGAGACCTTCTCTCCCCCAACCCAGCCTCATCCCCTGTAGTGCGAGATCTTGGGGCCCCACACTGGGCGTTCCCAAGGTGAGGCTTCAGTAATTGGTGGCAGCACTCAGACTTTGGGGCTGTCTGTGTGCACAGTCTCCTACTGTCTTCCTTTGTTCAGTTTTATCATCATCTTGTTATCCTTTGCACACTTGTGATATAGTCTCTTGTCCTCTTTATATGTGGCTTCATGCATTTAAAACTGTAGTTTGGATGATTCTCTAGGTTTTAGTTTGTAAATGGTGAAACTCCGGCAGTTGTAACCTCTGGCTCTGAGATCTGGCCCCCAAAGGTACTTCTGGGACGCTGGTCTTTTTCTTCCACTCTGCTCTTTGGGTCCCTCCTGTTTCTCCACAGCTTTGGGATCCCTGATTCATCCAAAGGGCCTTGTATGTTCTCTTTCTTTCTGTTGCCTCGTTGCACTTTCCCCTGGATGCCCAGATGGTAGGTAGGGTGGGAAGGAGAAAGGTGTGTGTGCGCACAAGGTCTCACTAGGAATCACATCCCAGAGCCTGAACTCCTTTGCCAGTGTGCTCTAGCAGATCTGTTTATTCTTAATGACCAAGGCTCTTCCCTGGCAAAGGTGTATGCTCGGACATCTTGGGACTTGTCCTTAATTCCTCCAGCTGCTATGACTTGAGAAGTCCTGCCAGGCTGAGTCCTGTTCTTGACGTGTTCTGTAGAGACCTGCTGACTGCTCCCTCTCTTGTTGTGCGACTGTTCCAGTGGCCATACAGCTCCCTTTTGATAAGGCTCCCCTCAGCATCAGAAGTGGTTGGTTGTCAGTGGCTTTCCGTCCTCTCATCTGTTCCACTGGCCCTTTAGGAGAGGAGCCAGAGAACAAGGGACAGGGTTTTCTGAGCTTCCCATGGCTTTCTGGTTTTTAGGCCTTTCGTCTTGGGGGGGAGGGTGAAGGCCGCCTGTGTACTGCTTGGAGAGTGGGTAAGGCTTCGAAGGCCATCCCAAGAGGGAAGGGAGGAGATGGATTTTCATAGCCATGATGAGCTTTTCACTACTGTAAGCCCGTGTATTGTGCTTTCTTTCAGGTGGGATATGTGGGGGCTGAAGCCCCGGGCTGCGGTTGTGCATGAGAATTCACCCTTCGTGGTCCCCCATCTTCGGGATGTTCTCACGACTTTGTGCATTGGGTCCCTCAGGAACCATGGACATTAATTTAACCTTGCTGAGTTGAGACTCTTCTCTGCCCACCCTGCCACCCCCAACCCCCCCACCCCCTGTTCTTCAATACCTTCCCACTCCTGTTCTGTTCTCCCAGTAGCCTTGGCTATGTCCAGAAACTGTGGCGGGGCTTGTGCTGTCTCCCCACTCATCTGTTTTCACCAGGTGTTGAATCAGGGGATCACCACAGTTGCAGGGGGGTTCTGGCTCCTTCTTCCCCGTTTTGCCCCTAGTGGCTTGTGATGGGTAGACATGTAGAGTTGGTCACTTTTTTTCCCAGTGAAATAAATGTTTTTCCATTTAGGATGTGTCTGTTCTGAGAGAGTCCTTATCTGGGGGTGATTTCTTGGGTCCTTTATCGCTCCCTAGAGGGGCAGTGGGAGGTGATGAATTCTGAATCATTTCCAGCCACTCAGCTGCCCTTGGTGAGCAGGAGAGGGAAGACTGAGGCAGAGAAAAGTTAGGGAGACAGGGCTTCTTCCTTAGATACCAGAAAGTTGTAGGCTTGGCATTATGGCCCACTTACTGATCCACTGGCCTGGCTCTTTCCTTTGAATATTGGTAGGCTTGATAAGGTAACATTCGCACATCGATTCAGTGCTGAACATAGGTCTCTTAGTTTACATGCAGTCCCCAAATGGCCCTGATCTGGAGGCTGACCCTTCCATATTCAGGTTTGAGGCTATTCATCAGACTGCTTCATCATAAAAGAACAGACCTTCTAAGTAGCCTTGGCCCTGCTACAGGAGGCCGACTGGGAGTGGTGTCCTCGCTCCACATTCTACTCAGATCTCTTCTTTGCTGCCACTGACGGAGACTCGGCTAGCAGACTCTAGGTCTGTGATTAGCTCGTAGCTGCTGGCTCTGCGGTGAGGTGAGTCTTCAGGCTTCCATATCCTGTCTTAGTGTTCTAATGCTTGGCTTGACACAAGTGCAGAGGCGGGAAGAATGGGTGGTGGATGTCAGGGAGCTCAGATGATGACATTTAGACTGGGCTGGTTTTTTGTTCTGTTTTGTTTTAAAAGAAATATTGACTATAATTGAGTCAAAGGCTAGAAATCACACAGTTGGGATATTTCGCTGGGGACCACCTTAACCATTTTAGTAGTTTCCTAGATCCAAGGGAAGTTGTCATCTGAAGCATAACTGTCTTTGCTGCACACCCCCAGAAGGTGCTCCTGAAGAGAGACTCAGTGAGAAGAAGTAGGATGCTTGGGAATCCTGGGCTGAAGTGTCCCTTGGCCCCAGGCCCAGTCAGAGGCTAGAATGAGATGGATGAGCTTGCTTTCTTCTGGATCATAGTTTGTGAGGCAGTGGGGCAGGATAGGTAGAAGTCTAGCACCATCGTTGGGAAAGCGGGATCACTAGTCTCTGTGACATAGGCAGGTCTGGCACTGCCCTGTGTTGCTTCTGCCAACCAGCAAAGAGCCTGGAAGCCACAGAAAGGTCCTCTGGGGACACGGAGGGGATGAGTTAGCACCTAGTCCCGAGGAAAAGAAAGTCAGTCGACTCTTTGTTCAATGTGACCTTCGGTAGGAAGGGGCTGGGAGTGTATCACTTGGTGCTCTCCTCAGTGAGTGAGCAGTGTGTCTGGGTCTGAAGCGCCCCGGAGGGTGGGGGGGGAGAGACAGACTCTCTTCTGTCCCCGTTTGTTTTTGTCCTGTCTCACCCTCTGGGGGGTTAGGGTCTCACCCTTTGAGGAGGAAGCTTGATTTAGTTTCTAGTGATGGTGATGCTGCCAGGGCAGGGCAAAGCGGCACAATCTTGATTGTACTTGAACCTGAAGGTAATGTCTTACCTGGGTAGAAAGGACTACACCTCTTGACTGGCATCCGATTCAGCCATTGAGAAGGGGGCTGAGCAGCTTGGCTCCCAGCCTTGGGCTCTTGGGGTCAGGCACTGGAAGTGGCGGGTTAGCTGCTGGATGGATTGGGAGCTACAGGAAGGGGTAACTGGGAGTGAGGCCCTTGGCTCTGAGTGACCTTGTCAGCGATGCCGATGAAGGTGCCTGTGATCCTCGAGCTTAGAGACAGAGCCAGCGTCTCGGTGGGCTGGCCCCTGGCTGAGTCTGAACAGGGTGAGATTTAGAAGGTAGAATATTGTGAACTCGGGTTCAGAAAATCAGCTTCTCCAACACAAGGGAGGTGTGGCTGACAGGAATGCTTCTGAAGGAGCCCCCGGGGTTTCAGTGCATTTTGAGCCAAATGAAATTGTTTAGGCATGTCAGTTGTCTGACTCTCTGTGACCCCTTTTGGGGGCTTTCTTGGCAGAGATGCTGAAGTGGTTTGCCATTTCCTTTTCCAGATGAGGAAACTGAGGCAAACAGGGTGAGGTGACTTGTCCAGGGTCATACAGTTAGTAAATGGCTGAGGCAAGGCTTGAACTCAGGTCCTGACTTCAGGCCTGGCACTCTGTCCACTGTACCCCCCCAGCTGCCCTCTGAATGTCATACAGCCACCCAAAATGCCATGAGCTCTCAAGATGAGTTGAGACCCTCTGCCCGTGGGTCCCTGGGGAGGGCCTCATAGAGACTCAAAAGCCCCGTCAAACAGGACCCGCGTCATATTCTCATTTATTTTGTCAGACATTTCTCAGCCTTGTCTCAATCTGGTTGGATGCCGCTTCCATTCAGGGCATGTTGGCACGGGGGCCATGAGTAGGTTGCAGAGCATTCAGAGGACTGTGGCTGGGGAGGTGACTGGCATGGTGGACGGAGCACCTCAGACGCTAGCTGCATGACCCTGGACAAGTCACTTAACCTGTGTGCCTCAACTTCCTGTAAAGTGAGGGTGATAACAGCAGCTAGCTTGCTAAATTATTGAGAGGATCAAGTGAGATAATATTTATAAAAAGTACCCAAGTGTCTGGCCCATGTTAAGTGCTGCCTAAATTCTTATTCCTTTCCTGTCCTCTTCCCTAGGATGTGCTTGGCACGTCCTGCCCTCAAGACAATTATAGTCTAGTAGGAGAGCCTGCAGTAGGGGAGGGGTGACCCCTTCCCCTGTAGCTTTGGCAGAATCTCTTTGGTCTTAGTCTCAGCACTGTGGAGGAGAGGGGTATAAGTAGGATGGTGGCCGGGGAGTAGGGAGGGATGGGGACTGGAGTTGGGGCTGATCTGGAAGTGTGCCAGGGGAGACACTGGCCATTGAGGACAGCTGGGCCTCTAGCACGGAGATTTTGAGATGAGAAGGTGAAGGTGTCCAGGCTTGATGTCTGGTCCAGAAGAGGCACTCAGGCTGTAAGAAAACAGAGATGGGCAGGGGACCTCAACTTTGTTTGAGACGATGCCACGGGACGGAGGGAGCAGATCACAGCTTCAGAGCTGGAAGGGGCCTTAGGTTCTAACCTCATTTAACAGATGAGGAAACTGAGGCTCACAGAGATGGCACCCCATGCCTTTTATTATGTCACGCTGTGGAGCCTCAGGGACTCTTATCTTTCTGCTTTTCAGTCCCAGAAGCAGGAGGTAGAATTTGGGGGGAGGCAGCTAGTAATCCCCAGTCACAACCTCTCTGGGCCTCAAAGTTAGGGGGCCAGTTGGATGGGATGGTCTCAAAGGCCCCTTCCAGCCTGAGTCTGTGGTCTTCAGACCGAAGCTAGATTCGCTTTCCAATTGGACAGGCTGCCTCCAAGGCCTCACCTGACCTTGAGACTCTGAGATGCTTTTCTGTTGCAGACCCTGGTAATAATTACAGCTATAGGGGCGGCCAGGTGGTACAGTGAGTAAAGTGCCAGCACCAGAGTCAGGAGGACCCAAGTTCGGTTCTGGCCTCAGATGCTTAACACCCACACAAAAAACTAGTCGTGTAACCTTGGGCAAGTTACTTAACCCCAATTACCCTCCAAAAGGCAAAAAAAAAAAAAATTACAACTATAGATTGGGCCTTGCTGTTCTCATCCTCCCCTTCTATCACAGAGAACAAAAACAAGTCAAAGTCAGTCGCTCTTTCCCTCTCCAGCTGATGGGAGGATGAGGAGTAGGTGTGGGGTCTTTGCTGACCCTTCCGCTTTTTCCTGGGTCCACTGCTCTCCTCTTCCTGGCTACTTCTTTGCTTAGCTTTGGCCCCTCTTCTCTTTCACCTTTCCCTTGTGGTGGAGGGAACGAGCCCATCCCATATCAAATGGGATGATTTCCTGGGCCCCTGATGGTGGTGGGCAGCCTTAAGTACCAGCCTTGGACTTGGTTTGGAGCCCTGTATCCTGTGCCATTCAAGGTCAGTCACAACCCAAGTTAGAGAACATCCAGAAAACATAGTCAACTTTTTAACATTCCTTTGGTTAATTTGCTTGTCGTTTGGGGGGAGCTCTACATTCAACCTGAGCCTCTGACCCTGGAGCTTGGGACTTCTCCCAGTGTCAGCAAGACTAGCCCCAGGAGGGAGGGTTTTCAGCCTCCTGGGCACTTGGTCCAGGAAGGTATGATTGGACTCAGTAGTTTCACACCAGCCACATCTTGGCCTGGACCTGGAAACAGACGGACTTGACCTGACTCAGCGTAGATCACATCAGAACAGGAGAATCCAGTCAGTTTAAGAATTTGGAGGCCAAGCTTCTCTGGATCTTATTTGAGTTATTTGGGGAAAAACAAAGAACCAGCAGCGCCTTCCTTCTGGGCTTTCATGCTTGCTGGTGTCATTGTCATAGAGCTTTAGAAGTGAAGACAGGAGATAATCCCCTTTCCCTTCAGAGCTGCCAAGCCTTTAATGAAACAGAATAATCCTCGAGTGAAATTAGTGTGGAAATAGCATGTCAGAATAACTCTCCAGTCAGTGGGACATGTCTGGGGTGTTTGGGCTTTTCAGGAGAACAGTGGATGTGGTGGCTGCCTTCACAGGGAGGGTAGGGCCTCGTCACACCCCCTGCATGTGCATGGCAGTCTCAGACTCATCCCTCCTCAGGACCCTCACGCACCCTGGTCTGTGTCTCTTCAGTGATGAGCACACATCTGGCGGTAGCCACCCACCCCAGCTTCACAGAGGATAAAAGGTGTTTGCTACTGGACCACCCAGTTGGGCTTTTTTTAAGTTCTACAGAGCCAAGCCACCCACACAGCTCTGTATTCCTTGTTCCTTTAAATGCCAAGGCAGCCTGATTGAATGAATCAACAAGTATTTATTTTTTCTTTGACCTGGAAGCTCTAGATTTTGGCCACGATATTCCTAGGAGTTTCTGTTTTGAGGTTTCTTTCAGGGGGTAGCCAGGGGATTCTTACTGTTCTAAGAGTTCTGGGCAGTTTCTTCTAAGATTTCCTGAAATGCGATGTCTCTGGTCATGGCATTCAGATAGTCCAGTGATTCTTAAATTTTTCTCTCCTTCATCAGTTTTCCAGGTCAGTTGTTTTTGCTGTGAGATATGTTGTCTTTAATGTTTTTAGTCTTTTGACTTTGTTTTAGTATTTCTTCTAATACTTCTAATATTTATTAGCCACCTACTGTATGCCTAGCACTACTTCAGGTGCTGTGGATTCAAGCACAGGGAAATGATCCCTGCCCTCAAGATGGCTAAGCTCTGTGGGGGACACACAGCAGATACACATCTGAATATATACAGCATAAACGTGAAGAGAAAAAGTGAAAAAGAATGCAGAGGAGTTTAATGCACGTTTGTTCAGGGAGGGAAGATTGTATGGAAGAAGACAGTGTGGCCCGCCATGAAGGCCGGCCAGGCCGGAGGCCAAGAGACGACCAAGGCCAAAGATTTCTTTAGTTGTGGACAGATTGTAAAGCGTTGGAGAAAGTCACGTCTAGGGAGACTGGAAAAGGTGGTGGAGGACTGTAGAATCTAATCAGAAGAGTGGATATTTGGCCCTAGAAGGAGTAGGGAACCTCCAGAATCCAGAGCAGGGAGTGACAAGGCCAGAGCTGCATTTGAGGGACTGCAGGTCAGCAGACCAATTAGGAAGTCTGCAGTAACCTCAGTGGTATGAGTAGGGAGAAGGGGGTTGATTGTGGAGATGGAAACAGCAGGATCTGACCATGATTGGAGTGTGATGAGAGCCAGGAGAGGGAAAAACTGCAGCCATGAACTTGGGAGGTGGAAGGGCAGATGGCTTCAACAGGAAGAGGGGAAGGTTTGGGGGACAGGTAAGCTCACGTGTAGAATCTGAGATGCCTTGGCCATCCTGTCTGAAATAACCAGGTGGGGCTGCTCCCAGCGGGGGTGGGACCCCATCGAAGAAGACTTTGAGACAAGAGAGGGTCCGGTAGAGAGAGTGTATCCAGCAGGAAATGTTGCATGGCTGTGTCAAGGGAGGACTGAAGAGAGAGGCCTGTGAGTGAGCACCTGCTTCTGCTCATTTGGTGGCAGCTTGAGAGAACGGTGGAATCTAGCCATGGTTTCTTCATGACTGTGACACCTGGGCACGTTGGAAGGGAGTGGGGAAGAACCATGCAGATGCATGTGAGGAAGTTAGGAGGGGCTTGTGGGGGAGGGAAGCAGAATGACAAGGAGGACCATCTCTGAAGACAAGAGGGAATTCAGCTAGAATGACCTCAGTTATTTTCAGTAAAGTAAGAGGCAAGGGCCTCAGGTGGGGACAGGAGGTGGAAGGGGGGACCTTGAATCGTTTCTGTGGGGATGGAGATTGAGAATCCGTCAGGGAGGATCCATGGATGCAGCCAATCTGGCAACCACAGGGGCGAAGGCTTTGACAGAAGTCTAGTGGGGAGCTGGATGAGGTAAAAGTCAGAGCATCCTGATAAAAGTCCCAGAGAGGTGCTTTGTGGGTCTCCCTGGGGGTGAATGAACCCTTGTGGGTGGGGCAGGAGGTTGATTCGGACATCCAGGTCCCTAGGATAACAGAAGGCACTGGTGAGGAGGAGGGGGCCACAAGCCACGAGCAGCCTCCTTGGGGCTCTGGCCAAGCGCCCCCACCTCCTCGTCTTAGATGTCTTTGGAAGGCTCCGTTGCCCTCAGCCCACTGGCATCCTGGGGGTTTCCTGTGAGTTTGGCCAGCGTGGATCAGTGCTGGGGAGCTTTGTTCATCCTTCATGCTGTCCAGCATCTGTGGATAAGGCGTGACCAGCAGCCTAGGTCTGCTTGGGACCTTTGTCTCCGCTCACTTTTTGGAGTGAGTGGCTGACAGATTGAGGAGCCTGGAGGCTCTCGTGTGGGTGAACCTGGGACAATGACAGTGTGCTTCAGCCCCCGGAGGAGGGGAGTGAGCCAGCATCTCTTCTCTCCCCCCCCCCCCCTTGCTGCACAAATTCAGAGGGGGGCCTTGTGCCCCAGAGCAGGAAGCCCAGATGCAGCTCAGCAAAGAAAGGGCGACAAGCAGCCATTCAGTTCCCACTGTAGGCCGGACTCTGTGCTGGTGCTGGCGAGGATAACTGGGTGCCTGAAGTCATGCATCTGGTCAGTGGGCGAGTGAGGACCGAAGCTCCGGCCTTGGGTCACCTCCTCACTCAGCCCTGCCTCCGCCTGCCACCCTCTTGGCAGCTGCGGAAGGACAATGAGGATCATTTCATTAGAGGCCAGAAGAGTACCACATCCTCCTTCACCGACTCCTGTGAACAAGATGTTTCCTCTGCTTTGCTGAAAAAAGCCAAATTAGAGCAGGCCTGCTTCAGAAGTGGGAATGTCTCAGCAGCCACGTTGTAATTACCCCAGGGAAGGATGGGATAACTATGGAGAGCCGAGCTCCAGACAAGCCGGAACTGTCACAGAGCCTGGGGAAATGGAGGTGGGCGCTGCTGCTGCACCTGGGGAGGAGCAGATGCCTTGGGGGCAGGGACGGGAGCCCCACAGAAGGCCTCCCCCTCCCTGGGCTGGCACCTTTCAGAAAAACTCCATCTGGATGTCTGGCAGTCACCCTAAGCTCTTCTTTCCCCCAAAGCCTCCTTCCCCACCCCCCACCCCCACCCCCCAGTGCTCTGCCCAAAAGGAATGTAGATTTTAATTTATGAAACGTTGTTGTTTTTTGGGTTTCTCTCTGGCTAAGATTATTCACCTCTCCAGCCTGGGGCAGCCCCTCCCAGGGGCCCTCACCAGGGGCTACCCTTCCTCTGACCCCTGTCCCACATCTCTGCCCTTTGTGGTGCTGGCCAGGGCCCTGTTGCTGTAGCTCCCGAAGACCAGACAGCTAGGCCGGGACAGACACTTCTAGTTTTGGCTTCTATGAAGAAATTCCCTGAGACCTTTATTTTGAAAACTTCTCTAAGCCTAGGAGGCTTCCCCCTCTCCCCTGCCCCCATCACCTCCACCTGCTTTTGCCTCCCATCCTCCCCTCTCTCTGAGCTGCCCTCATTTCAATACAAATTCTCCCTCTTTTCCTTTTGGTCTGGTCCCCTGCTGTTCTGGCTTCATCTCTCTGTGTCTGTCCTGTCTTGTACTCCTCCATCTGACTGGGCTCTCAGTGAGTCCCAGGTGTACCTGGGAGTCAGGCCCACCTGGTTTGGTGTTGACATTCCAGAAGCCAGGTAACATTCCCAGCCTTGAAGAAATCCTCTGTGTAAATCCATAAAATTTTATGTGCGCGCGCGCGTGTGTGTGTGTGTGTGTGTGTGTGTGTGTGTGTGTGTGTAGGGTGTGGCTCCAGGGAACTTTGTGCCCCTTGACCCCAAATATGAGACAGCTGAGCCTGATCTGGGGCACACAGACAGCCTGTTGGAGAGGAAGGGAGGACACCGGTCAGCTTTCATCTTCCCCTGGGAGCTGGGACGCCACAGTAAAAGGCACCTCCTTACCATCTGGATCTTCAGAGGGGGGGGAGCCTTCCACCCTCAGGGCTGACCCACCACCCCCTTGATGAACAGCCAGCCGAGCTCTGGGCATTCTCCGACCTTTAGCAAGGTTTGGACCCCCAAACAAACAAGTCCTGCTCTTGTGCCTGGAAAGGGGGTGTCCTCCCCAGGGCCTCCAGTCGCCAGCCCCGCAATTTCCCAAGCTCCCCTCACTTCCCTCACGAGTCGACTTTCCCTTTAGAATGTAAGCTTCCTGTGGGCAGGCACTGTAAACTCGCTTTCATTCCCACTTCAGAGTAAATGAGGCCCCTCAGATGCCCAGCTTCATGTGCGCATTGAGAGGCAGAGTGGATAGAGGGCTGATCTCGAAGCCAGGAAGGTCTGGGTTCAGGTTCTGCCTTGGTCCGGAAGGCTGTGTGCCTGGACACAGGTCAGGGGTGTCAGACTCACAAGTGGGGCCACCAGATTGGTCCTCAGGGTCCCCAGAACCCATATTGACACAGAAAACCAAATTTGACATCATCTATATTTTGTTCTATTTTTATTTTGTAAAATATTTTTCAATTTCATTTAAACATGGTTCTGGTTCCCAGCTCACAGGTGATGTGTAGGACATCTGCTCTGGGCATATTTCATTGGTGGGAAGTTTTGTCCCCTGGGTAGTTATTCCCTGAGCTGATGAAACAACATCTCCCCAGTCCTTCCCCTCTCTCCCAGCTCTCAGCTGGGCTCCCAGACGCCTGGCTCCCCTCAGAAACACTCCAGGATATCCAGTTCTGTCCCACCCCAGACCCTGACACACTGGACCAGGGGGGTGATGAGGGTCGAGGTGACACTAACAGGCCTTGGCACTGAAGAGCGTGGGCTATTAGGTTCAGCAGGAACTCTGATCTTAGCGCCTGGAAAGAATTCGATAGTCTCAGACTTAACTGGAGTGAGAGTTGTAAAAGTTTATTTTTATGCTTTTACAGAAGCAGGCAAGAGTCCTTAGGGGAGTTTATGCAAGTGAAAGGGGGCACAGGCTTTTACTTTCATTTATTTATTTATTTTTTTTTTAAGCAATCGGGTTAAGTAACTTGCTCAAGGTTACACGGCCAGTTATTTCTGGGTGTGGTGCTGAGTGTCTGAGCCCAGGATTTGATCTCCAGGTCGTCCCAACACTGGAACCGGTACTGTTACTCGCTGAGCCACCTGGCTGCCCCAGGCTTTTACTTTGAAAGGGTAGGGCTGACCGGATGGATGTAAGGGACTTCAGTGCATAGATAAGTTTGAGGAGTTTAGCTTGGAGATGAGATTTGGGCCAGACAGACATGAGGACATTAAGCCAGGACAGAGGAGTCATGAGCTGTTGCTTAGGCAGAGTGCGGGTAGGGGGAAGGGGCAGAGTTGCTCTGAGACTGGGGAGGGGGGGATGGAGTGTGATTTTACAAACTGTTTACAGACTGATGTTACAGAGTTTTACGAATTGATGTTGCACACATAGATCCCAAGCACCCCATCAGCACCACATGGGATCTGGGGAGTAAGGAGTGGTCCAGGGGTCACTACATAGTGCATAGTGAGGCTGGGGGACAGGAAGGTTGGTGTTGCCTCTGCTGTTTGGCCCTCGTTCTTGAAGACCATGACATCAGGAAGGTGGTGCCATGACATGCCAGTGGATTGCAAAGTCACCACCCTCACTGTCTCCTCTGGAGCCACCTGGGTCCATTAGCCAGATATGGATCAGGGTGACCGGAGGTGGAGACCTTGGCCTTTGCAAGCTTAGGGCTTTAACCAGCCTCAGTTTGACTGAGGCTGCCCCCATTCAGTGATTAAGGCTTAATGAAATGGGGCAAAAAACGACCACTTTAAAAAATGATAGATCTGGTATCAATTAAAATTAAGAGGTGAGGGAAGGAGAAAGAGCTAGAATGGGGTGGATTATCTCAAATAAAGGAGGCAGGAGAAGGTGGTTACAGTGGAGGGGAAAAGCAGGGAAAGGGCGTCAGTCAGCTTGACCCTCCTGGGATTTGGTTTAAGGAGGGACACACTCGGTTGGGTATCTTTACCCTACCCGAAAGTAGTGGGGAGGGGACATGAGGGGGGAGGATAGAAGGGAGGGCAGTTAGAAGCAAATACTTCTGAAAAGGGACAGGGTCAAAGGAGAAAATGGAATAAGGGGGGGGGTGGGATGGAAAGAAATGGTCTTTGACAGTGTGGCTACTGTGGAAATGTTTTGCATTACTACGCATGTATAACCTGTATTGAATTGCTTGTCTTGTTGGTGGGAGTGGGTGAGGGGGGCGAGAAGGAAGAGAATCTGGAAACCAAAGTTTTAAAAACAATTGTTTAAAAAACATTGTCTTTTACATGCAGCCAGGAAATAAGATATATAGGCAATGGGATATAGAAATCCATTGTGCCCTACAAGAAAGAAAGGGGGGGGGGCTTGGGGTGGATATAAGAGCAGATGGGGGGAAGGGGTATTCAGTATGCTTGCCATGTTGGGGTGGGGGGTAGGGGAGAGGTGGGAAGAAAATCTGTAACTCAAAATCTTTGAGAAATGAATGTTGAAAACTAAAAACAAATTTAAAAAAAATAGATCTGGGAGGAGTAGACCCTGAGGGTTTCTGGCCAAAACAGAAGCAATTGCTATTTCCATTCAATTTGAGCCAATCGGGGCCCACACTGACTAAGTCAGCTTGACCTGAGACCAGAGTGATTTGGGGTGAAGGCTGGTCTTAAAGAGAAACCAAAACAACAGCAACAAAGTTTCTTAAATTAAAATTTACATTCCTTTTGGGCAGAGCACTGGCGGGGGTGGGGAGGGAGCTCAGGGGGAAAGAGAAGGAGTTTGGACACGTAGAGCTTAGGATGACTGCCGACGTCCAAATGGAGTTTTTCTGAAGGGTGGCTGCAGATGCGGTGAGCCTGAGGTGCCAGCCCAGGGAGGGGGAGGCCTTCTGTGGGGTCGCCCCTGCTGGAGCAGCTGGAACCCCAGGAGAGGGAGGGGGCAGAGGGAGTCCTGAGGCTGGAGCGAGGACCCTGCCTCATCAGAATATGGCCCGCCCCCTTCCCCTGCCCATGGCTCCTTGATTGGCCAAATCTCCATCTCGCTTCCCCCAGCAGCCCCACACAGGTGGAGGCATCGTGGGTATTTTGGGTGATGTTGAGGCCTGTGGTCTCCTGACCCGACTCCCTGTCTTGGTGAAATAGTCCTTGTTGCTGATGCCTTTTTCTTGACATCGAACCTTTTCCCCACCCAACTCCCTTAAGCCTCCTTGTGGCAAAGAAATAATTAGGCAAAAGCCTCCCATTACTAGGAACTCTTCTGAGAGCATATGAGCTCTTCTGCCCCTGGAGCCCCTCACCTCTCTGCCATGAAGGAAGTGTCTCTTCTCTGGGACCTTCATTGGTTTTTCTCATTGCTCAGAGGGAGGGGAACAGAGACTAAGCCTTTAACAACTGGCCCTCCAAAACCAAAGGTGTCACCCCCCCCCCCCAGCCCCTACTCAATAAACTTCACTATTTGCCCATCACTTCCAGGATCAAAATACAAAATCTTTTTTGGCACTCCGAGCCCCTCACAACCTTGCCCCCTCCTCCATTCCCAGGCTGCTTATGCTTCACTCCCTGACACTTGGATCTTGGATCCAGCAACCCCAGTCTCCCGCTTGTTCTCAGAACTCTCCCTTCCTTGTCTCGGGGCATCTTCCCTGGGTGGCCCCCCTCCCCCTCCTCTTCTCCCTCCCACATTCCCTGGCTCCACCTTCTGTGGAGGGCCCAAGCAGCACAACTCTGGAGTATGACTGAGTCCAATTAAAGTGTAATTAGGAAATACTCAATAAAACAAATGAAAGCAAAATAAAACCTAGCTAATGTTAATTTGTGGTTTTCTAAGTCCGTGTGGGCCCTCAGGAATCCATTTTTCTTTGAGTTTGGGAACTACCACCACTTAATGTCTGCTTTTTTGCTAGTAGTCTCACCCCTTGGACTGAGGCCTCCAGGGCACGGGTTGTCTTTTGCCTTTCTTTGCCTCTCCAGCTCTTAATAAGGTTCCTGGTACACATTAGGCAGGTTAAAAAAAGTACTCATGACACACTTACTCAGCACCATTGATTAACACTTTCTCCATCACTTTAAGTCTAGAGGAGCCAAGAAACAATTGAGGCCACTGTGCAGTGTCTGCTGATCTCTGGGGTGCAAAGGCTAACACTTCACATTCCAGCTGCTTCAGATGGGTTTGGACTCAGAAGGACCTAGGTTTGCACCCTGTGTGCCCCTGGGACTTCAAATCACAGACCACTTCTGTAAAATGAGGGAGCTGGGTGGGGACAGAGGGGGCCACTGACCAGTGCATACGGTTCCCTGTAAGCCCATATTGGCTTACAAAGCCACACAGTTGTGTAGGTCTTTTTTGAAAAAAATATTTTGTTGGGGTGGCCAGGTGGCTCAGTGAGTAAGAGCACCAGCCCAGTGTCAGGATGACCTGGGATTGAATCCGGGCTCTGATACTTAGCACCACAACCAGAAATAACTGGCCGTGTAACCTTGAGCAAGTTATTTAACTCTGATTGCTTCTAAAAAAAAAATTATTTTGTTAAATATTTTCCAGCTATGTTTCAATCTGGCTTGGGCCCACTTAGGAGTTTTGAGGACCCCCTGAGCCAGATGACCTCCAAGGCACCTACAACCACTAAGTCCATGACAGTCCTTTGAATGTTTGGGGCTGATCCTGCCTCTTACTGGCTCCTCTAGATATGTGACCAGCCTCCCCTCCTTTTCCAGTCCCATCCACCCTTGATGACATGCCTCACATTGCTTCGTGAACACAGGTCATGACTAGGAAAATAGGCTGTGGCCTAAACCCTTAAACCTTGGCTTCATCTGAAATTTCTAATCTTTGTCCTCTGGCATTCCATGCTTCACGTAGAGATCTGTGAGAGCTTCCCAGAAGCCCCTGGTGTGGGTCTGCTCCCTTCAAACTACCCTAGACCTTGGCTCCCTCATAGGCTGGTCTGATCCCTCCGGCAGAGTAGAACCATTATCAGGATGCAAGAGGTCTCCTGAGGGCAGGGCCTGTTTCCCAGTCTTAGGGACCCCCCCCCCCTTAGCCCAGGGCCTGGCAGGTAGCAGGTACCCTGCCAGGAGTAAATTACTCCTGAATATTGATGATTAAAAAATAAGTTTCCCCAATTCACTTCCGCCTTCCCTTTTCCTCTTAGTCAATTTCTGGTCCATCTCACTGTCTGTCAGCAGCCTCTGTCCAAAATGTACTGGCTGATGGACAAACTCCCAGGGCTGCTCATTCAGTTGCTCCCCATGGCCTTGGGCCAGCAGAGATTTTTTTTGTCCATTTGACTCTTCTATTTTGTTTGTTGGGGCAGCTTGATTGCTCAGTGGATAGAGCCTGAGGCCTGGAATCAGGAAGGCTTGAGTTCAAATCCAGCCTCACACATATAGTAGCTGTGTGACCCTGGGCAAGTCACTTAATCTGTTTTCCTTAATCCACTGGAGAAGGAAGTGGCAAACCATATGTGACCCACATGGGGTCACAAAGAATCGGACACAGCTAAATGACTGAATGACAACCTATGGTTTATTAGACTGATCCCTTTTTAGTGGCTGTGTATGTAGCATAACCAATCAAGGAGTACATTTGGGGACCAGGAAAGGATTCATGCAGAAAACAAAGGGGGAGAGGGGCCTGTGAGCCGGAGGTCAGGTGGGAGGCCTTTCCAGGAAGGGACATCCGGTGTGGGCGGTGGAGAGTCTCACTCGTGAGGAAGAGATGCCAGCCTGGCCTGACCCAAGAGTTCAGGAATGGGTGAAGTGCCCACTCAGGCTGGGAGGAGAGCTGGCAGCGATTCTGAAGGTCTTCAGAAGGTACATGGGCATTTGATCCTAGCAGCAATAGAGAGGGCTGTTAGAGCGAGTGAGTAGGAAAGTGACCTGGCCAGGGCTGGGCCTAAGGAGCACCACTCTGGCAGCTGGGTGGGGAGCGGACAAGAGAAAGGGGAGGCCACGGCCCCCCCACCCTGCTCCACAATGGGCTGCTGGCTGTGGGGAGTGGACAGGAGAAAGGGAAGTCTGGAGAGGTCAGGAGAGAGAGAGACACACACACTCTCCACGGCCCCCCTCCGTGCTCTGTGGGCTGCTGACTGTGGGGAGCAGACAGGAAAAGGGGAAGCCATGGCTCCCCACCGTGCTCCACAATGGGCTGCTGGCTGTGGGGAGTGGACAGGAGAAAGGGAAGTCTAGGGAGGTCAGCCAGGAGAGAGAGAGAGAGAGAGAGAAACACACACACACACACACACACACACAC
>NW_027187322.1:3426795-3429367 GCF_028583685.1 Petaurus breviceps papuanus
CTCTCTCTCTCTCCCTCTCTCTCTCTCTCTCTCTCTCTCTCTCTCTCCACGGCCCCCCACCGTGCTCCACAACGGCCTGCTAGCTCTGATGAAAGCAAACAGGGTGAAGTGACTTGCCCAGGGTCACACAGCTCGTAAATGTCTTTTGAGAGGCAGCCTGGAATAGCAAGCGGCCAGAGAATGGGGAGGCATGAGGGAGACCCGAGTCCTCATCCCCTGTGACCCTGGGCAATTATCTTCACCCTTCTCAGCCTCCATTCCCTCTTCTGAGAAATGGGGCCTGTGGTACCTGCCTCAAAGGGTCATTATGAGGCTGTGTGCATATGTGTACGTGCAGCCCTTTGTCAGCCTCAAGGGGCTTGTCACTACTTTTTATTACTGTCATTAGGAGCCTCCTCAGGACAACCCAAGGGCTCCTTTCTGCCTCTGGAAACAGATCCAAGCTGCCTTGGCCTTCCTTATTAGGGTAGTGAGGGGGAAGGTCCCTCTGCACCTGTCCTCTGTAGGGTTTGTTTTTTTTAAGCAATCAGGGTTAAGTAACTTGCTCAAGGTTACACGGCCAGGTGTTTCTGGGTGGGTGCTGAGTATCTGAGCCTGGATTCGATCTCCAGGTTATCCCGACATTGGGGCCGGTGCTCTTACTCGCTGAGCCACCTGGCCACCCCCCTCTGTAGGGTTTTTAACATAAAAGTGTTGTGTGCTTGGGAGTGTTGGGGGTTTTATGTTGGTTTTTTCCTAATGCTGAACCACTTATATACCCCACTTAATCATAATGACTGACTTCTTAGAAAAATCGCTGTAATCTATTGGATAGGATTTTGTTTAAAAATTTTGATTCAATGCTCATTAGTGATACTGGCCTAGAGATTTCTTTCCATGTTTCCTCTTTTCCCAATTTAGGTCTTAGGTCTTGTAGGTTTCCCAGGATTCCAGTAGGGTTCTTTCTTAGTTTCTGAGAATGCTCTCTAATGCAGGCCACTAACTGTTCTTTAAAAGTTTGATAGGATTCTGTGAATCCTATAGGTCTAGCGTTTTGTTTTTTTTGGGGGGGGCAGGGGCTAGTAGTTCCTTTACAGCTTGATTTCCATTTCTGGGATTGGGTTATTTAAGGTCTTTATCCGGACTTCTGATAGTTTGAATATTTTATATTGTTTTATATTTTTGAAAGTATTTCTTTGATTTTTTTTGTGTGTTTTGTTAGCATAAAACTGCTGATTATTCTTTTAATTTATTCCGGTTTTGCTCTGATTTTACCTTGCTCATTTGTTAGTTTACTGACTTAACTTCTCTCCTTTTAAATCAGATTAGAGAAGGGTTTTTTAGTTTTATTTAGTCTTTTTAAAAAACAGTTTTTACTTTTATTTGATAATTCCTATGGGATTGTTTGTTTCCAAATGATCTTTTTTCCCTCTAATTTTTAGTGTCTTCTCTTTTGTGCTTATTTTGGGTTTGTCTGTTAATTCTTTATTTTCTTTTTTTCCTTTTTTTTTCTTTTTGGAGGGGGGAAGGTAGGGCACTTGGGGTTAAGTGACTTGCTTAAGATCACGTGGCTAGTTTTTTGTGTTAAGTGTCTGAGGCCGTATTTGAACTCAGGTCCTCCTGACTCCAGGGCCAGTACTCTATTAACTGCGCCACCTAGCTGCCCTGACTGTTTAATTTCTAAAAACATTTTCTGTTCACTAATCTCTTTTTCTGTTTTGTTCATGTACAATTGATTTTATATCCTGATGACTGCTTTTGTGCTCGGAAGCCGCATCTCCCTTGGCTACCGGTTCTGCCCACCCAGCAGGGATCATGGTCTCGCCCCATTCTTTGGGTCCCCAGCAGCCGCCTTGTGCTGTCACCAGTGTTGGCCCACCGTTGTCTCAGGGTCGGCAGAACGCTTTACTTGGGCTGTAATTGTACATCATGTTTTCTTCTCATTTCCTTTTATCGCTTTCTAACAAACCGCCAAGTCGATATGATGGGCCTGTCAGTAAACAGTGGCTTTTAGTGGCTGATTTCTTTTTTTTAGTGATGTTCAGTGTTCACCGCTCCCAGACTTTTTTGACTCACTTTCAGAACAACTGATAACAAAAACTAACATTTGTGTAACCTCTCCAAGTGTGCAGAGTACCTTACAGCCACCCCAGGAGGGAGGCGATGTCCATTCACAGATGAGGAAAGTGAGGCTAAGCACAGAGCTGGGGGAACAGGAGCATGAGCGAGAGAAATAACGGGCTCAGGACTCCTGCACTCAGGCTGCTTTGGCCAGTCACACGCTGGGACTGTGGTGACAGGCATGTCTCAGGCTCCCTCCTTCCCCCCAAAGCCCCACAAAAGACCCCAAGAAAATAATCCTGTATCTCCTTCCTCCTGAATTCTCATGTATTTGAAACCTTTCCCTCTAAACACAGACAAAGTCTGCGTGCCTTTATTATTTTATATGTTTACTTTATATCCTACAGGGTTAATCACAGACCTTTGCCAGTCTAGTTATACTTTTTTGGAAATGCAGGTGGGAGAAGGCAGTTGTGGGAAGGGTATCTGGAGAGGAGAGGGGGGGAGAGAGAGAGAGAGAGAGAGAGAGAGA
>NW_027187322.1:3429467-3432640 GCF_028583685.1 Petaurus breviceps papuanus
AGAGAGAGAGAGAGAGAGAGAGAGAGAGAGAGAGAGAGAGGGAGAGGAGGGGGGGAGAGAGAGAGCGAGAGACAAGAGACAGAGACAGAAAGAGAAGAGGGAGAGAGAAAGAGAAGAGGGAGAGAGACAGAGACAGAAGAGGGA
This sequence comes from Petaurus breviceps papuanus, assembly GCF_028583685.1. Classification (NCBI taxonomy): domain Eukaryota; kingdom Metazoa; phylum Chordata; class Mammalia; order Diprotodontia; family Petauridae; genus Petaurus; species Petaurus breviceps. Next base: position 3,429,612 of record NW_027187322.1, read on the forward strand.
GACAGAGAGAGGGAGAGACAGAGACAGAGAGAAGAGGGAGAGACAGAGAGAGAAGAGGGAGAGAGACAAGAGACAGAGAGAGAGAGAGAGAGCTAACATTGCTTTGCTTTGTCAGATCACTCTCTGGGGGCTCAGAGCTAAAAACAAGAGAATTACAGATACTTTGGTACAGCTTTCCAGAACAAAAGTGGAGCATTGCTATTGGGAAGCCATCCCAGGTACAAGTCCGTAGTGGGGAGAGAGGTGTCCCAGAGATGGGCGTTCTTGAAGTGTCTCCCTCCCCTGCTGCCAGAGGGTTGGTGATGCCTTTGGCGAGCATGTGTTGAATGGCAGGACTGATAAGGAATCTTCACGGATGCTTTGGAGGTACCTTGTCAGGGATGAGTCTTGAGGCTGCCAGTGCTTTCTGGTATTCAGCGGGCAGCTGACAGTCATTGTCAACAATATCTGTTGCAGGCCTGTGAGCAGAGCCCTTTGACGGACACCAGTGGAGAGAGGAGCATAGATAAGTTTGGTCTCTGACCCTCAAGGAGCTTACCTTCCTGTAAGGGGGATGAGACAGCAACGGTGCAGCGACAATACATAGTATTACATGTTGACTGCATTCGAGTTTTAGGACAAAGCACTCTGTTATGTCAGGGCTGGGGGGTAGGAGGGGTGCTTGTTACCAGCAGGACAAGAAGGGAGTCATGGAATGGACCATTTCTTGGCACCCACCTACCCTTCTTCCTGTGAGTCCCCATGTCTGGAATGCCCTCTCCCCCTACCTTTGATTCCTAAAAATAAAGTGTTCCCTTGAGGAACAGAAGAGGTGGCTGAAAAGACTTGAGTGAAGTAGGCTGATGGGCTGTCCATGTGCTGTCAGGGAGAATGGGGGTGGGAGGCGACCCCGCCAAAGCAAGGGAGGCGATAACACGGCAAAAAGAGCCAAGTAGGAGTGTGGGAAAGTAGGAATCTTCACATCTTAGGAAACTGTTTCTTCCAGTCCCAAGAGCCAACAGCCAGGAGATCTCCAGAATGGATTTAAAACACCATCATCAGTGATGGATCAGTGATCCAGGGAGGAGCCAGAGGGGCCAGAATCTCCTTCATTGCCCCAACAATAAGTATACCCAGAGCAATGCAAGATGAATGCAGGGTCATCTGGGGAGGCAGCAGCTTACAGAGAAGTCATAGATTCTTTGAAGCCGTGGGTCTCCCCTCCAATGGTTACCAAGTCCTATGGATTCTATATCAGTGACACACCCTCCTGGGGGTGCTACCAACAAAGACGGTGCCTTCAGGAGAGGTTTGGGGAAAATAAGCATGGTTTAGAGAGATTGAATTTGAGGGGCTGGTGAGACCTTCACACGAGCTGCAGATCCATACCTGGGAATCCTACAACGACTGAAGGGCGGTTCCTGAGCTTCCCAGGGGAGAGAATGTAGACAGAAATGACGAGGGTCAGGGACAGAGCCTTGAAGGAAGACCATATGTGCACCAAGGTTACCCACAGATGGAGTGAACACAGGGAGAGAGACAAGAGGGTGGAAGAGGGTAAAATCCCCCTCTTTCTTCAAGGGTCACCTCAAACATTCTTTCCCAAAGCAAAGGTGTTCTCAGCCCCCTTCTCTTCCTGTTTTGTTTTGTTGCTTTTTGGAAGAGGGAGGGCAGGTCAGTTGGAGTTAAGTGACGTGCAAGGTCACATGGCTAGCTTTTTTGTGTTAAGTGTTGGAGGCCGAATTTGAACTCAGGTCTTCCTGACTCAGGGGCCAGTGCTCTATTCACTGTGCCACCCAGCTGTCCCTCTTCATCTTTTCTGGAACATTTTGTCTGGGTATTTCCTATTGTCCTATTCAGCATTGTGTAGTGGACAGAGAGTCAGCCTCAGGGTCAGGAAACCCTGGGCTGGTGACTCTTGGCTGTTCCCAGAAGCCTTTTCACAGTGTCTCTGGAAGTTTCCCTAAGACTCTGAGTTAGTCTCCATAGTGCTCATAGAGGTGGGAGAGCTGCCCAGCCACCTCTCACCTGTGACCCCAAGAAGCCGTAACCTGTGTGGCAGCCACATCTCCCATCTAGGCAGACGGCTGTGCCAGCTTAAGGGTAACTGAGGGGCCCCAAACCTGTCAGTGAGTGAGGGGGGTGTCCGCCCCAGGCATGGGAAGACTTCTGTTCCAATGGCTGGGAAGGCGGCTGAAGCAGGTGCTGTGGAGCACTTAGAGCTTGGTCAGACATGGAAGATGCCAGGGGCATCCGCTGCATCCCGGGCTATCGCTGCTGGTCCTGACTTTTGTCCTGCTTCTGGATTTTGATGGCTCTGGAAGAGACAGAGTGACAACTTTGTGCAGCCCAGCCCCACAAATCCAATTTACACACAAGTCATTGGTTCTCTTGGAAAAGAAAGGACAAACAGCCACAATATTGATGGAGGGAGCTCCCTTGAGCAGTGAGATCACAGATCCCATCCTGTCAATCTGCCTAATACTGCTCCTCTGTGTACCTATGGGGACTCTCCCCATCATGTTAATTTTCATCTTTGTATCTGCCATAGTATGTGAGAAATGCTGAGATAATTTGAATTGTGCATTCGCCAAAGATAACAAAATATGAGAACATAGTCTATGTTGCAAGACCTATGGAAAGGCAGTCACATTAATGCCCTGTTGGAGGGGCTTTGAAGTGATCCAGCCATCCTGGGAAGCAACCTGAAATTATGGGAAGATACTGACTAAAATGTGCAGACCGTCTGACCCTGAGATTCTGCTGCCCCACATGTACCTCAAGAAAGCCGGAAACAAAGAGAAAGGCTCCCCTATAGATCAGAATAGTTAGAGCAGCACTTTGTCATAGCAAAGACCTGGGGACCCATCCTTTGGGGAGTAACATAGGAAGGCTCACGAACTGATGCAGGGTGAAGACAGCAGAGCCGGGAAGCAGTGCCAGAGCTGTGCAAATGGAAGGGATGACCTGACATGACACTGACTGAGCCTGAGAAGGCCCCTGCCCTGCTTCTTCTCCACTGACTGAGCCTGAGAAGGCCCCTGCCCCTG
>NW_027187322.1:3432650-3446405 GCF_028583685.1 Petaurus breviceps papuanus
TTCTCCACTGACTGAGCCTGAGAAGGCCCCTGCCCCTGCTTCTTCTCAGGGCTGTGGGACTGGGAGGTGGAGGGTGATGGACCACCTTGGGATAGGCAGGTGATGTAAAAGCAGAAGACCTCAATAAAATCCATCTGAAAAAAAAATCAACCGAGTGGTATGAAGCACTTTTGAGGAGTTTCCGTAGCCTCAGCCAAGTTAGCTCAGCCTGCTATGAGTGGGGGGTGAAGGCTGGATGCTTCCTGCTGGAAAAGTGAACTAGTGTCCTTGAGAACCCACCCCCACCCCTTCTGGTCCTTGGCTTCAGAAAATCACCTGTCCCAGAGTTCTCTTTATTCGCCCCCATCGATGCTTGCCTTGTTTGAAGTCTTCAATCACATTTTTTGTTTGGTGGGGGGAGGGCATGCAGATTGAACCCGTGGCAAGATTTCTGACCCCCACCTGTCCAGCGGCTGCATCTTCAGTGAGCTCTCAGAAGGCCTGGACTGTGTGCTCAGTCCAGCATCTCCGAGAGGACAACCTCTGGGATTCTTGGGGTGGCTGAGGGGTGGGGAGAACTTCATCGTTTTTATGTCCTGGGCCCCTGGGGCAGGCAGTCTGGTGATGCCTGAGGACCCCTTCCCAGAAGCATAAAATAAAATACAAAGGGTTACAAAGGGAGCCAAGTCTATTGAAATACAATTATCAGAAGATTTAGAAATAAAAATAAGTCCACACACCCTAGATTAAGAATTCTCTCTTCTAGGGGACAGTCTTGTATTGGGTGACAGGTAGGACAGACTCTTAGGGCTAAGGTTTTGCCAAACTCCTTTGTCTCCCTCACAATACCCATCGAGACAAAGGATGTTTCCAGAGAGTCACTGTCCAATAGGACTGGCCATGGCGATTCTATCAGGGCAGCACAGAACAGTATCTGCTCTGGGGCACAGGTGAGATCAAGCTGGGATGCACCAAAATTTCTCTAATCCCCAAAGTCTCAGTGCCAAAGGACTGATTTCCAGTCACAAGCTTGTCAAAGAATTCCTTGATTTCCAGTGACATAAAGGGTACAAAGGTTACTCCCCCAACCTTTTCCTTCCAATACCCTGAGTACTGTGTAGGGACTATGGTGTCAGGAAAGCAGATGACACCATCTTAGGTCTCCTTCCTTATTTTTGGAGTGGGGAAAGAAAGGCAATTGGGGTTAAGTGACTTGCCCAAGGTCACAGCTAGTAAGTGTGTCAAGTGTCTGAGGCCAAATTTGAACTTGGGTCCTCCTGACTCCAGGGCCGGTGTTCTCTTCACTGCATCACCTAGCTGCCCCCTTAGGTCTTCCTTTCTAATCCATCCATCTAAAAGTTCCAAGCTACCAAGCCATGCTTGCCTACGCCCCCAGCTCCCTAGATCGAGGGCAGACAGTGAAGGGTCTTAGAGGAACTGAGCCTCTGCCCCCAACTCCCACTTTCCCTCTGGCTTCCTGCTCCCTGACAGCCTTCCTTCTTGCAGTCTTGCTCCTTTAGACCCCCACGTGGTTGAGAGTCAGGGGAGTTGCCTTGTGTTAGAAAACTGGTAGGGTTTGGACACTGGTGAACGGGCTCTACCCCCAGGCCTGATGCTGGAGCCTGGAAAGGGTCTTCTCTAACTACAGCATCAGATCCCCGGGGTATGGTCATGATGGCAACAGTGAAAACAAGAACAAAGCCCCTCCAGACTGAAGGAAGGCTGTGTCATTGAGACCTCTCCTTCCTTCTTTTCAGGAGGCAGATCCTGGGTGGGGAACAGCCAGTTAACGCTTTTTTTTCCTCCATTTTTGGTACCAGAGGTGACTTGCCAGAGGGGAAGAAGGGAGGGATGAATATATTCCCAAGGGTGGTAATAATGAACACAAACGATATCATTAAGAATTAAAATACACAGTTTCTTTTTAAACCCTCATCTTCATTTAATGGGCGATGGGTTCAGATAATTAAGTGGCTTTCTCTGGGTCACTTAGTTAAGTCTGCTCCCGGGACTTTCTCCAGGTTTCCCATCAGCCCACTGGGTTATCACTGCCTACCACGAGGTTGGACCTTGAACAGTCTGATTACCCCCTCTCCCAAGGTACCTTTCTCCAAGCATTGATGCTTCTCTGGATCGTTTCTCCCCCACCTTGTACTCTCCCCATCCTAGTGATTCCGAATCCTGGGCTGCTAACGTACCAATCTATCCCCCATCCCTGGCGGCCTGGCTCCCCACTCCCAGCCCCCTCAGTCCTGCCAGCCCGTGCCCCCTCCCTGCTGACCCTTCCATAATTAACAAGCGTTCTTTCATCTCTGCCTTCCATCAAGGGGTGGCAGGAGTAGGAGCAGTGTCAGCAATGCCCACTCTGGCTACTTCCTCTTGCCAGCCTTGCCCAGGCATGCCTCCTCCCTTGAGGTCCGTGCCACCCAAACAGATCAGCCACTTCCCACCCTGGCATTTGTGAGTGGCCAATACCCAGGATAGCCCCTTGCCCAGCAGCTAGGGCCGAGCTCCCCGGACGCCTGCCCTCCTGGGCTACATCAACACATACATTGCTGTTCCTAAGCATCCTCGTCCATAACGTTGGCCATCTCTGTTGACAGATTCTCTTATCTGGCTTTAAGCTTATACTCCAGATATTTCAGAGGGAAAAGCTCCAGTCTTTTCTCCATAGAATCTGGAATGCATCTGTTATTTTCCATACCTGTGCACTAGAATTCCTGCCCTGAGCTGTATCAAGTGTCTTGTTTTTTCTCTACAGGCCACTGGGAGAAGGGAAGGGAGAGCCACACCTACTCAAGCTCTTTCAAGTTCTAGGTACAGCTTTTGAAAGGTGACCAAACAGAACCTTCGCCACAAAGCTGTGTGATGGATTGGATGGTTGTGTTACAGAGAAGGAAACAGGTGGGGAAGCTGCCCATGAGAGCTCAGGCATTTCATTTAGAGGTCAGAATTTGGGCCCAGGAATTCCAATGTTAGAAATATATCCTGGGTGTTATCAGAAACAAAAGAAACGCTGCCTCTTCAGACATGCTCTCAGCAGCTTCAAACATCCCTGCAAAATTCTGGAAGCAACCCAAATGTTTAACCATTGGGGAAGGGCAAAATAAATGGGCAGATAAAGCAGGTCAGATGGACAAGTGAGGAATACAAAGGAAGCTGGAAAGGCCTCGATGAAATAAATAACCACGCAAAAAGCAGCCAGATGAGAGCAGAGCCTGCGCTGATGGAAAAAGTGCCTAAGGACGAATGCATCTGTGCAGAATCCCTGCGGAGCAGTAGAGGAAGTGTCTGGGGGCTAAACATTGAAATCCGTGTCCATGTAAATAGTTACAGGACAGGTATGTTGTTTGTATGAATGTTGGATGTTGCATTTTTAATAAAATGTTTATTTTTTTACCGGTTGAAGCTGGGATGTTTACTCGGGGCTAGGAAATGCGCCTGAGAGGGCAGTTTTTAAACTCTTTCTTCATGGATCCCTGCCTGCCTCTGCAAAATGGGGGGAGTCCATCCCCATTCCCAGGATGAGCCCCACCTGCCAAAATGATTTTCCCTAGCCCCAAGTGTAATGGTAATGGGAATTTGAAGATCTTCCCTGCCCCTAAGTGAATTTGAGGACCTTCCCTGATTTGAAAATATACTCTGCCCCCTCAGAGGCTGAATGTGCTCACATGGAGCCTGTGGTGGAAGTTTGCTGAAGGGCTGAGCAGAGCCCATGGGAGAAGCCTACTTGAAGAGGCTCGTTTTGTAGGGATGCACTTTTGTTATGTGGTGGCCAAGCGGGTCAGAAGGGTTGTCATGTTCTCTGACCCTGGAAAGGGATATATATACCCTGAGGTGAGGCTTTGCTTTGGGGCTCACTTTGGGGAAGAGTTGTGTGATTTGGCCAGATGAGACTCTGGGCAGCCATGGAGCCCCCCAGCCTTGAAACCCCAGATGTTGGGCTTCGGTGGTCAGATAGCTAGAAGTCATTTGTCAAACTGTTATTTCCTGTTTTTTGGTCTGGTTGTAACTTCTATTTGTATTTTCTCTTTAGCTCAGGGTACTGACTTTTTTCCCCTCAACTAGGTAAATGACATGTTTGATTAAAGTAAGTCTGTAACCCTTTTTGAGTTGCTTTCCTTTAGAAAAGCAGATCAAAGAACCTGTGCTAGCAGCCATGCCAGGTATGTTAGGGTGCTTGCTGCTCCACAAGGTCTGACTTTCCTCCTGAACAACCAACGTCAGTGGCTCCCTATTGCTGTCTTCCTAGGGCTGCCTTTTAAAGCCCATCACAACCTAACACCAGCCTAGCTCTCTAGCCTCCTCACAGCTCCTGCTCCCCCCACAATCCGTCACTCGTTTGTTGTGACATTAGGCCTCCCCCAGCCAGAACTGATTCCATCACCTCTGCCTTAATTTTTGGGATTGTATAGGAGAGGTGCTTAGTGCAGCACCTAACACACAGTAAGCACTATTAAAATGCTTGTTCCCTTCCTTCCAGACTCAGGAAGGCAGGATAATAGGATGGAAAGAATGCTGGCCCTGCAGCCAGGTCAGGCCTGCCTTTGAGCCCTGTGGGGTCTCAGGTTCCTCTAAGAGTGCCCAAGGTCTCTTGTGGCCTGGACCTTTCCTGATCCTTCCAGATGCTTCTCACCGGGCACTAATTCTCTCTGCATGCACACACCTCTCCTGAATGACTGCAGGCTCCCCTGGCCTCCAGTGCCTACTACCCGTGTGGCTGATTGCTGGTGGTTTCCTGACTAGTCAGCACACTGCTCAGGGCTAGGATGGGGATGGCTGTTAGTATAAAGTGGGAATCTTCTCCTTTCCACTATGTTGGCCTGGAGGATGGGCAGGCCATGGCACTAACATCTTCTGTGTTAGTGGGGAGGGGAAGGGTGGGAAATGGGGAAAACACAGTCAGAGTCCCTTCCCGCTGCCCAGGCCAGCACCTCCTGAGACACCTGTCCAGTGCCAGGTGCTCTTCTAAGGTCAGGGCTAAAAATCCAGGGCTTGCCCTCTAGGAGATTACACTCTGGAGAGAGTTAAGGCACGCACCTAGACACATCTGTGATGCAAACACAAAAGTTAGAGATGAGAACCGTGGGGCAGAGGAAGGGCTGGCCACCCTCTGCAGGTGTGCCCCACACAGTGCTCCTCTGCCTGATGCCATGTGCTTTTCCACCAGCCCTGCCAGGGTTGCTGGTGTTTAATAACTGCTCACTGGAGCTGGGGCAGAGCTCAGGAGTTGGCTGCTAGAGCCACAGGGTGCCAAGGTCCATGCCATCCTTCCACCCCTTTCCAGGGACCCTTTGGGATCGTTATTCCAGCCGAAGTACACATTCTCTAACAAGGTCTGGGCTCAGAGGGACTACACAAGGTGGGGAAGGGGATGGGGGAACTGATGGTGGGGAGACAGACACAGATACATGAAACGCCTACGTGTCAGTCACTTTTCTAAAAGAGACAGTCCCTTCTCTCCAGAACCTCACAAGTTAAGCAGAAAGGGGATTAGAGTTCACTACTTCTAAAGCCTCCAAGTTACTGCAGCAACTCTCAAAGAGTCTCTAATTTAAAGGGTTAAAAATATACAGTTTTAAATAAACACCCATATTAATGAAATTCTAAATCCTTGATATCATAGCTAAGGAGACCATAGACCCAGAGAATCATGACATCAAGCATTCACAACATCTTCAGGTAAACGGAAGATAATCTGGAAGGAAAAGCGGACCTTCAATTTGTTTTCTGGCCCAAATCAGCAACAGAACCCTCTCCGAATAAGATGATGTGACCTGCTAGTCCCCAGGCGGGAAACCCGCCTTCCAAAGCAGCCGCGACCACTTACTGGTTCTGTGATCCCAGGCAGCCCCTCCCATCTGGGGACACGGTGAGGATTGAGTGAGATGCTAACTGTAAAGCCCTAGGCCAGTGCTGGGCACACAGCAGGCGCTCTGTCATTGCTAGCTCTGTCGTTAACCTCCTCCCATGGAAGAGCCATTAGCCAGCTCACCCTTTCTCTGCTCTTTCACAGCACAATCCCAGGAATGCCTTAAATATCACTTACACAGAAGAGGAGGCTGGATTGTTAGAAACGTTTATTTGTTCAAAAAGGGGACCGGGGAGAGAAGGGGAAGAGGAGCCTCTGGCACACGCTGGTCCCATGAGCAGGTCATTAAAGAGTGGCCCCGCCCCAGACAGCCCCCCAGCCCGGCCCCCCCAGGGCCCAGCACTCTCAGAAGGTCAGCTGCTGCAGTGTGACAGTCCAGATGGGGGCACTGTCTGACACCAGACAGTCCCAGTAAAGGGCCAGCAGATCCTAGTGCTGGGGGCCAAGGACAGGAGCTGAACTCCTAGGAGAAGCCAGGGAGGGAGAAGGGCTCCAGGTTCCCTCAGGAGGGGCAAGGCCAGCAGGGTCCTTACCACAGCCCGGGCTGCTCAGAGGCTGAGGAAAGAAGGAAATGTTGAATGAAAAATTACACAGATGGTTTGTTAGCAGGGAGGAAAGAGCCACCTTAGAAGAATTAAATTAAGGGGGGGAAAAAAAAAAACCACAGTTGGTCACAAACTCCTTTGTTTACTGAAACATGAAGCAACGGGAACATCCCGGCAAAGGGGACCGCGCGAGCGAAGCAGTCCTCCCATACGGCCGACCGCAGCCCGAGGGTTCAGCCCGCAAATAGCCTACCTGAAAGAGAGCACAACACAAGAGGCTTAGACACTGTCCACAGGGCGGCGAGGCTCCGGCTCCCAAGGCCCTGGCTCCCATCCTGTTTGTTGAGAAAAAACAGAGAACAAGCGTCAGTCCCAGACCCCACATCTACGCCACGATTCCATGCCCCAGCCCGGGGAGTGGGCACTGTGCCCCTGTGCCCCCCCCAGCCCGGGGAGTGGGCACTGTGCCCCCCCCAGCTCAGGGAGCGGGCGCTGTGCCCCTGTGCCCCCCCCAGCTCAGGGAGTGGGCGCTGTGCCCCTGTGCCCCTCCCCCAGCTCAGGGAGGGGGCGCTGTGCCCCTGTGTCCCCCCACCCCCAGCTCAGGGAGTGGACACTGTGCTTTGGTAGGAGTGGCCCGGGGCCCATCCTTGGGCTCCAGGATCTCCATCTCTCCCATCCCAAACAGCCAACTCAGCCTGGGGGGTGGGGGGGGAAGGACCCTCAGGGGCTTTGCAAAGATCCAGGTGGAGTCCAAGGGCTGACACGTGGGGGGGCTGTCACTCCCACTGCTCCTACAAGTTTCTCAGAAGTGAGGAACAAACTGGGCACAGACACCCAAGAGTGAGTCACCTGGCCTCCCATTTACAGCCCACACTTCCTTCTCTTCCCTCCATCCCTGCCTTAGAATTCTAGGATTTTTACAGTTCCAGAGAGTGAGAGCTAGGAAACAGCTAACTCATACCAGGCTTCTGCCCACAAGTGACAGGCCCTGGACTACAGGCCAAGGGGCAGCCTCATTACCATCGGGCACCTCAGGACACTCTACAGAAGGCCCACTGCCAGGAGCTACTCCAAGGGGTGCCAGACAAGGGGGTGGCCGAGTACTCTACCCAGGGGCAGGGGAGTCTCAGTGTAGACAGTGACAGACCCTGGGGACCATTTCCAAATACTGCTTCTCTTTTTTACACAGCCATAGACAACACTGCCTCACTGCTCCCAGGGCAAATCCCTATAATCTCCTCATCCTCCTCTCCAGTCAAAGGGAGGAGTCTGCCCTCCGTTTACAATTTCCGGGCAGGTGCCTAATTACAAGGTGCCGCTGCTGCCCAAAAGAAGGAGAAGCTACTTCTACTCCACTACCAAGAACATGCACAGCCAGTGGCAGGTCCCCACTAATCCTGCCATTCTCAGTCAAGCCCAAGGAAAAAAATCTCCATTTCCAGCAAGAGCATCTCAGAAAACTTGGCCAAGAACCGATCTCTCACATGATCTATCCTGAAAGAAGCTGGACGCCTCAGGCTGAGTTGGAAGGAAATCTCAAGAGACTCAAGGTCCAATCCAATTCTTGGGCAAAGTGGCCTAGAGGGCTGAGCTTCCCACATAACTGTGGAAAGTCAGTGGAACCCTACCACTCACAGCCCAGGTCCAAAACCTGTATTAATTAACAATGTAGAACCAGATACTCTGGATTTCTGCTAAGGGGAGCACCGCAATGTGAGGACAGACCCAGAACAGTAAGCTTTCAACAACAGTGTGGAGGGAAAGTCTTCCCACACCAAATGGGGTGACTAGCACTTTCCTGTCAGCCCATGAATCAAACTGAGAGACTTCCAGAAGTCCCCACCCCTGTGAAAAGGCTCTCTCTTTGCCCCACAGCTGTGTACCAGGTGGTCCCTGCCTTTACCAGTTGCCCCCCATCAGGAGTGTTTCTGTCTTTGGAAAAAAAGGAATTCCTCTCAAAAAAGATGGTTATAGGAAACAAGAATCAAAGAAGAAATGTTATATGGCCATGGTGACCCTCCCACCCTGAGCCATAGAGACAGATGAGTTCAAAGTGTAATTTATACCTTTGTGAGGCTGTTCCCAGCAGGAAGAAGTTGGCTTTCTTCTCTATAAAGCACTGGTATCCCTTTCACCTCAACTAAATCGAACCTCTCTGCCATACCCACCCCACTCTCACCTCGAGCTTTAAAAGGCCGAGTACCGCGCCCGGTCTGTATACTGGTCCCGCTCGAACCGGGTCACGTCGTACAGAGAATTCCGCGCAGCTGCCGAGGCCTGGGACAGCTCATTCTCATGCCCGTAACCGTAGCCCTCTCCAATAGTGGGGACCGCAGCTGCAGCTCGGCGCAGGGGACTCCGGTCCCGCCCATAATAGGAGGTAGCTGCAGTGGCGGCGGCAGCGGCAGCTGCCACAGCAGCGGTGGCAGCAGCAGCTCCTGAGGTTGGCAACAGGTGTCTATCGTAGGGGTTGAGAGAGGTAGAGGTGAGATGACTGGCCATGGCTGGGTTCTGGACTTGTGGGAGCTGGGAAAGGGTCTGCTCTGCATAGTTGTACGCGGAAGCCGCCGCTGCCGCAGCCACCGCCTCATAAGACCTCACCCGGTAACGCTTATAATAGTCGAGTGCTCCGTATGGATTGTTGTAATACACGGACTCCCCGTAGCCCATGGCATAGGGCGTGCGAACAGCTCCGTACTGCTCGTTATACTGCTCGGTCAAGTCTGCCACGCGGCCCGTCCGATCCACCGGACACTCTTTGGACCAGTGGCCCTCTTTCCCGCATCGATAGCAGCCGCTCTGGTCTCCCATCCCAGGGGCGGTCCGGAGCCGGCTGGTGGACAGCTGCACGTGCATTCGTTTTCCTTGAAGAGACAGACGCAAGAAGGGTTGCTATAAGTCAGTCAGAGCCTTCATCCCCATGACAATCAAAAGTGAATTTGGTTAGAATAAGATGCACACACACACACACACACACACACACACACACACACGCCTCTCCTGTGTCACCAAGAACACACATGAAGTTGAATAAAAGTGAGAGCGGGAGGATTTGGATCCCTTTCTACTTACCCCGGTGGCAGAGCCAGGACCCCCTCCTACCTTCCCATTTCACTCATACATAGACATTTTTTTTAACAAGTTTCCATTTCTCACTGCTAGGACTGTTGATAATTGGAACAAGTCCAATTCTGCCACTGATACTTCCAAATGAGCTTTTCGTAAGTACCTCAATTTGGAAAGATTTGGAAACCATCTTTCCAAGTCCGCCCCACCCCTCAATTCTGGCCACACACAGTCTAAACATAGACTGCAGCTTAGTATACGGAGCCGTCAGCTTCTTTCCATCTTGTGGTAGTTTAGGAGCCAGAGAGGTGTTTCCTCCAGCCTTTCCTTTTGCAGGTTATCACCAGAGGGCTCTGAGAGGTTGGGTGTACAAAACATAGCTGGCTCATCTGCTTCACTGCAGGAGGGCTGGGAGTGTCAAAAACACTGTTCCAGCTCCCATTTACCCCCTCTTCCACCAGAGGTAGATCAAGGCCCATAATGCAAAGGAAAACCACTTGTTTGCAGTCCCTCAACAAATGGAACGGGGACAAAAAGAACTTGAAACAATAGCAGTTTTCTGGGGACAATGCACTTGTCCCATTGTCCCCATAATGGAGATGTTCGGCATTTCATCCTGCAGTGTTGCCCCAAAAACTTCGCAGGGGATTATCCACTTGGTTAAAAAATGCAGCATTTGCTTGAAGGCCTCTGGGCACCCAGACAAACATGCTACATCCATACTTCCCGGGAAACAACCATCTTGCCCAGGGACCCTTACTGGAAACACCCAGGCTGCTCAGTGGGGGCCTGGTAGAAAGTGGGTACTTTCCAAGATAATTGGGTCCCAGATTGCATAAGACTTTGGAAATCAAGGCAGCCCAGATGAATCCAGTGCAGAATGCAGAGAGCAGGGATCTAGCATTAGGATGACTCACATAAGGGCCGCTTAGAGCAAACCAAAGTGCATTTGTCCCCCTCCATGATCAGCAAGTTGCTACCTCTTTAACAGACCTTGTCGTGGATGCAGCTATTCGACAGGAGGCCTCGTGCTCCACCATCCTGTTGGAAACAGCCCCGATTCAGAACGGCAGCCAGAACTGCGCCATGCACTGACCCTGAGAGGGGAGTGGGTTAGTGCAGGAACATCACTTTAGGAGAACTCATTCACGCCACAATGTCTCATGATTGCTACCAACCCAGATTTCCAGTCCCTGCCTCCTCGGCCTCCGAAGAATAACACAGCTCTGTCACCAGCACCAACAAGATATGCAGAATAGATATTAACTACAGGGCATTAACTATGCTCTGAGACTCCTACAGTTTGACTAAGAAGTAAATTTTGCCATTAAAAAAAGTTTCCCTCATCTTCAAACCTGGAAGTTATTAAGGGTCCTACAATACTGAGTGGAACAGCTCTATAGCTACAAACTCAAAATGGACAAAACTGATTGTGATCCATGAAATTTGGACTAAGTGATTTAAAAGATGGCGTTCTGATTCTGGTATAAGAGTATACACTCTGTATGACCATGGCCAGTTTTTTCAAAGCAACCAATCAGAATGCTATCCAGAAGCTCATTTTGAAGGATTTTCCCTGCTAACCAGGCTTTTCCAAGCTTCTGGATCAGCTTTGGTGAAGTGGGCCACAGAGGCTTTCTAGTTCCAATCTTCATCCCTTCCTTCATTCCCTTGTAGTGGCTGGTAACATAGAGTGTGTAAACATCTACAGCAAAATCCATTTCCGTAGAAGCTGTGATAAAGTAGTGGGCTACTAACTGTTTACCTGCAACTAAAACATCTGTAAAAACTGAAGACTTTCCCATTTGTTTCTGTAAGTTTTTGGAAAGCTCACAGGTGGGGCTTTTGTTTGTGATTCCTAAAAAGTCTTACTAAGAGCATGTGGAAAACGTCCTGCTTCTCTACTTCTACCATGTCTTAGGGACACCAAGGCAAAGATACCTGTAAGAAGAACAAGAGGGTTAGAAGCTGCCCCTCCCTGCTACATGAGGTGTGGCCAACAGTGAGATTTCCACACTTCAAGAACCCCCAGCTGACTGTCGGTGGGGGGCTCCCAGCCCCTCCTAGCCTCGGCAGACTGAATCGCAGAGCTGCTGTGGCGGGAAGAGTCACTGCCCTCTAGCCAGCCTGGCCATCAGCGCCTCCCGGCTTAGCTGGGCAGGTCCTCCAGGGACCAGGGGCTTGGACTTGACAGCCGCTCGGCCCCGCTTGGGTTATCGGCCCCACGGGCTTCATCTTGACAACCCCGGGGGGGGGGGAGGGGGTGTTCACCTCCACACTGTGAAGTGGGGGCAGCAGAGGGAGCTCTGACACCACCTCACTCTGGAACACCAGTCACACAAAGAAGTCGTTTTGAGGGTGGGAACATAAAATAAAACTGTGTCATTACTGACCAAGGGTAGACCTGCTGGGTTCCATTTTCTCAGCTCCCAGGGGCTTTTCCAAGATTCCCAGAGGGCTGGGGACACAGCTGGCAAAGTATGACTTCCAGAGAACTCATTCAAACTGAAAAGGCTGTACACCTGAGCCCTTGCAAATGATACTCAAAACAGCAAACTCTTGTTTACTTAGAGACAGCTTCTTCAAGGCTTTCCAAGGTTATCTTTATTATACATGTATGGACCAAGAGACCCAGAAACGACCTATTTAAATCTCTAGGAAAAACATGGAAGCCCACTTTCCTGTATCTTTCTTTTAAAAGGATATGGAATTGCCTTTATCTTTAAGATTCATGTAGCTATCCCAGAAGAGAATAACTTGAAGCAGCTTAGAGCTTTTTCCTTTGTCCCTGGATACATGCTTGACACCACTTGACACAGGAAAAGTAAAAAAAAAAAAAAACTTTAAACTGCCCAGGAAAAAATGAATGAAAGCTACCTGGGGGACTTATCGTTCCCACTCTCCTTATCCATTTGGAAATGGCATGGTGGAGAACTGCCAGGATCTTATAAATGACATAACCCAGAATGCTGCACAAATTAAAACATCATCCTTCTTTTTCCCCTCACATTTGGAAGTGGCAAAGCAAGCCAACCCAATAATCAGACTTTTCTGCCCAAGGAGGGGGCAATGGCCATGGAACCGCTGGGCAAACTTGGATGTGACGACCTCCTTTTAGAGGAGGCCCATCAAAGAAGGGCCAGCAGTCTCCCAGCCCACTTCAATTCTGGGTCTACAGAAACAGAAGGTTCAGGAGACAGCCAGGCTGCCAACCCAACAGGCCAAGGGGAGGCTTGCTCTCAAGTTTAATCAACTGGCTTAGTTGGTAGCTAATTTGGAGATTCTGCCAAATTTTGAACTTTTATTATCTATGCTAAACTTTTTTTCATCATCTGAAAAACCAAACCAAACCAAATGGAGTTGGTTTTGAAAAAACCTCAGCTGATAAACTGGAGTTCTCTTTCTCAGGGGATAATTGGGAAAAAGCTGAAAGCTGGGAGTACCCTTTTCTGGTGGAGTTTGTGTTCTAGACTCAAAAAGGAAATCTATTCTAAATCTTTAACCACCTCAAGCAGGTGCTTAGGCACCCATTACAAAATCACTTGAACTTTTTCACCCCTTCTCCCAAATGCACACCTAAGTTTCATTATTCATATCTTTTCAATCAAAAAATTTATGTTTTGAAAAAATCATTTAATGAAAATAATGCTGCAAACAGCATGGTTACAGAGCTTATTCCCAACTTTCCTTTTAACGACAGTATTTTGCGATGATTTTTTTAGAAAAGCTCCCAGTTCTCCTTGCTCCCCCCCCCAAATGCTACACATATACCAATTTTATGAATGGGAAATTCAGAAGCCATTTTCCAGAATACCAGCACTCAAGAAAAAAAAGGCAGCTTAAGTTTCAGGCTTACTGGTTTTCCAACCACCACCTGCTATGGAGCACTGGCGCTCCCCTCCTATTTCAGTGGCAGGCGGTGTTCATGTCCATTCCCTCATTTTAAGCACCTGCTGTATGCATGCAGCTGTGAGAGCCCCAAAGGAGGCCCCGGGAAGCTCGGGGGGGCCTGTCCCCAGTCACAGGGCTGGTCAGCAGGAAGACCGAGCCAGACCAGGAGGGGGGGCACCGAGAGAAGGCGGGGGAGGGGACCGCTCCCCGCTGTCCCGCGGGGTGGCGGCCGGACCCCTCTGACGCACCCTAGGTCAAAAAAGGGCAGAGAGCGCCCTGTGCGAGGCTCACAAAGGCGGGCCCCCCAAGCCGCTTCCTCCATCAGCGGCCCGTCCGCGTCTCAGAGCCCTTTTTTTTTTTCCTGGCTAGTTCTAGCGGCCCCCCCCCCGGGACACAGGGGGG
>NW_027187322.1:3446805-3466899 GCF_028583685.1 Petaurus breviceps papuanus
TGTAGTTGCCTCATGTCTGTCCAGTCTGGCCCAAATCTCATCTCCAAGCTAAACTCCTCAAACTTATCTATGCACTGAAGTCACAAGTTAGCCTTGGTTCCCTTACATCCATCCGGTCAGCCCTGACAATGGCAGCCCTACCCTTTAAAAGTAAAAGCCTGTTCCCCCTTTCACTTGCAGGTCCCCTAAGGATCCTTGCCTGCTGTAAAGCGTATAATAAACTTTTTTTAACTCTGACTCCAAGTAAGGCTGAGCTGAATTCTTTCCAGACTGAATCGCTGGTTCTGGTCTTAGATAAGATCAGAGTTCCTGCCGAACCTAATAGCCATCTCTCATCAACTTCACCCTGTTTGCTTCAGTTTCCTCAAGGAGCTGGAGAAGGAAATGGCAAAGCACTCCAGCATCTCTGCCAAGAAAACCCCAAAGGTCTGTCAGGACTAACAACCACAGTCATAGGTCATAGACTTAAAACTGAAACGTAGACCCTTTGGGGCCTTATTGTGCTCCAGAAAGCGTGAGGAGGCAGATGAAGAATCCAGTGGGATCTTGGGAGGCACCAAGAGAGGGGCCAAGCTTCCAGAAATAAGGAGGCAATGTGCCCATGGGATTCCAGCCTGGTCAGACCCCTTCTGCAATATTCTGTTTGACACTGGGAGTCAAGGTTTAAGGAGGCTGCTGAGGAGCTGGATGGGTGCTGAGAGGAAAGTGCCTGGGTGAGGAAGAGTCTGGAGGCCAAATCAGTGGAAGATCAATTGAAGGAATTGGGGATGTTTATCTTGGAGAAAAGAAGGCTGGGTGGGGGTGGGGGTGCGGAAGTGGCCTTAATCTGCCTGTGGGTCACTTCTGTCTGGCCCTAGGGGGCAGAACTGGGAACTATGGGAGGAAGCTATAGAGAGGAAAATTGAGGTTGGATGTCAGGAAGAATTTCCTTTCCAGAAATGGGATGGGCCACCAGACTTGGAGCCAGATCTGGGTTCAAATGCTGCCTCCTACACTTACTGTACATGACCTCAGAGTGTTTGCTTACCCAAGTGAGATGATAGTGGCATAAAAATGGAACTGATTCTGACTCTAACCTAACCCTTCTCAGAGGACGGGGTGGTCTCAAAGCCCCCTTTCTGATGCAGTATGCTGAGCAGATTTGGGATGGCGGGAGGTGGCAGTCTCTGCCATCCCTCTCCTGACCCTATTCCTTCCTGAACACAGTGCCAGCAATCACTGCCTTCACTAAGACCTCAGGCCTCTGCTGGCCCCCTTGCCCTCGGAGCCTGCTGCCTCCTCCACCTCTAAGGACTTCTCCAGGTGTTCTCTGCTAGCTCCCTTCTGCCCTTCGTTGTCCCTGTGTTCGTGGAGCCCCATGGCTGATGGAGCAGGTTCCTCAAAACCCCCAGGAAGGAGGTGTTCTGAGCCTCATCAGCCCACGTCACAGATGGAAAAATGAGAGCAGAGGTGAAGGCACTGGGTCAGGACCCCACAGAAGCAGCACTAAGGTTCTAGCACTGTCTTGGACAGACTTGATTCATCCAATTGGGGGGCTTGGATTCTTTTTTTTTGTTTTTTTTTTTTTCCTTTTTGGAGGGCACTTGGGGTTAAGTGACTTGCCCAAGGTCACATGGCTAGTTTTTGTGTTAAGTATCTGACGTCAAATTTGAACTCAGATCCTCCTGACTCCAGGGCCAGGGCTCTACTCACTGCGCCACCTAGCTACCTCCAGGCTTGGATTCTTAAAGGCAAAAGTGGCAGGTGCAGATTTGGGCTTGATCTAGGAAGACATTCGAACACTGGGGCTGCCCCCAAGTGGAATGGACTGCCTCAGGAGGTGGTGAGCTCCCCACCCCAGGAAGGCTTCAAGAAGTTGCTGGATGACCATTTATGAGGAATGCCTCCTCACTTAGGGTGTGGCATAGTGCTGCAGAATAGAAAAGAGTGCTGCAGGCTTGGGAACCAGATGGCTTGGGTTCGAGTCTTGCCTCTGGCACCTACTACCTGTATGACCCTGGGCAGACCACAAAGTCCCTAGGCTTCTGCTACCTCATTTAGTGAGTGACAGGGTAGAAATCAAGGTCCCTACCCACCTTGGAACTAGGGGACTGGGGCAGAACCAGGATTGGCTGCCTCTGAGGTCCAATAGCCTATTTTTACTTACATTTTGTCTTCCCCATAATGTATGTTGCTTGAGGGTAGGGACTATCTTTTGCCTTCCTTAGTCTCTCTAGTGCTTACCACAGGACCTGGCATGTAGCACACACTTAAATGTTTGTTGGTCAAAACTGCCTCATTTCAGCTTGACAGCCCTGTGAGAGAAGTACCATATTATTATTCAGGTTTGACAAATGAGGAAACTGAGTCACAGAGAGGGCAGGTGGCTTACCCAGGGCCACAGAGCTAATCCTCAGGCAGGATGATTTGAACGGAAGCCTTCCTGCCCCTAAATCCTTAACTGACACACCCAATAAGATCATTTCCACAGACAAAAGAGAACAGAAAAGGATGCCTTTGGGGTTAGGGTGAGAAGCTGGGGGGGGGCCCCTTGATTTTATTTTGGGAAGTCCATCCGTTCAACCTGTTTTTTTCCAAAGCTGCCCTGGTTTCCAAGCATTCTCCTGACCTGTGTTCTGTGCTGTCCCTTTTTAATGCTTTTGGACCCTCTTTTCTTATTTTTCCATCCACAATCCCAGCATTCCACTTTGGTCACAGTGGATGGACCCTCAATGAACATTATCACTAGCTCAGGGAAAGTGATTGTATTTGCACATGTATGTGTGCGCACACTCCCCCTCCCCATGAACCCCCTCCCATCTCTTTCATCTTCTCTTCTTATGGGAGAGGAGGGAATCTTGCCAACAGCTCTGGCCCCCTTGATTTCAGCATGCCATGTGAAGGCCCCAGGGTGGCTGTATCTAGGTCACACATGAAGGCAGGGGCCCCCATGCAGGGGTGAGTCACGGTGCCTGCCTTCCACTTGCAGGACAGACAAGCAGGGGTCGGCCAAGGGGGGTGGTTTGATTATTTCTGTTCAGCCAGATTGTGGGCTCAGATAGATGGAGAAGCTAGCCAGGCTTGGCAGCCCTGTGCCTGTCCCTACCTGACCTGGGATTTTCCACCCACACCTGAGTCTGGACCAGTACAGACATGCTTTCCAGGTGGCTAACCTAACTCGTGAGTGCTATATGCTTTGCCATCTTCCTGCCCAGGTCTCCAGCTCCAGAAAGACATAATGCTTCTACAAAGGCCCCCATCTTCTACACAGTTGCCCACCAATTTGCAGTCTCTAGGGGCTGCCAATCATGGGAAATGTCAGGCTCTGGGGCCCCAAGATCAGAAAGCCAGCCAGCCTTCCTACTTCTAGCCTGAATTATTCTGCACAGATGGAATCTCGGGCACTGGATGACTTCACCCTATGGGTCTGTGAATTAGAACTTTGGTCTTTGTTAGCCACAGTTCTGGCTCCAGACATGGGACCTCTGACCTCTAACAGCATGGGAGGAAGGGGAAGGGGGATAATTTCCTGGGTACCACCATGGAGGGAGTCATGTTCTAGTGGGGAGTAGGGGTCTGTGGAGGATTTAGGGATGAGGCATGTGGGGTGAGGAGGTACACAAGGTGCTTGGCATGGCCCAAGGCTGGCGAAGTCAGGGTACCAAGCCTGGTTCCACAGTCCTCACCCATGTGCCCAGAGAGGCCCAGTTCTGGCCACTGCCCTGAAGGGGAGCACTGTCGGGAAATGTATCAGAAATTGAGACAAAAACCCAAGAAGAAAGGCATCAAAGTACAGAGGAGACCAGGGGCACAAAGGGAGCTGAGCAGTTTAATCGTGTCCAAGATCCAACATGGCTGGAGACCCCAGCGAGGAGCCTCCACCCCTGGGAGCACACAGGGCGGCATTTCAGGGCTAGAGGAGAGGGGAAGGAGGGCAGGGGGGTGGGCACGTCAGCATCTCCAAGGCCTGGCTTCAGCTCCAACATGGTCCTGCCTAGTTCCTAGGGGACACAGAACCAGAGGGAACCTAGCTGTGTTGGGAGAGGAGAGCCCTAAGGTGGGGCAGAGTGGGGTGGCAAGGCCCCATTTGGCATAGGGCTATGGGGGGGGACTGTCCCAGGCTCCATGGGGCAGGGGAAGGGTTGAGGTCTGGGGAACCTGAATGGAGCCAAATGGATGAGGGGAGGAGAGAGGATGAACTGGGGGTTGCCTGGGCCCCATCACCAGTCTGGAAATTAAATAGCATAAGAAAAGGCCGCCCTTGGAAACCCTGGGCGTCTCCAGTCATAGTTCCTGGGGATGTTGCGCAGCTTGGCAATGGTCCCTGGCAGCAGGGGGATGTCCTGGCGCCAGTCCCCAGGGGCTGTCCTGGTGAGGTCCAGCGTGGCGGCCTCTGCCTACTTGTTCTTCTTGAAGAAGCTGAAGCGTTTTTCTCGATCCCTTTCCTTGCCCTCCTTGCTGCGCATGACGACGGGCCCCTCTACGCTGGCGGGGGACACTGGGGGCATGGTCATGGCCCGAGTCATGCCCCGGGAAGCACTGGGCACCGCTGGCTCCTCGGGTTCTGCGGAGGCTGGAGAGGCCGCAGCAATGGCCGCATTCACCACCCGAAGCCACGAGCTCATCTCTGCCTGTGGGAGGCATAGGTCAGAAGGCTTAGCAGGGCCAAAGGCCACAGGCACAGGATGAAGAGTAAAGCAAAGGCTGACAGACACCTAATAAAGCTGCCCCCCAGACCCAGTATCCTAACTTTCTTATGGGCCCCACTGAACAATAGCTGTGTCCACACTTAACCACAGACAGGCCCCCAGACTCAACACTGCCACTGCTCCCCCTCCTACCTTCCTCATCTCTACATCACTGCCTCACCACGAACAGCAGGTGTCCACGAGATGGGGTCCCACTGCCCCAAGACCCATTTGCCATACTTCCCACAGAAGCAGCAACCACATGCATCCACTCTCAGACAGCACCGCAATACTCAGCCAATGAGAAAGCAGCCTGAGCAGGACGTGGAGCCCAAAACAGCAGAGAGGATTTTCCCTAAGTGGGCGCCTGTGCAGTCCTGGCAAAAGCTGCCCTTCAGCTTATTCTAATATCATTTCCATACACAGCTGCCCCACCCACAAAGGAATTTTCTGTATGTGCTGTGGGTAATTGCATGCAGAGTTTCTTAGAAGCCAGGACCCTTCCTCATCACCTAACCTTGGCCAATCCCTCCTGCCTTTAAAAAATTCCCAAGTTCTGTTGTTAAGCAGCATCATCCCGTGATGCATTTGCCTGCGATGTCTTACTAGGTTGCTGGCTCATCTTGGTGCTTGGCCCACTGGAGGCGCCATTCCCATAAATGCCTATACTTGGATGAGAGGCGGTCTGACTGAACTCTTGGAGACGGTTCCACCACAACACACCATGAAACCCAATAATTGTGAAAAAAATCTGTGACTGAGACATCGCACAGAAGTGACAAAGAATGGACTGGCCTTGTGGTTCTGCCTCATGGCTCACAGGCACCAACAGATCATTTGCAAAGGACCAAAAACTGGAAGTCCTTTTGCAATGATTTCAACCGCACGGAAAAGCCAAAGAATTGCGAAGTAAAACCTGTCTGAAGTCTGACTTGGCCTGGAAAAAACATTAACCAAGACGAGAGAACAGCGTGGTTGGGGCAGGGATAGAGGCCAGATAAAGGTGCCATAGCTGAGACATGTGACTGAGGGCCGAGAGCTAAGTGGTGAAGATGGGAATGTCTTCCAAAGAATCACAAATGCTCACCACTGTGGGAAAGTCTGCTGTGCATCAGGCATCAGAAATGACAATGCCGC
This sequence comes from Petaurus breviceps papuanus, assembly GCF_028583685.1. Classification (NCBI taxonomy): domain Eukaryota; kingdom Metazoa; phylum Chordata; class Mammalia; order Diprotodontia; family Petauridae; genus Petaurus; species Petaurus breviceps. The sequence goes on from NW_027187322.1 coordinate 3,452,610, forward strand.
AGCTCAGAGGCTTCACCTCCCACCTGGCCGATGACAGAAAGTTTGCACGGGGCGGGGGGGGGGGGGGTGGGGGGGGCCTGGGATGGTGAGAGAACAGACCTTCTGCCTGCCCTCCCGGTGGGTGGGGTTAGGGATCATTAGAGAAACCAACCCAAAGCTGGAGTGGTGCTCAGTGTCCCTTGCACAAAGTGCAGAGGCCTCTGTGGGGCCCTGAAGGCCCTCCACAGTCTGGCCCGCATCTCCCTGTGGGGCCCTGAAGGCCCTCCACAGTCTTTTATCCTTCATTCACACGCCTCTCCCTTCTGCTCCTCACAATTCAAGCTGCCTGGATGGTCCCCATTTCAGACATTCCATCTCTAAGCCCTGAGCTCCCTCCCAGGCTCCATTAAAGGGCTGGCTCTTCCACCAAAAAGGCTGATTTGCCCCTAGTCCTCCAGCCAGAATGGCTGCAATGACAATCTATGTATTCTGCACTTCCTTATCTGTGTTTTGGTGGCTCCCCCTCAGCAGAATGTGAGCTCCTTGAGGGCAGGGACTGATTCTTTTTTAAAAAGTCCTCAGTGCCTACTACAGGCTTGGCACATAACAGGTGCTTAATACATGGTTGGTGAACTGAACTGAATGGGTCACAGTCTGCAGTGCTGAAGGGACTCAGCCACATCGTTGAGATCACAGAAAGAAACATTTTTGTGACTATTCTTTACGTTAACTAGCAGTGCATTGCAAATGGGTGATGAATCCTAAGAAATGGGACACACAGAGCACAAGGGAAGGGATGGAAAGGCAGAGAAAAAGGGAAAAGGGGGTCAGAAGCTGTGGAATTCCAGAGTGTGGAGGGTGGAGGATGAGTGGGTCGGAGGGCAGGGAGTTCGCTCACCTCGTCCTTGGCCTGGAATAAATATTCCTTCCCATCTTGTAAACTGTGGAGAAAGAAACAACCTTAGGGCAGAGCCTGGGTGGGCTGCTTGCCAAGTGGGCCCCAAGGGACGGCTGTCCGGCCAAAAGACTGGAGAAAGCAGCCGAGAGGTGGCCTGGGCAGCCGGGCCAGGTGGGCACCTTCCTGCATATTTCTCAGATTCTGTGAGACCCTGGCATGGGAGGAAGCAGGCGCCCAGCGGCCCAGGCTCTCCCATGCTCGCCCACATGTATGTGCCCTCCAATGGGCAGGTGGGGCAGGCTGGGTTGGGATACACCGACTGCCCTCTCTCCAGCGCCTCTGGAAGCTGGAAGAAGGCTGGTAAAGGGAAGGTCTGAAGCTCTCCTGGGGCTGACCAGGTCTCACCATTGCAAGATGTCTTCCTAGCTAGCATCCCTCACCCACCTGCAGCAACACCCCCTGCTTCTCTGGTCCGCTGGCCCTCACCGGAGACCCCGTGTGCCACAGCTGTTGACCCTACCCCAGCTTGAAGACATGCTTGCGTTTCCGGTAGTCCAGGGCCACACTGCCCTGTGCTCTGGCCAGGCTGACCGGCACCTCTCCATGGTAGGGCAGCCCGATGTTGGCGGCTCGGGCATCCTTGTAGAAGCCAAGGGTGCTGCGGCGCAGGACACAGTACACAGTCTGCCATGACCTGGAGGCACACGGGGCTCGGGTCAGCACGCCGGTCCTTTACCACGGGTGACCCGGGGACGTGCTATCGGCACACACTTGGGCTCCAGCTCTGATCTCTGCCTTCATTTTCATCTTTAAATGTATCTGTTCCTGACTCCCCCCCCCCCAGAGTTCTGAATGGAGCAATGTCCTCATCTTAGACATGAAGAGCCTGGGGGTAGGTGGGCTGCACTCAGGTCCAGGGGCTGTGCCTTCCAAAAGGCATTAATAAGCCTGGGTACATCCAAAGAAGGGTGACCTGATGAGCAGCTGAGGGCCTCTGAAGGCTCCCGGAAACTAAACCTGTGGCCCGCCAGGAGGCCTGACCACCGGCCCCTAGCTGTGCAGAGGACAGGGGACGAGCTGCTTGTCTGGGGCCTCTGCAAGGTTCTTCTTGGCTCTGGGGGTCACAATTTAAGAAGGGCAGCAAGGCTGGGGAAAGGCCTTGGGATCACGCCTGAGACAGAGGACTGGAAAGCTGTTTGAGCATCTGAGGGGCATCATGACAGAGACTTGTTCCATCTGCTCCCCCCGGCTCTGGAGGACAGAACCAGGACAGAAGCAAGAGGAAGAGAGGCTATCTGGGCCTGATCTCTCAGGAAACAGGTGCTGACCCCAAAGGCTGCCCATGGAGGCACAGGGACCTGCTGGTGGAGGGGCTTGAGCAAGGCCAGCTATCGGCAGCTGGCCGTTAGGGTCCTCCGATTCTGGAACTTCTGACTCCACTGTTAGCATAACTACGGCCTCCCCGCCCACGTCACCAGCCCTGTTCCAGGTCTCTGGGGATCTCACTGCCCAGCCCACAGGTCCCTGAGGCAGACTCTTCTCAGGCCCTCAGTACCTGTTGGCTGCCTTCTTGCCAAAGGCCTCCATCTCCTGCTTTCGGCAGAGCAGGCCCTCCATCTGCTCCTGGGCAGAGAGCTCGGGGCCACGAGAGGGCAGCGTGGCAGCATAGGCTGATTCAGATGCCCTGCCCTGGGGCATTGGCGAAGGGGCAGGGCCTCGAGTCCGGTTCTGCCTCTCTCCCCGGGGGCCATTAGCTGCCTCCCCGGCCCCAGGGACCTATGGACAAAGGACGGATCTCAGTCACTGTGGGTGAGACTAGCCTGGAGCTCACAGGAAGCACATCAGCGGGTGCCCAAGAGATGTCCTCCCACGCTCTCCCTGCTTCTGGAAGGCCCTCATCCTCTGCCCCTTTATCCCTGCCCAGGACCCATCCCCAGGGCAGACTCACAGGGCCTTCCAGGGAGCTGCTCTGGGCCAGTCTTTGAGGCTCCGCCCGGGGCTACAAAAACAAGGATGGGAGAGGGAGTGGGGTGGGACGTGGGCAGGCAGGTTAAGGACCTGTGGGGGGCCGTGAGCCAGGGTGCAACGGCCTACCTGTGAGGACTCTGTGTCAGTGCAGACGCCGTTGACCGCGACCTGCTCCCCAGAGGATGTTAGCCGGGGGTGGGTCCTGGGAGAGCCAGAGATGCCCCCGTGACTGTCAGCCCCAGGGCTCCTCTCCCCCTCCCCCACCTCCCCCTGCCTGTGCCCTGGCTCTTACCCAGCCTGAGAGGCCTCTGGGGCCCTCTGGCCATCCACCTGATCCCTGGGGGGAGGCGCTGCTGGGGAAACTGAGGCCGGAGGCTGCCTCTTCCTCCGCTCTTCCTCCTCCTCCTGCGCCCGCTGCCGTCTCTGCAGCTGCTCCTTCTCCTCCAACTACCAGAAAGCCAAGAGTGCAGGGGGTGAAGACCACGGGGGCGGGGAAAGAGGGCTTAAACCTGGGGCTCTGACCTGGCTGCACCACAAGCCTGAATGTTGCTGGGCCTCTGGCTACTTACTGATTAAGGATGAGAGGCCAGAGGAGACGGCTCTTTAGTTATCATTTGGGGAAGTAAAAAGCAAAGGGAATGAAGGTCACAAGATGCTCCTCCATTTCTACCTGACAGAAGGTAGCTGGGAGGTACAGCAGAAATGGCTGGGGCAGGGGGGACCCTCCCGAGGCCCAGGAGGACCTTCGGGCTTACCGCGGTGAGCTTCTCCAGAGCGCTGAAGCGCTCCTCCCAGGAGGCTGCCGCTTTCTGGAAGGCCTCATGCCTCTTGATGAGGCTTTCTACCTCATCGACCGTGCACCCCAGCTCAGCGCTTCGCACCAGGGGCTCCTGGCTGCAGAGCCAGGCCTCGGCTACGCCGGCATCGCGGCCAAACACTAGCACTTCCAGAACTGCAAGAGAGGGGGTGCCGAGGGGACAGCGTCAAGGGGGACAAGGCGGGGCAGCCACACCATCTTGTATGTGGTGCTTCTGGCTCTGGGACCTCGAGCTCCCAGGGACTCGGTCTCCTCCCCTGTAACTCGAGGGGGCCTGTGTCCCAGTGCATCCCCCCAGGCCTTCTGCTGCCTGAGCTGCCCCCGAGAGGGCCAGGACTGGGCCAAGCCAGTGGAGGGCAGACTGGCGGGGAGCCCCCCTTGTGCCTCAGGGACCGCTACAACTCACCAAGCTGAAGCCAGTCCGCCTTCTCCTGCCATTTGTCAGATGTCTCCTGGCGCCTGGCCTGCAGCTGCGACAGCTTCTCAGAGATCTGGGGGCACAGAGATGATTGAGCGGGGCTCTGGGCCCCTGGGGCCTCAGAGACTGGCTCCAGCCCCACTTCTGCAGGCCTCCCTGCCTGCTCCCAGGGCCATCCCTCCCGTGCCACAGCCCCAGTCAGTGGTCGGGGCACAGGCTTCTTGGGGGCCTGGCCTAAGAGCTTCATAAAGGTGAGCTGACTTATGTCAGGGGATACCAGCCCCCAAGCTCCAGCCAGAGGCTGCTGTGGTGGGAGATGATGGGCAGCAAATGCAGAGCAGCAGAGGGGAAGCCGGTGGTCACCTCCTCAGACGCATAGTGGTTCTTGGCCAGCAGCTCCTGGCCCAGGCGGACGCAGGAGGAGAAGCGGTCGGCTCGGGCCTCGATCTCAGCTTTGATGCCCTGGTGATGCTTGATCATCAGGTCGGCGGAGGACACGTCCCTAGGGAGCACACGGACACTAAGTCTCCTGGACCCTGAGCCACAGACCGGCCCAGGCCCGGCCCTGCCTCCCCTGGAGCTCACCGGGGCCGCTCCTGGGCATCCATCTGCAGGTTCACCCCATCCATCCAGAGCATGAGCTCCCGGACGGCCTGCAGGAAGCGGAACTTGTCCCCGGTGTCCAGGAGCAGCTGGCGCCGTCCTGCTGAGCTGGCCTGCAGCTGGGCCCAGGCCTCTGCCACGGCCTGCATGTGGCGGCCAATCTCCTCCGCCTTCTCGCCCGCGTAGGCCTTCTGTAGGCGGTGGCCATCGTCCTGCACCTGCTGCACCTGCAGAGCCCCCAAGGCAAGGGCTTGTCAGTGTCCCCCGCCCCTCCTGGTACCCGCCCTCTGTCACTGGCGGTATCCTAGCCCTGCCCCCCAGTACAGCAGGAGGCCGAGGGCAGAGGCAAAGGAGCAGGGAAGGCTGGGGTGGAGCCCGGTCCTGAGACGGGCCTTCCTAGGTCCTGCCCTAGGCCCCTCTGGCCATGAACACTCCCCGCTTTCTGGCAGCACACCTGGGCACTCAGGGCCTGGATGTCATGCTCATAGGCACAGTGCCTGCGCTGCAAGGCTTCAGCAGAATTCAGGTCTCTGCCAGCTCCGTCAGGCAGCTGCTGCTGCTTGTGCTGGATCCGCACCAAGGCCTGCCGCGCCATGTGGAGAAAGCGCTGGAGCTCGTGGGCGGCAGCCAGGACCTGGCCCCGAGTGTCCAATAACTCCAGGAGGTCGGCCCAGGCCTCGTTGAGCCCATCCTTCCACTCAGCCACTGTTGCCCGGGCGGCATGGCCCCCAGCGATCAGGCCGTCGGCCAGAGCGTTGGCACCGTCCACCCGCTCCTGACCAATGGTGCTGGTGTCTCGGGAGAACTCTCGGAACTTGTCCCGCAACATCTGTATGGGAAATACAGGCCTTAACAAGACTGGCATTGGCACGCGGGCAGAGGCCCCCCTCCTCACACCCGGCTGCCCCATCCCTCACCGTGACGTGCTCATAGTCCTGGCCCAGCTCGTGGGAAGCAGCCACCACCTCCCGCTCCTGGATCCACTGTTCCAGGTCATCCAGGTCCCGCCGCAGCTGGCACAACCGCTGGTGCTCAAGGAGCCGTCCGCGCCTCTCCACGGCCAGCTCTTTCAGGCTGGCATACAGCTTCTCCACCTGGGCTTGGCGTATTGTCAGCCGGTCACTATGGCGGGGGAGGGAAGGTCAGAGATGGAAGGCAGTCTCCTCTGGGCCCTCGGCCTCCCCCTGCCCCATCTCCTTCAGTCACCATTGGCTGCATTCCGATGGCACTCCCAAGGCCTTCGGTGCCTTGCCCACCCACCCAGAGCGCCAGATTGGCCCGGGGCCACATGGCCGCAGGGAGGCAGAGCCAGGGCTCGGCTCCCCTGGTGCAGGGCTGGAAAGTGAGTCCGCGCCTCACCTCTCCGGATGGTGGCCGTCAATCATGTCCTGGCTGCTGGCCGCCAGCTGGTGGACAGTGTGCGCGTAGTCTGCCAGGGCTTGTTCCAGGACCTGGTGTTTCTTGACCTCTGCCTGAGCACTCAGCTCGTCCTGGGAAAGTGAACGGATGGTGGGGGAGAGACTGAAGAGCCTGCGCCAGGGGTCCCGGGGGCCAGGGTGTGACCTCTGACCCACCCAGGCCCTCACCTTGGCTTTCTCTTGGCCCATCATGTGCAGCTCCTGCTCACCCATCCAGGCCTCGGCTTCTGCCGCGTCACGGTAGAACTGTTGGGCCCTGAGCGCGTCGCGGAGGCGGGCACGGCGCTGCTCCAGCTCCTGGCCCAGGTGCCTCCACAGTTCCTGGAGCTCTGCCACACGGGCTGCCAGCTCTGGCCCCGCCGCTGCCCCCAGAGCCTGCTGCCGCTCCCGCAGGTCTGCGATGCGGGGCTCGTGGCCCTGGACCTCCTTCTGCAATGTCTGTTGGGGGAGGAAGGAGAGAAGCCATGTTGCCATGAGAGCCCCTAGGCACAGCACACATCACAGCCCTCTTCCACCTTCCAGGGTGGGCTCAGCTCGGCTCAGCCCCCATCGCCCAACGCCTCTCTGGAGCCTGGGGACACACTTGCCTGGTTCTTCTTCATGAGCAGCTGGACACTGGGCAGGTCCTTGCCGTGCTCTGTGGAGCTGGCCATCGGCAGCCGCTCGGTCACCCATAGCTGGGGGAGGAAGGGGTAGCGGCATCAGGGGACAGTGGGTCAGGGAGTGGGGCTTCTGGGGCTCTTGGGGTGGAGGCAGTGAAGCAGAAGCTGGTCCTGGGGGTCCGCAGAGGATGGTGAGGCCCAGGGGAGGCAGCCCCCTCCCAATACCAAGGCCGAGGCCCAGTCCCAGGTCCCACAAGGACTCACAATCTCATCTTCCACATCGCGATGGAACTGGTGCTGCTCACGGGAGGCCAGCAGGCGGTTGCAGCGCTCCTTCAGGGGCTTGTACAGGGCCCGGAACTTCTCCTCCACGGCCCGGGAGGTCCTCTCCACCTCTCCTGCCCCACGTTCCTCCTGGGCCAGCGCCTTGGCCTGAGCCTGGATGGCCTCCACTTCCTTTTCCCGGACGGCCATCTCCCGTTCCATCATCTGCCGAGCCACGAGGGGGGCAGCTGTGAGTGTGGGGACCTCCAGGGAGCCGTCTGTGCCCACCCCAGCTGGGGGCAGCCGTGAGTGTGGGGCCCTCTGGGGAGCTCTGTCCCCGCCCTCGGTCTGTGCCCACCCCGGCCCCCTGCCAGCACCTGCTGCTTCTTCAGGAGGATGTTGACACTGGTCAGGTCCTTGCCATAGTCATCTGAGTGCAGCTGAGCCTGCAGGGTGCCCAGCCAACTCTCCAGGGCCGAGCAGCTCTGGGAAAACAGCTCTGCTCGATTGGCATCGAAGAGACTCCGGGCTTTGGCCTGGGTGGTGTTTTCTAGCTCTTCCCATCGCTTGTGGAGGGTCTCCAGCTTCTCCCCTACCAGGGGCTTCAGCTCTGGCTTCTCCGATGTCAGTACCTGCCCTTCCTGGGAGGGGGGGAGGTGTATAGATTGAGGGAAAAATTAGAGGCCGTCATGCCTTAGATCTGAGTCACAGGGATACAGCCTTAACACTCTGTTCCAAACCTCCCATTTTACAGATGTGGAGAGTGAGGCCCAGGCAGCGGAAGACACATGGGGAGAAGGTGGCAGAGCTGATTTCCCTCTAGGTTCTCTAATGTTAGGCCCAGTGAGCCTTCTCCAAACCCCCAGTAGAGCCGTGCCAAGGGGACAGGCCATCTGACCCTTCTGGGGACTGGTCCCAGGGACTTTAAGAGTATGCCTGTGTCTGCCTTTGGCAGCAATGCCAGTTCTCCTTTCCGCCATCCTTTAGGGCCTATCAGCTCCTTCCTTGAAGGACCCTTTTCCAAGCTGTTTGAGTCTCTCTTGACCTCACTCCCACCCCCCAATTTGCTTCCCTGGACTCCTGCATGATGTAGCCGCCAAACCTTCCCCTTCTCCCCCGCCCAAGCCCCGCTGCCTGTCTGGTCCCAGATTGTTTCAGGTGTATCCATCTTGTCTTCCTACTTAGGGCCTCTTAGTCTTCTGTATCCCCCAAACAGCCATCAGAATGCCAAGCACATAGTATTATGTGGTATTATATAACGTATTAAATTGGACCTAACCATGAAATGCCGTCAGCATTGTAGGTGAGGGTTGGGAGATCAGTGAGGGCAGAGGGCAGGAGTGCGTGGCCATGATCCTGGACCAAAGGTGGGACTTACTTTCCCAACATCCCCTCTTTCCTTGATGAAGGAATGAGCATTTATTAAGCACCTGCTGTATACCAGGCACCGTGCTGAGTGCTAGGCACAGTGGACGGAGCCCTGGGCCTCGAGTCGGGAAGGCCTGACCAGACCTGGCCTCATGCACTTACCGGCTCCGTGACCTGCTGACAGCCTTAGTTTCCCCATCTGTAAAATGGGGTAACAGTAGGTCCCGCCTCCCAGGGCTGTTGCGAGCTCCTAATGAGATACCTGCACACCTTACAGCGCTGCGTGGATGCTAGCACTGCCGACCGCCAGAGAAGCCTCTCCCCAGCCCCTCACCTGGTCGATCTTGTCCAGCCAGTCCTTATTTGCCGCCAGCTCGGCCATGAACGCCTGGTGTTTCTGCCACTTGGTGTGCAAGTTTCGAGCCTCGTCATAGGACACGTCTTGGGCCGTCAGCATCTTCTCATCTATCCACAGCGTCAGCTGACCGGGCATGAAAGGGCCATTCAGGGAGAGGGCAGGGTGCCAAGAAGGAGTGTGCATTGTGAGGGAGGGCCCTATGCCAGCCACCCGACGAGGAGATGGGGGCTCAGGGGCTTCTGGGAGGAAGGCCCAAGTACAGATGGGAAAATATGAAAACACTACAGCATGGGGCTGGTGAGGTGGGAGTGCTCAGTCTATGTCTGGAGTAGGAGGCGGAGCTGAGCCCTGACACATACCAGGGACCTGAAGAGGAAGAATGTTCCAGGCACAGGGCACTGGGAGGGCAAATGCCCGGAGGGCAGAGGTGGATTGTCACATGTAGAGGACAGTGAAGAGGCCCACCACACGAGGCCCCAGTGTGTGGGAAGGGGGAGGGGGAGATGTGGGAGCAGAGAGAGGAGGCAGGCAAGGGTGGCCTGGCCGCATCCAGGCTGTGGGGAGATCCCGCTGTGATGGGCAGTGACAGGGGGGCATGACTGGAGATCGGGAGGCTGTTGGGAGCGCCCCTGGGGCTGCAGGCACACAAGGGTGGCACCCACCTCGTGGCACTCCTGTAAGAAGTGCTGACGCTCTCGGTTGTCCCGCAGACGACGGAGGAGCTGCTTGGCAGCCTCCTGATTCTTGCGGTGCCTGCAATGACGGCCAGTTGCCCGTGACCTACTGGCCCAGCACCGGCTGGGACGTCTTTGCAGACAGACCCAGAGCCCGGGTCCCTGGTGTGGCACGGGCCCCGGGCCCCAGGCTCAGCCCCTTGGGGGCCTTTGCCCCGATCCCCTCCACAGCCCCCTGGCCCCAGCCCACCCACCTCTTCTCGATTGAGTCTGCCTTCTCCTTGATCTTCTCTGCGTGGATGTTGCCACCCGCCACCAGCTGATGCCCTGCTTCCAGGAGCCCCCGGATCCGCTCGCCATTGGCATCCATGGTGCTCATGAAATCCTCCAGCTTTTTGATGGCGGCATCGGCAGCTTGGAGGGTTCCTGGCATCTCCGTGTGAGACAGCACATACTCCTGGGGGAAGAGGCAACATCAGCAGCTGCCAAGGCCTCCTCCAGCCTTGGAAACCTGGGCAGGGGCATCTTGGAAAGGGGCCCCTCAAGGGGTAGGGAGACGGACTAATTTCAAGGAAGGGAGTAAGGGGTGGCGGCAGCAGCATGGAATGTGGCCCCTTTGGGTCCCTTCTGATGCTTCTTCACAGATGCTAGGAGGGACCTCAGAATCTGACTCCAGCCCTCCTCCCATTTTGCAGATAAGGAAGCTGGAGCACAGTGGAGGTGACCTGCCCAGGGCCTCCTGACTTCGGTCCTCAAGGCTTACCCGGCCCGCTTTGCCGCCCCTCGTCTCTGCCCCTCATTCTGCCCTGTCTATCCTCTCTCCTTCCTCCCATCCCCAGATCTGTCCTCTTTCCTCCCTCCCACCCCCAGGGGCCTCTGCCTCCAGGGCCAGCTCACCTGGCTGCTAAGCACGCCCTCAGCCTGCCGAACATCCCGCAGAAACCCTTGCAGGCCGTGGGCTTGGGCCAGCCGGGCCTGGCGGCTCTCCCACATGCGACCTAGCTCTTCCCAGCCGGTGCCCAGAGCCTCTAGGCGCTGCCTCAGGAAGACACACTGGGGATCGGCCTGGTCGCGGGTCACCTCTTCGCCCACGGCGCGAAGCCGGCTGTACTCGCCCTTGGCTCGCTCCACCTCATCCCTCAGCGCTGCATGTTGGGCCAGGAGGGCCTCGGCCTCGGGCAGGGTGGCCGGCCCTTCTTCAGAAGCCACGGCCGTCTGAGTACGGCCCAGCCATGCCTGGAAGTCATCCAGGCTCCGAAGAAAGTCTTGCAGCCGCCGGGCCTCACCCAGCGACTCCTCCCTGCGACGCATGGTGGCACGCAGGCCCTCCCAGCCATCTTGCACCTGGCGGAGCCGGGCCTCGATGGCAGGGGCCTGAGTGGGGTGGCCAGCGGCCAGGGCATGTGCCTCCTGGGCCAGGGTTCCCACCCGGGTTCCGATGGCCTCCAGGTCCCGTTCGGTGCCGGCCAGCTTGCGCTGAAGGGCCAGCACTCCCGCCAGATCGTTGCCCAGGCCCTGAGTGGACTCAATCACCTTGATCTTTTCCCTCATCCAGGCCTGGGTCTCTGTGCACTCCAGATGGTAGTTCTGGATGCTCAGGGCGGAGTTCAGGGCTGCCTTCTTGCCGTCTGCGAGGGTCCGGAATTGCTGCCACCTGGGAGAGTGGGGCAACTGTAACATGCCTCTCTTGCCCGAGCAGGCACATTTGGGAATGCCCCTTCCCCTACCTCGGCTTTCACCTCTCCTTTTTGGCTCTGGGGGTTCTGCTTCTGCCCTATCCCTCACTCCCTGCCCATCCTTGCCTGCCCTCAGTCCAAAGGCTCCTCTGTTTGCCTGCTCTGGTCTGCTCTCAGCAGCCCCAACCCTGCCTCACCTGTGGTTGAGCTGCTTCTGGGTGGCAAGGATGCTATCCCTGCCAGGTGGCTCGGCCTCCAGCAGCTGCTGGGCAATGCTATTGACTGCAGTGACACGGGCAGCCAGAGCATTCATTTCAGGCTCCAGAGTCTCGAACCTGCCAAGAGCCAGAGCAGAAGTTCAGACTCCCCTGGGCCTGGCCGCGGCCCCCACCAAGCTCTCAGCCCACTCTCAGGAGGCTCAGACTCCCCTGGGCCTGGCTGCGGCCCCCGCCAAGCTCTCAGCCCACTCTCAGGAGGCTCAGACTCCCCTGGGCCTGGCCGTGGCCCCCATCGAGCTCCCAGCCCACTCTTAGGAACGAGGGTCTCTGGGGAGTCAGGAGGCCCTTTGCAGAGCCATCCAAGGTCAGAGCTGTAGCCCTGATCAGCAGGGTAGGGAGCGGGGAAGCCCAAAGCCCTCATTAACCGTGAGAGGCTTAGCATGATGTGGACCCACTGCTAGGGAGGCCTTTGGGGCTGCAGCGGGGGCGGTCACGGGGCGGTCCAGGAGGGGCTTACCGTTGCTGTACCACCTCCAGGTCCTCCAGGCGCTCAGGTAGGGCTAGCCCATTGAGCCACTGCTCCTTCTCGTCCACCCAGAGCCCACAGGCACTCGCCTCGCTGAGCATGGTGTAGTGTGCAAGAGCGGCTTCCAGGGCCCGGGCCCGCTCACCGGCTCGCGCCTGCAGCTCCTGGTAGCGGCCCTCCAGTGTGGGCAGCCAGCCCTGCACTTCGGGGGCATGGGCCACAGTGGCTGGCAAGGCCGCGGCCTGTTCCTTCAGCGCGTCCAGGGCAGCCCGGTGGCTGCGCATCTCCTCCTCCAGGGCCCGGTGCTGCTTGGCTAAGGCCTGGGTAGAGAACTCGTCATGGCCCAGCTCCGGGCTGGACACCAGGCGCAGGGCATCCACCAGCCACGTCTCCATGTCATGGGCCTCTGCCTGGAACTGGTAGAGGCTGGAAGCCTGGGCCAGGTCCCGGGCCCGGCCTTCTGCCAGGGCCTCAAGGTGCTCCCACTGGGCCTGCAGCTCGGCCCCACGAGCGGCTGCCTGCTTCGCTCCCGGGTGGCCTTCTGCAACCAGCTGATGGCCCTGCTCCAGCGTGAGCCTCAGTGGTCCGAGGCGGCCGCTCATCTCATCTCGGAGGGCTGCGTGCTTGCTGAGTAGCCGCAGAACGCCGGTGAGGTCGCGGCCGGGCTCAGCAGAGGCCAGGAGGTGCTGCTGCTCCCGGATCCAGGCCTCGGCCTCTCCCACCTCCCAGAGGAAGCGCCAGAGGCGGCGGGACTCCTCCAGCTGGGCCCGCCGTGAGGCTGCCAGCTCGCAGAGGCCCTCGTAGTTCTGCTGCAGGGCATCCACACGCTGGGTCACCAGCTGGGGGTCACACGGCTTATAGCCTGGAGAGGGGAGGGACTACTCAGCACCTCTTCTCCCTCCTCTGCAGCCCCCAGGCTTCTCTCCACCGTCACCCCCAGCCTCTCACCTGCCCCGGGGTCACTGAATCGGAGTGCTGAGGCACTGACTGCCCGGACTCTCTCGGCCTGCACGGCGATGTCCGCTTCCACCAGCTCATGCAGCTGGAGCAAATCTTCCACTCCTGCTAAGTGCTTGCCAAGGTCCTGAGACTGCAGTCGGCCCTGCCGGACACAGGACGCAGAGCCTGTCACCTTTCCCTCCTAGCCCATGCCCTTGGCCTGCCAAGCCAGCCTGGGCCTGTCATCCCAGCATCCTGGGGACTTCCCTTCTGTCGTCTCTCACTCCTCTGCCCCTCAGCCATCCCTGCCACAAGGGCACAGGTGGTCAGTGCCCACCGCCCCGGGTCTTCTTCCCTCCCCCGGTAGGTTCTACCCATACGTACCCTCATCTCCTCCATCCAATCCATGAGGTAGAAGAGGTCTTGGAAAACCTTCTGCAGCTCGAGGTTGACGAGTAGCCGCTCGCGCCGGGCCGCTACCATCTGCCGCAGGAAGTCCCACAGCCGGGCCACGTTGTGCTGCCGTGCTGCCACCCGCTTGATGTCATGGTAGCGCTCAGCGGCCAGCTCCGCAGCCACGGCATCCACGGCCTGCACGCGCCCGCTGTAGGCCACGATGTCGGTCTCGATGGCCTCGTGCTTCCGCACGGCGGCCTCCACGGCTGCCAGTTCCAGGCCAAAATTATCCTGCAGGAGAGAGGATGGGGAGGGTAGCCCCTGGTCCCCTGCCCCACTTTGCACATGCAGCCTCCACCCACCCCTGCCAGACCCTCTCCTGACCCACCGACCTGGGCCACGAGGCGCTGATTCTCACTGAGCCAGGTCTCCCGCATGGCGGCCTTGCGGTCAAAGCGGGCGGCCAGCTGCTCCAGCTTTTCCTGGCGGATCAGCTCGGTGCGCAGCGCCAGCTCCCGCTCGTGCTCTGCCTTCTCCAGGCGTTCCCAAGCCTGCGAGGAGCAGGGCCCGGTCAGTGGCAATGGAGGGACACAGAGGGCCCGGGATGTCCCCCGGGGAGCCCCCTGCCTGCGGCGAGCCTCTGGTGACAAGCGCGGGGAGGCGGGTCTGACCGTGGAGGGCCCACGCGGGCGCACATACCTTGTTGATATCTGAGACGAGCCGGCCCTCCCGCGGGGCATACACCTTCTGGTTATTGGCCCGGAGCTTGCTCTGGATGGTGAACAGCAGCACTTCCAGGTTGCCCTTCTCGGTGAACCTGGGGGCGGGGGGAGAAGAGAGGTCGGGCTTCGAGGCTGCGGCCCGCCCGAGGAAGGCGCCCGGCCACCGGGGCTTACTTGGGCGGCTTCTCCACGGTGCGGTAGGAGTTGAAGGACTGGAGCTGGTTCTGCACGCCGCTCAAGGAGTTGGCCAGCTGCCGGTCATTGAGGGTCACGATGGTCTGCTCGATCCACTGAAGCAGCTCAGAGGCCAGACACTCATATTTCTCCACCAGCCGCTCAGCTTCCAAGGCGTAGTCCAGCACCTGGGAGGCAAAGGGGGTCCAAGAGGCCCTTCCTCCAAGCCCTCCCCGCGCCCCGCCAGCCCCTGCGTGCCCTCTCTGGCCAGG
>NW_027187322.1:3466909-3561982 GCF_028583685.1 Petaurus breviceps papuanus
CCCTCCCCGCGCCCCGCCAGCCCCTGCGTGCCCTCTCTGGCCAGGCCGCCTCCTGCCCCACGGCGCTCTACCTTGCCAATCCGTTTGCCTTCCACAGCGAGGGCCTTCATCTTGGAGAAGTAGTGGTAGTATGTGGCCACGTAGGTGATGATGGATTTTTCATCAGGCTGGTCCACATTCACATCTGGGGAAGAAACAATGCATGTCCAGGCTGCAGCTCTTGGTGCAGGTGAGGCCCTGGCTCCACAGGGAGGGAGGCCCCCTCCTCTGAGAACCCATCCATGGTCCTCCCTGCACTCAGGCAGGACTCCTGGCAGGACTGCACAGGTCAAACTGGCAATTAAGTCATTCGGCCAGAAAGCTCATGGACAAGTTAACAGATGATGTTGTCAGGGCTCCAACAGCTTTGGGGAAGGAGCCCAGCCCCCCTGGGCTGGGGAGAAGGATGGAGATGTCTGGGGGCGTGGACTGGTCAGAGGGCCTGTAGCCTTCTGGGGCCCTAGTCTAGGACACAAAAGGACCTCACGGCCCAGCCGGACAATGCAGGGGACAAGGCTGCTCCCCAGCACCATGTCAGGGCTCCGTTAGGACTCCTCCCTGACTCCAGACTCAGTGTTCCGTGGTGCGATGAGGAAGGTCACTGACCAAGGCTTCCCCAAGAGGGAGACACAAGCAGACCTTAACTGGGCCCAATGTGGACTCTCAGAGATGCTGGCAACATCACAGAGGACAGAAACCTTTGGGGATGTCAGAGCCCCCTTGCCTTCCCAGCAAGCCTCAGGCCTGTCCATCATTCTCTGTGGTCGGCAGACCAAAGGCCACCCAGAGCCCTGTCCCACAGTGCTCCCCCTTGTCACATACTCTCGTGGCCGGGGAGTGGGGGCAGCACCAGAAGAGCCCCCATCCCAGCCCCAGCCCGCCCACCTTCTGGGTCCAGCAGCTTGGTGAGGCCCAGCTCCTTCTCAGCCAGGTTGAAGACATTCTGTAGGTTGTAGTGGGCGTTGCACTTCCTCAGAGACTCGAACTCCAGCAGGTCTGGCCTAGACGAGGGGGGAACGAGGGGCCTTGACTCTCCTGCCCCCCCGCCCCGCCCCCTCAGCTCAGCCCCCCCACTCACCGGTGCTTGTGCACGATGGCATTGAAGGCCAGCCCATCCCTCCAGCTGGTGGTGAAATTGTGCACATTGACATTGGGGTACCTGTGAGCAAAGACCATAGAGAAGGAAGCTGTTGGCTGGGCCACCTTCCTGCTTCATGCCCTCGCCCCGACCCTTCCTCCGTGTCCTCAGCCTGGAGCTGGTGCCCGTGGCTGTCCCCTGAACCCTCCTCACCCTGCGGTCTTCATCTGGCACCATAACAATAGGGCATCCTTGGCTGACTTCTTCTCCTTGTTGTCTTCTGTCTCCACACTGATGTCCTGAATCTGAGGGACAGATGGTGACCCTCAGGCCCTGCCTGGGGCCAGGAGAGGCTCTGCCCTTCTCTTCAGCACAGTGTCCTTGTCTAGCTGAGATGACTCAGAAAGAGCAAGCGAAGGGCCAGACCCAAGCATGGACACTCACAGAAGAAACCAGCTCTGGCAGTAAAGGGGCACTTACATGCCAGGAAGAGATGGAGAAACCAGGCCTGGGCAGTTCCACAGAGGGGGAGAGCTGGAGGCACATAGATGTGGCAGCACCCTAGGGTAGCTGTGCATCCAAGGGAACACAGATGGAATCGTGCTTGGGGCCTGAGGCCACGGCCGCCTCTCCCCTCTGGGCTCTACCCTGCAGCTGGCAGAGTGAGCCATCTAAAGCATGGCTCTGCCCACATCACTCCCCAGCTCAAGGGACTTCCTCAGCTCCCACTGATTTAAGGGCCATCTCTAGGCCGAGGATTCTCTCATCCACCTTTCCTGCCCCAGCTGCTCTGCTGACCTCCCACGGCCTTTCAGACATCTCAGACTGGACGTCCAGTAGACGTCTTACACTCGACCTGTCCAGAAGAGAACTCATCCTCTCCCTGCCAGGCCCTGTGTCCCTCCTCCCCCCTTCCCTATGACTGTCAAAGATGTCACCTGGCTCCCAGACCCTCAGGACCCCTACCCAGGAGTCACCCTGAGTCACTCACCATTGCTCACCTCACCACACCCTCCCCCAAGTCCAAGCTGTTGCCAAGGCCCGTAGAAGTCACCTCTGCAGCATCTCTCAAACATGCCCCCCCTCCTCTGACACTGCCCCACCCCCGCGCAAACACCCATCACCCCAGGCTAGGACTATTGCAGTAGCGGCTGGGGGTCTGCCTGTCTCTCCCCTCTTCAGCCCATCCCCCATTCAGTCAGCAAAGGGATTTCCTGACCCTGTCTGACCTTGTCACCCCCTACTCAACAAACTCTAGGGGCTCCCTGTGGCCTCCAGAATCAAACAGAATGCTGTTTGGCCCCCCTACAAGCTGCCCCCTCCCACCTTTCCTGCCTTCTCACACCTCACTCCCCAGTATGTCCTCTTCAGCGACCCCAGCCTCCAGGCTGTGCCATGAATGAGACCCTCCGTCCCTGGCTCTGGCCGTTCTCCGGCTGTCCCTGGACAGGCTCTGCCTCCTCCACTCCAACTCCTGACCTCCCCGGCTTCCTGTGAGTCCCCGCTAAGATCCTGCCTTCTGGAGGAAGCCTTCTGTAGCCCCCAGACTCCAGGGCCTCCCCTCTGAACTACTTTCTCTACATTTTGCTGACTGTCTACATGATTGTTGCTCTCCCTCTTAGACCATGAGCTCTCTCAGGGCAGGCTCTGTCTTTTGCCTCTTTGTATCCTGACCACTTAGCTTGGTGCTGGACACACAGACTGGCCCTTGGCTGTTTTTCAGTCATTTCTAGTCATTTTCAGGCATGTCTGACTCTCCATGTCCCCACTGAGAGTTTTCTCGGCAGAGACATTGGAGTGGCTGGCCATCCCCTTCTCTAGCTCATTTTACAGATGAGGAAACCGAGGCAGGCAGGGTTAGGTGATGTGCCCAAGGTCACACAACTGGTTTCTGAGGCCGGATTTGAACCCAGGAGATGAGTCTTCCTGACTTCAGGACTGGCACTCAGTGCACTATGGTGGCCCCCGGCTGCCCAACAGGTGCTTAGTAAAGGCTGGCTGGTTCGCTGGCTTGCCCCACCAGTGTCAGAGCCTGGCTCTGCTCTTTCTCTCCACAGCCTAGCCCCGGGGCACAGCATCTCTGTTGGACAGGCTGGGCTGGAGCCCCAGTCCTGCAATGCTCTCCCTCCCCATGCAGACCATGGGCCTTACTCAGCATTTAGACTGGACATTCTTCCTAGAAGAATGGGAGCTTCTTGTGGGCAGGGCTGGTCTCACTTTGTTTCTGGCTCCCCGACACTTAGCACAGCACCGGGCATACTATCAGAGCTTAATAAGTGCTTATTGAATTTCACTGAATTAAAGGTGCTGTAGACCATGGCTGCTGCTGCTGCTATGTTCCCTGCCTTCGAGGCTCTCACAGGAGGGAGACACAAAGCACAGGGAGGTTGTTTTCAAAAAAGCTCGAAGACTTCCACAAGGAAGCTGAGGTGTCAGGGACAGGCAGGGCTGTCCAGCTGTGGGGACAGCCAGTGCGGGGGGCCGAAGAACAGAGAGAGAGGCCTTTGGTTGGAGCCCCAAGGGTGCGCTGCTCTAAGACTGATGGGGCAGAGAAGGGGGGATGGCCCCATGTTGTGAGGATGCTCGGTTTGACCCCAGGGACGGTAGGGAGCCACTGGAGTTTGCTGAGTGGGGGAGTGCCCTGGTCACCCCCGTGCTTTAGAAATAGCACTTTGAGAAATTAGGAGGCAACCACAGGTGTTGGAGGGGAGATGAAGCATTGATGAAACAGCGGTGGCAGAGATGGGCGGGTGCCTGATGAGGTGAGGGAGGGTGACACCAAGGTGGCTGGCAGGGCCATCAGCAGTGGGAAGGGCCATGCCCAGTCTGAAATCCCAGCGCCTGGGGAAAAAGGGGGGAGTGGAGAGGCTGCGGGTCTTAGCCTGACCGTCTGTGTACCTGGAATCGTAAGATGATGGTCCAGACCAAGCCCAGTGTCAGGCGGTGGTTGCCGTCCACAATGTCATGGGAGCCCATGTTCTCCAAATGTACCTTCTGCTCCTTCAGGAACTGCAAGGCCTTGTCCACATTCTCCAGGCAGTGGATGCGCATGCGCCCTTTGGTGGGCTTTGGCTGGTGGGACAGGAAGGCCGGGGGATGGAGGACAAGGCCCTCTCTCACCTGGAGCAGGTGTGGCCCCTGCCCGGCCCCACCCCATCCACCCCCTGGCATCTATCTGCAAAAGGAATCCATCTGCTGGGGGTACGGGGTCAGTCACCAAGTGGAGCCAAATGACATGGCACCAGCTGGGATTTGACATGGGGTTTGGGGCGGATTAAGATTCCCTAGGGAATTAACAGGTTTTGGCCTGTGTGGGGAAGGAGCTTGGCTCAATGGGGCCACTGTTCCTGTGGGCAGAGAGCAATCCTGCCACCCTCGCCATCCGGGGGCCTCTTCTCAGCCTTCTTCTCTCTGGGGCTCACCCCCCCCCCCTCTCCAAGGGACCCCCTGGGTTTTCCTGAGCCCCATCCCCATTACTCACCAACGTCTCTCCAGAAAGCACTTCAAGCAATCTCAGTAGATTGCGCCCATCCCGCAGATCATTGTACAGGTCCCCCACACGGCATGTGACCCTTGCCAGGTGGGAGTTCACCCACTTGGTGAAGGTTTTCTTCTGCACAGCCTCTCGCTCATCTAGAGGGTACCAACACAGGGTCAGTATGGCCCATTCCACCCTTGACCCCCAACTTCTAAACCATTGCTCTAAGGTTGCCCCTCAGGGAGGCGATCCCACAGGCAGCAGAGAACCAGGAGAAGGGATGCCTGACAGCCCATCTTGGGCTCACGTTGCTTACAGAAGAGAGAGGGGAGCAGTGCCAAGGGGCAGGGCCGTTGCCCCCCCGTGGCCCAGTATCTCTTCTTCCCTCCCCTGCGACCTCGGCCAGAAGGAATCTTGGGCTGGCAGACCCTGCCCCATCATTCTACTGATGAAGAAACTTTGGGCCAGGGAGGGCCTCATCAGAAGCACACAGTGACCAGTGTAAGTGTAGGCAAAGCTTACACTTGGTCTTTCCTGACCACCCGACTCTGGTTCACGTGACCACAGGCCCACAACTCAGGCACTGCATGGAGTCTTAAAGGTCATCAGGCTGTATAACTTCACTTGAGCAAGGTCAGACATGTAGTGGTCAGTACAGACTCAGAGTCTGAACCCAGGACTCTTGGCTCTGAATACATCACTTCATCCCATCCAAATGACTCCATGTTTCTTTCTTTTTTTTAAGAATTTATTTATTTACTTTTTTTGGAAGGGCAATTGGGGTAAAGTGACTCGCCCAAGGTCACATGGCTAGTAAGTGTTCCGTGTCTGAGGCTGGATTTGAACTCAAGTCCTCCTGACTCCAGGGCTGGTGCTCTATTCACTGCACCACCTAGCCGCCCCGACTCTATGTTTCATATTGGCTTCTCCCCCATCCCCCAACCCATAGAACAGAAGTTTCCTGAGAACAGGAGTCATTTCATTTTTGTTATTTCTACAATGCCTTGCATGGCACCTGCAAACAGCAGGTGCTTAATAAATGTTGATCTTAAAAAACAGAAATGATTGAAGAGGTGAGAAATAAACTTAAAGCGACTTGGTAGGGAGGGGTAATTTAAAGGGGGACCAAGAGAAATTTAGTAACAGTCTGTAAATATGGGAAGGGCCCAGGAAAAGCCATGCCCTTGGTGTCAGGAGTGACCTGGGTGCAAATCTCCGAGCCAGTTTCAAGAATTGTGTGTCCTTGGCCAAGCCATTCATCTTCCTAAGCCTCAGTTTCCTTATCTGTAAAATGGGGATAATCACAGTTTTCTCCCCTTGTGAACAGAGGAGATAATCCAGGGAAAGCACTTTGCAAATCAGGCCCTAATTTATAAGGGGCAGCCAGTCACCAGGGCCCCAGAAGAAGGATCCCCCTGGGGGCAGTGCCGGGCCCCTCCTTCCGAGGACACCCTCCTCCAAGGGGGCGGGGTCAGCTTCTATCTCCTGAGAACCGCCCTGTCTGTAAGGTTCTAGGGAAAGGGAAGGTCAACCTGGGGGAGTCATTCTGGCTTCCTTCTCTGAGGTCTGAGTCCCCATGATCTCAAAGGCAGCCTGTGCCCTGGGATCCCACCACTTCTGGCTCTCTGATCTTAGCTGCCGAGCCTCAGTTTCCCCCTCTATAAAAGGAGTGGGGCTAGATGAGCAGCTGGACTGAGGCTCTGCCCCTCTAAACTGAGGGTCCTCTTTATCCTGCTCCCAGACCCAGGAAAACCTGTCCATGGCCGTCCCTCTCTCCCCACGGCCAGCCCGGCCCCTTCCATATGCCAGTCCTGGGGTCGCTGCCCAGAGCCCCAGCTGTCCTTAGCCGACCTTGCCTGTCTGGGTCGGAGCCAGCTGCAGCTCTGAAGCAAAGAGCCACCCAAAGCCATGGGTCCGGAAGGGGGAGGGGCAGAGGCACAGCCCAGTACACTGGGAGTCTCCAGCAAGCACACAGATGCCAGGAGGGGCCATATCTCCTTGCCTTCCACTGTCGGCTCTGCTGGCTCGGACTTGGGTTCTGTGGAACCATGGCCGTGCCCGGCTCCAGACACACACAGGCACACATGATTCTCCCCAGTGTGTCTTCACCCACATTTAGACACTGACAACAGGAAGGAAGCCACCCTCACCCTTACACACACACGTACACACACCCTCACCCTTACACACGTACACACACCCGTACACACACCCTCACCCTTACACACACATGTACACACACCCTCACTCTTACACACACCCTCACCCTTACACACACCCATACATACACATGTACACACACCCTCACCCTTATACACACGTACACACACCCTCACCCTTACACACACACATACACACACCCTCACCTTTACACACATGTACACACACATACACACACCCTCATCCTTACAAACACATACACACACCCTCACATGTATGCATAGACACGTAAACACACCCTCACACACACTCAGACACATACACACACCCTCACCCTTATACACACACACACGCATACACCTAGATTCTCCGTGACCCCCTTTTTTCTCCCCAGTGTGTCTTCACCCACATTTAGCCACCTACACAGAAGATGGAAGCCACCCTCACCCTTTTACACACACACACACACACACACACACACACACACACAGGCACGCACACACGACCCTTCAGGTACCTTCTTGCCCTCAGCTTTGATCACCAGTCACTGAACCAGTCTAATGTCCTTCCCCACTGACAGCCCCCACATTTCCTTGCAATCAAATGAAATGATATTTGTAAAGTTCTTAGCACAACGTGGGGAGACAGCAGGCACTTAATGAGTGCTTCCCCTCTTCCTTGCCTCTTCTCTCCAGTTCCCCTCCGGCTCCCCTCCCCTCTGACCCAGCCCAGCTTCTCTCAGGGTCTGCCCCCCCACTCAGCTGTACACACTCATGTGCACCAACACACACACACACACACACACTCGCCCTCTCTTCCCTTGATGACAGGCCCTCTTGCCTGTGGGACCCTCACCTTGAAGCTGTTTGAAGCGTCCTTCCAGCACGCTGGCATACTGGGCAGAGTTAATGAAGGCAGCAGGGGAGAGGAGGGGGCTCCCTGGGCGCCCAGCCCCCTCCACAGCCTCATAATGGGGCTCCCCCGCCCCATTGAGGCCGTTCCCCACCAGCCCGTCCCCATTCATGCCGTCTGCTGCTCTCTACAGAGTCAACGGCCCAGAGTCCATCTCCCCCGGTGTGGGGCCCAAGGTCACAGTCAGCCCTTGTGGGGACGGGGCAGTTGGGGTGCTGGATGCAGGCGGGACAGGGGCCGAGGACTTGGGGGCTGTCTGAGCTGCTGAGCTCTGGGTGCTGCTGCCACACCGCTGACGGGCCAGGCAGAAGGGGGCACACCTGGAGCCCTCTGGCAGGCAGGGGCAGAGCCGGGAAGCTCCAGACAAACAGGTTGGACAGCGGCGGGGGAGGGGGAAGAGGTGGAGCGAAGGGGCTGGGCAGAGCCAGGGCCTGCGGGGGAGGAGGGATCTCTGAGCACCCTCTTAACTGCTCCTCTGGGGGGGGGGGAGTGTGCTTCTGGGACCCTGAGATATCTGAGGAGACCCTGAATCAGAGAGAACGTGGGAGAGGGTCTGAAACCCCTGCCTTCTGGCCTGGGCTGGGCCTCTGCATGGCCCTGAGGACCCCTGCCCAGGTCACTGGGTAGCTCTGCTCCCGAGGCTTCCACAGTGGGGAAGGGGAGGGGACTGTGAGCCCCCAGAGACCTCCACTTTCCAGTCGGGGGAGCAATCTCCTCCCTTGGCCTTGGGGGTTTGGGGAAGGGACAGATGGGGGAGGATCCACTTTCCCCTCTGAGGCTCACACACCCCTTTGTGGCTCCTGCTCCACCCACCTCTGTCTCCCTTGGCAGAGCCCTGCCCTAGCCCGGGGCCCTCACACTTTGGGCCACTCCCCAGCAGACAGACTGCAAAGGAGCCTGGGACAGCCAGACTCTCTTTCTTCCCACACCGAGAGCTTCCTTCCCCCACTCCCCCACCTGCTGGGATAGCCAAAGCCTTCCCCAGCCACCCTGTCCTCTCTCAGACCTTTCTTTTCGCACTGTTTGGACATACAGAAACATCCTTATAGACATAAGCAGAGGGGCAGGGATGGAGAGTGACCCAAGGGACACCCCAAGAAGCAATTCCCACAGGCTGATCCTCAGACTTGACCCTTTCCCTGACTATTCAAGCCTCCCACTGGAAGGTCTCCTGTAGGGGGCCTGGGAAACTGGGCCAGTCAGATGGGGGATGGAGGCCATAGGGGCTGGGGTCTGGCACTGACAGGTAGCACGCTCCCTCATCGTCATGACAACTCAGCCCAGGAACGCGGCAGGGCTCGTCTGACAGGTCTGTGGGTGCTTGGAGGAGCTGGAGGGGAGGGCAGGAGCTGGAGGGGAGGGCAGGGGCCAGGGCCGTCTGAGCACGTCGGGGTAAAGGCAGAAGGAAGAGGCAGCAGGCAGGCCCGGGGCACATGATGCAAGGAACAGGTGGAGGGACAGGCAGCAGGTGGAGGAATAATGGATCAGGTGGGGAGAACAGCAGCATGAATCAAGGGAGAAACAATGGGGCTGAAGAAGAAAGGGGCGCCGAGAACTGGCTGAGGGACAGGAGAAAGGCCAGGCCCCGGGCTGGGCAGAGCTGGGCCCTTCCCTGGCTAGCCAGCAAAGCTTCTTGGGGCAGCACCCGGGGATGGAGGCCAGCTCCTCTCCCCAAAGCGCCGCAGAGCAGGACAGGGGCTTTGGGCTTCGAGGAAGGGGAAGAGGGAACCCACCTGCCAGAGCCTTGATCCGGGAGCGCTCAAAGAGCCGGGCCGAGCTGCTCTCATTGTCCCAGTCCACGTCGGGCAGCTCCCAACGGTTGTTGACGTCACTGTACTGGCCTTGGATCTCCAAACTGTCAAAGTCTGTGGGTGACTGCAGGGTGCTGCTCATGGTGGCGGAGGCACAGTCCTGTGGGCACAGTCAGCCATCATAATTCACACACCGCACCTGATGTGAGCCTTGCAGCAATCTTGGGAAGCAGACTCGCTTCTACAAGTGGGGAAACTGAGTCTCACAGAGAAGAGACCCGTTTATCTGGGGTGATGCAGACCCCAAGGGTCAGAGGAAAGATCGGAAACCAGGTTTTCCTGACTCCAAACTCAGAGTTCCAGTCACTACAAAGGCCTGCCCATACCTGGCCCAATTTGATAAGAGAGAAAAGGGGGCAAGGGGAGCATGAGCAAGGAATAAAGCACTGACTGCACCCTTGCCAGTGGGTGCTTGGTGCTGGGGACACAAGGAGACAAGTCGGACAGCGCCTGTCCTCAAGAAGCTCTCAGTCTAAAGGGAGGGGAGCCCACAGGCTGGGAAGGTCCCAGCTGCAGACCACAGGCCCTGGGGCCTCTTCCTCCACACCGTTCTCACTGGTACAATCGTTCTCACTGGTACAATCACATCCGCCTGCCAGTGAATACCAGACAGGGCCAAGGCCTTTGGTGACCAGAGCCTGAATCAGAGTTAATCTTTAAACCTGGATCTCCCCTGTCTGTTTTCTCCTCTCCTCTCCCCTGCCTTCCCAATCTACTGAGCTCTTCATTTTCAAGTCTTAAGTACCATGGCCACGGGAGTGATTAACATCACCATCACCAACCAGGGCTCATTTGTTTATGTGCTAGAATGAAATAAAGATAAGCTAGTACTTCTGAGGCTAGGAATGGCCTCACAGGGAGCAGTGGGGATGGGGGAAGCAAGGCCCGGGAGTCTGGAAGAGAGGGAGAGACAGAGACAGAGACAGAGAGACAGAAACACAGGGGAGGCAGAGAGAGACAGACAGAGAATGAGAGAGGCAGAGAGAGGAGACAGAGAGAGAAAGAAGGGTGGGAGAGAGAAAAGAGAGACACAGAGAAAGACAGAGAGGAGAGAGACACATAGAGGAAACAGAGACAGATAGAAAATAAGAGAGGCAGAGAGAAAGAAGGGTGGGAAGGAGACAGACACTGAGACACACAAACACATATATACACAGGGAGGAGGGACCTAGCCTGGCACAGAACGAAGCATCAGAAGGTGAGGGACCAAAGGCTAGGCAGCAAGCTGCTTTAATCACAGTCCAGAGCAGCGAGAAGGAAGAACCTCCAAGAGGCTTCTGGGACTGGAGAAAGCCCAGCTCCCAGAGACCAATGGATCTGGGGGTCCCTTAGGTAAGAGGCACTGGAAACAAAAGTGGGGGATTTGTGGTCCTTTCTTTCATCTTTGTTTTTTTTTTAAATAAGTTTGTTTATTTGTTTCCCCAGTTACAAGTAAAAACATCTTTACCATTCTCTCTTTTTTTTTAATGTGACCTTTCTTTGAGAGCTACAGGGCTCCTCCTCAGTAACAAGGATCCCAGCGTGGCCATCCCTGTGGTCCTGCCAGGGCTCTTTAGGACTTTACTCAAACAAATATTTTTCTCCTCAGAACAAACATGTGAATTTCTTCCACCCCCACTAGTTCATCAGATAGTCCCTCCAAAGGTCCAGCACAAACTGTCAATTGAGTTCAAATATTCATTAAATGTCTAATGTGGGCCAAGCATCATGCTAGAGTCTAGGGTTCAAAGATGAACCAGGCGTGCCCCCAAGGAGCTGATAGTCTATGGGGAGACTTGAGGAAGAGGGCCAGAGAAGCAGCGGCACTGGAGACTGAGGGAATCTGAGAAAACTTCCTGTCAGGGTGAGCCTTGCAAGTTCAGCTCTTTGGAGGGAACCCCGAATCTGGGACATCCCCTAGGGAGCCAGCATTGCTTCAACATGAGAAGTTAGACAGGTGGCAGAGAGCAGAACGGAGTACAGGGAGTCTTTCTTGGGGCTTGGTGGAAAGGACGGACTAGGCATCAGAACAGGCTGTGTGGGAAGTGGGGAGGACATCAGACAATGTGTACACAGAGACAGGCGACTCTCTGTCAGAGCCTGACCCTCTCCATGTCTACTGGTCAGTGGCAGGGCTGTTCTGGGAGAAGCGTCAGTGACCGGACTGCTATTTCATCTGTCCAGGGAAGAGGGACTTGAGATTGCTCTTTCTCCCCCAAATCCACCATATATCCTAGGGCTGTGCGGGCTGTGCCCTCTGTATTTGATCTGTAAATATTGACACAGAAAGCAACATCAGGTGAGACTGAATCACTGAACAAAGGGTGCTGGATGCATGGAATGAGGATCCACATGATGGATCTGTCTGGTTATGAAGTCTGAACGGGAGGCAACCAAACTTCTAAGCACAGTCTTAAAGTGACTGGTGGAGTCCTTTGGCTTAGGGCTACACAACCAAGTCTTACTTCTTTCTATTCAAGAAGCTTTGGCAACTCCCTGTTGCCTCTAGGATAAGATGCAAACACCTCTATTTGGTACTAAAGCCCTTCCCACCCTGGCCCCAGCCTCTCTACACATACACAGGCCAGCCCACTGGCCTACTGGCCATTTCTTTTATGTGATGTCTGTCTCCTGCCTCCATGCCTCTGGCTATACACCTTTTTCTTTTCCTGTCAGAACAGCACATTCCAAGATTTTCTCTCCTAAGAAGCAGCTGTATCATTGTCTTTTGTGACCCTGACTGGACTGCCTGGGCACCTGAACTCAATGCTGGCTGTTCACAAGATTTTTTTTTTTTTAACCTGGAAGCTATGGATTTTGACGATATTCCTGGTTGTTTACAATTTGAAGTCTTTTAGGAGGTGACCAGTGGGTTCGATTTTTAACTTGTCTTCTTCTAATAGATCTAGGCATTTTCTTTTCTGATTTCTTGGAATATAATATTAGATGGTTTTTTTTTTGTCATGATTTTCAGGAAGTCTGATGACTCTTCAGCATTTCTCCTGTTTTCCAGGTCAGTTGTTTTCAATGGTAGATACTTTACAAATTCTCCTAATTTTTCAGTCTTTTGACTTCAATGTTTCTTGCTGCATCATGGAGTTGTGGAGTTCTGTTTTATTCTCTTAGGGGTTAAGGTGTTGTTCTCCAAGGCACCTGATGTCTTCTGGTGGGCTTACCTCTTGGTATTTTTATTTAGTTATGTTTCTAGTCTCAGCTACTGGATTAGGACTGTGGGCCTGGGCCAGGTTGCATCCCTTCATGTACTAGTAGAATGGAGAGACAAGCCCTGTGTGGTTCTGCCCCTGTGGCTGGATGGCTGGCTGAGACGAGGCCCCACCCTTGCCCTAATCCATGACTCTACCTGTATGTTCTGATAGCTTAGGATGGCTTCTGGCCTTGGCCTCTCCTTGTCTCCTTCTTGCTCTACCCCCTGCCCTGCTGTTGCCTTGACAGATCCCACTCTGTTTTCAGAACTCTTCCAATGTCCCCCCTGGGTTGTGTGTCAGGTCACTGAGCTGGTGTTTTCTTTGGCCATAGCTACAGATGGTCTGAAGCATGCATGTACTGATCACTCCTGTCTCCTTGGCCCAGTGACCTACTGAACCCCACTTGCTGCCCTGACAGGCTAAGACTGAGATCCTGCCAGAGGTCAGGGGGCTGCCCCTAGTGGAGTCCCACTCAGGGTGTCGGACCCTATCTACCAGACCACCTGCCCCCTTCCCCCCCAAGCCCCTGGAAAATCCTATCTCCACCTGGAGCTCTGGGCTGCCTTCTCATGCTGGCCAGGCAAGACAGAGGAGCACAATGGAGTTTCTCTCTGATCTGCTGCTCCCCTGGGTGCCCTCTTGGCCCTAGTGTGGGGCTATTTATGGGAGAAGAGGGCTTTTCTAGGACCTTTCACCTGCTGAACACACCTTTGCCCTGGTTTTCTCCTAGGCTGGGAACGCTCTGCCCCCTGCCCTATACCCTCCTATCCCCCCCTCCAAGAAGCCTCTCTTCATTCCCCAGGTGGAAGGAATGCTCTCAACAAACCATTATGGCTTTGCTAATTTGCCCATGTGTTATCCTGTGCCCTGCCCCCCAACTAAGTTCTGTGAGGCCTGAAACTTTCCTTGTTTTTGTCTCAGGGCCCAGCACAGCATCTATCGGATTCAGTCATCAACCCTGACATTTGTTTTTCCAGAACTGGTCTTACAGTACCATAAGAGCACAAATCCAGAGCTAAAAAGGGCCTCAGAGATCTCCCCATTTTACAGATGAGGAAACTGAGGTCCAGAATGGAGAAGTGACTTGTCCAAGGTCACACAGGTGGTTCAGTGAATGAACCTGGATCTGAAGTCTATAATAGGTGACTATTCTCGGTGCAGGGCTGGTCTCACTGACAGCAACACTAGAACCCTGGGCTTCTCTGGCCACAGGAAGACAGATTTGAAGATAAGGCTTTCTAGGCCTGCTCTAAGCATATGACTGGGGCCTAGGTGGGCGGGCAGACAGGGCTCTGCACCCCTTTCCCCCATTAAGTAGGAGAGAGAGAGCAAAAGGCTCCATCTCACACTGGTTTCCTTTCCCTGGGGCTGAGCAGCAGAGGCCAGGGGAAGCCTGGGCACAGCACCTGCTTAGGGTGACAGGGGTGCGAGGACAGAGGAAGACCCAGGCCACCCCCCCTACGAGCTCACAAGGCCTTTGGTGGGGCCCAAGTGTCCCAATGCCGATACTCAGAAAGGCTGGAGAAGAAAACCCCCTGGGAAGCCTCAGGCTGTTCCTCAGCAGAACTCCAGGGGCTCCCTGTTCCCCCCCCCATGGGCCAGCCCAAACACCCCCATTTGGCACTGAAAGTCACATGAGATAGATACATGATGAAAACCAAGTCATCTGGGGTTGGAGTCAGGGAGCCCTGAGTTCAAATCTCTACTCAGTCACTGATCACAGCATTAAAGCCACTCCATGCCTCAGTTTTCTCATCTGTAAAGTGAAAGTATTCAAATGCCTTTAAGAGCCACTCCAGCTCTAAATCTGTGATCCTGAGTGCAGTAGACTGAGCACTGGGTTCAGCCCTGAGTTCTAATCCCGCCTTGGACCTTCTTAGCTCCCTGATCCTGGGCAGGTCACCTCACCTCTCTTGGCCTCAGTTTCCCCTTCCATAAAATGGGCATAATAACAGTACCCACCCCCACAGGGTTGTTGTGAAGATCATATAACGGATGTGAAGCGCCCTAACTGTCATGATGGTGTTTTCTCTCTCTCAAGCACCCTTGGGTCTGGCCCAGCTTGCCTCTTTGCTCTTACTGGTCCAGTCTCCTGCCTTTTCACCTCTTTCTTACTTTCTCTTCTTCCTTCTGCCTCCTGGGACCCCGAGGTATGCCCTCCTACCAGAGGCCTCTCCTGATATCCCCAATTTGGAGTCAGTGCCCTCACCAGGCCCCCAAATTACCTTGGAAATCTGTGAATCTTCTATTTCCTCATTTGAATGGAGCTTCCTTGAGGAGAGGGCTCACTCACTTCTGGTCCCTATGTCCCCACTGCCCTGCACACAGCAGGAACAGCTAAGGGAAGGCAGGGCTGCTCACTCCTTACTATTCCCATGAAGCCCACTAGGGCTTTCGGCCCCTGGCTGCCCGAGCAGGGTGGGTCAGGGCCAGCCTCAGTCTGCTGGCGCTCCCAGGTGCACCCCCACCCCGTCCTATCTATGTGGTTCTGTGTGCGTCTGGGGCTCTTGGCCTTACTGCTCAACACTCCCCTTCTTTCCATGTCCTGTCATCTTCAGATCCCTCCATGCTTCCAGAACTGATTGGATGCATGTGTTACCCAGAGCTCCGGCTTTTCCTTACCTCCCTACATCTGCGTTTCTATTCAGTCTCAGATCCCTAGGCTCTTTCTGGGCCCGTGTCCTTACATGGCTCCAGCTCTCTAAGGGAATGGCAGGCTGCAGGGAGGGCAGGGTTAAACCTGTCTCAAAGAAATCCTTTTTCCCTTTCACAGTCTGATTTTTGTCGTCTCTCCTCCCACTTCCTATGTGCCCTTCACCGATCCACATGCCTGCTCACCCTGTGTGTCCCCCTGGCCTCTGGTGGTGTTGGGCAGACCCTTCCCGGGCACACCAGCTAATCCAGATTACAGGATCACCAGCACCTTATTCTTAGCCATCAACCTCGAGGCTGGACCTGAGTAGCTTAAATTCTTACAGCTAGAGTAAATTCCACCTCCTGGTCACAGCAGGCACACTTCTTCCTGAATCAACACCCCCATGATCTAGATGGAAGTCCTGCCCACCTGTGGTCCTGTTTCCAGAGACGATTTTTCTCCATTCTGGTGTTCGAGGCTGGCTTGGTCAGAGGTCCGGCCTCCCAGATTTTGAAGTGAGGCTGCCCTGGACCCCTCTGCTCTTCCTCTGTCTTGCTCTACTCTCCTTTTGCTACCAACTCTCAATTCTTTCTCCATCACCACGGTTCTTCGGGTACTCCCCCCACCAAATGCTTTATTTTTATCAACTTATCTTTGTACCTCTCCTCTTCCCAATGCTCTTTGAGGGCAGCATTGGGTTTGCTTATTATTTCCCTTCGTATTCTCAGTGTACAATAAGTGTATAATATGTGCACAATGAGTACTTGATGAATGAAAGAATCAAATGAATGGTTCTCAGAAAAGGCCCTCCTGAAATAGCCCTGACTTGCATGTATATAACGATTCATAGCAACCCTTTAAGGTAAGTAGTACAAATACTGTTATCCTCATTTTACAGAGAAAGAAACTGAGGCTATGCAAAGGAAATCTCAGAACTGAGTCCTAGGAAGATGAAAAGCAACTCTGTTTTGCTTGGGGGAGCTCCGAGGCTTAAGCCCACACAAGCCCAAGGTGTGAGGGCTTCCCATCATCCCAGGGGCAACTTCCAGACCTCTGGTTTTCAGTTCAGGTTGTCCCCTCGTCTAAATGGGTGCAGAATTTCTGTATCTGCAACTTCAGGATTCAGAGTGATGATGGAATGTGCCAGAGACATACTGAGCCAACACGGTGCCAGGAATATCTGACAAGGAGAAAGAAATGGAGTTTGTGAAGTCTAAAATGGGATCCAAATCAAGAAGGGAGGAGAGAGAGCTGGCGATGGGGGAGGGGGGACAGAAGCATTACAGAATTTGGGAGGATTAGATGGCAAGAAAGATGTGGAGGGCAGGATGAGGACTAGGCAGGGGAGCAGAGGGTGCCACAAAATGGGGACCTCAGGCCAGTTATTTGACTTGAAATACATGCTGGTGGAAAGAGAAAAGGAAGAGAGTTACAGTGTCCTAGGGAGGCATCCGAAGCCTGAAAGTGGAGGGTGGCTGCAAAGGAAGGGGAATGAGGAAGCTTCTTGGAGCCCATGGAGTCCTGTGGGATTGTGCTCCAGGACCCAGGTGCAGGGCCCAGATCCCACCTCTGAAATCTGGCGGCTGGCCTCTGTGCCTGAGCCATCATGTTCCCTCTCAGGAGGGCACCCCGGCTTCTCTGCTCAGCTGTCTCTGCCCTTCCCTCCCCAGTCCTTTAATCCTCCTGAGGGTGCGCCAAAGTTAACTAGTGGAGGGGCATATTTAGAACTGATTGCCCACTCCATTTTCAACCCCCACACCCATTTGGATGACCCAGCCTACACAGAAACTACCAGTCTTCCTGCCCTGGGAAGGCAGCTGGTTTTGGGGCGGAGGAGGGCAGCTGCTAAAAGAGCCTACAGGAACACGGACAGCAGGTTAGGGCAGGGTCGAACCTGTATCTAAGAAAAGCCGTCATGGGAGCCCATGGGGTGCGGTTTGGGAGATTTCCCAGAACTGTAGCAAAAGTGGATGGAAAGAAACGATTGTAGCACTGGACTTGGCAGCAGCACCCCAGGGGAGGGGCCGTGCCCAGCGGAGGGGCCATACCCAGGCACACACATAAAGTTCACCTTTGCCAGCTCCTTCCCACAGAGGCAGGGCCTTGACTTTTCCCTATGGGTTATTTCCCTTCTTCAGAAGGATCTGAGGGCAGATCCATCCCAGCAGGGGCTGCTTTCCCTGATGGAGACAGCAGGGTCTCCAATTGTTCCCCTGGACTGCTGACAATGCCTGTCACAGCCACACGGCCACCCTGACACTTGCTGGGGGGCTGGGGAATGAGCCAGGCCCAGAGTCACACATGTCTCCAGTAACTGGAGAGAAACCCGTCGCCATCGGAGGCAGTCCCAACGACAAAACCACTTGGGTCTCCTTGGCAGAAAGACCCGAGGGGAGAGGTGAGGACCGCTAAGCCCCTGTCCTACCCGCCTCATGGAATCGGGCGGTAGTCACAATATCCTCAGTGCCCACTGGGCTGCCCACCAGGGGCAGGGGCAGAGCAGCCCGGGCAGGAGTCACTAGGTCTGCTCCCCACTTCCTGGCCGGGAAGCCCCCTTTATCCAGCAGGAGCCCTGCGCTGCCCCCCTCCTCCCCGCCCCCCAGCCCCAGCCCTCACCGGCCGGCTCCTGCCAGCTGGGGCTCAGCGCCCCGCCGCCGGATGCACAAAGCTGAGCTCATCACCAGCACCATCACGGCCGCCTCCCCCTCCTCCCCGGCCCTCCCTACCTCGGAGGCCCGGCCAGGCCACGATCGCAATCAATCGACGACGGGACCCCCCCAGGCCGGACCGCACAGTTTTGGGGGAGCGGGGGGACGGTGGCCGCTCTTCGGCGCCGGTGCGGCCGAGGCCGGGGAGGAGGCGGAGCGGAGCGCCGGGCAGCGGCCCGGCACACGCGCGAGGCTGGAGCGGAGCGGAGGGCGCGCGGAGCGCGGGGCTGGCAGTGAGCCGCCGGCGGGCGCCGCGTGCGGGTGCGGGCGCGTGGCGGCGGCGGTGACGCGCGGGCCGGGCGCGAGCAGCAGGAATGCGGCGGCGGCAGGCGCAGGAGGACAATAGCCGCCCCCCGCTCCCTCGGGATGCGGGGCGCTCAGCACCATCTGGAGCCCCGGCCCGGCCCCCCAGCCCAGCACCATGGCAACCCGGCGCGCGCGGGGGTGGTCCCGGCCCCCCAACAGCCTCGCCCAAAGCCGCACCGCGGGGGTCGCCTGGGTCCGGGGGGAGGGGGGACTCCCTGGGAGCCTCCTACCAGGGCTCTCTTTGGGAGTGGGCTTCGATCGGGCGCTTCAGGATTCCTCCTGCGTCCCCGCAAGCTCTTCTGGCCCCTTCCTCCGGCTTCCCTCCGCGTATTATTCCGGGAGGCTGTGCTGGCAGGCGGGCAGGCGGGCTGGCATTCCCATTACCTCCCCCCCTTCCCATCAATCAGCCTCTCTGACCTGTCCTCGCTCACTGCAGCTTCCCAGCCCCACTTATCAACTCAGGGAATTGTGGCCCAAAGGCGGCCCAGATTCTGGGTCTGGGACAAGAAGCGCATGCTGACATCAGACCTTGTGTGGCTGGTGCTGAGAGGCTGTTCCTCTGGCTGAGAACTTTCTGCGTTTCTAAGTGGCCTGAGGCCATAAGCCAAGGCGGCTGGAGCTGGGGACCTGTCTGGCCCACCTCCCACTGGGGAAGAGCGAGAAGGGACCCCTCGCTGGGAGATGGGGAGTCTGAAGCTCCAGCTTTCTGCATTCTGCTGTCTGAGCTGCTGGTTTAATGGACCAGAATTCTCATCCAAAAAGCCTTTCATTTTTAGATTTCTCTCCTTATGGTGGTTCACATGTTTAGCAGCTGGTAAGAAACTGCATAATATGGAGAGGCCAAGGTGGCTTTTAATTCCTAACTTGGTATTCCTGTGCCTTTTTTTTTTTTTTAAGATTAAAGAGATCAAGGGAAGCCACAGAGGGATGACACGAAATGCCTGGATAAAGGCAGGGCGAGGTCTGGCTTTCAACCTGGCCTCTACACTGTCCTTCACTGAGGGGCGCAACCCTCAAGGAGGACAGGCCTGCCATGGCTTCCACCCCCCCACTGCACTGACTCATTTACTCAAGTCCCAGGCAGGAGGGAAGCTAAGTGACCCCAATGTGTCTCAGGGATCTCTGACACAAGTTAGGACTGAACTGTTGGAAGTTACCAATCCACAAACGTAACAGTGGCCAAGGGGCCTTCCTAGGTCGACATTGGGCAAGTAGGAATCAGTGGGGCGAAACAAAACCTTCCTGAGACCCTGCTGCTGGCCAGGGCAGGGCAGGAAGAGCTGGCTTCATGCAGTCCCATGGATAGGACTTGGCGCTTAGCAACTGTTAGACCTGTTTTTAGCAGCAACAACTTCAGGCCAGTACAGCCAAACCAAGATAGCTGAGACCTACGGTACAGCAGCTCATGAAAAACAGACATTACTTTAAAAACGACAGAAAAGACATGAACTAGATGACAGGGCAGTCACGGGGATTTGTGCCGTCGTATCGTATCCCATCCACACAGAGGGTGGCTTTTGTGCCCATCTCTGCTGCTGCCCTTTATCGGGGGAGGGAGGATCATTAAAGCTACAGTCCACCTGCCAGGAATATCCAGCCACTTACAGGTAAGAGCCCCGGAGGTTTTGGTGATGTCAAGAAGGGCCTGCAGAGCATAGTCCCCATGACCGGGGAGAATGTGACGGACTCTAGCGCTGGCTAAGGCCCCACGCAGCACTCTGCTCCCCATCAGCACACAGTGTACACACACATTATTCTGTATCTAGGGAATCTTTTAGATAAACCCCTGAATGAACCTTTTAACAATCAGAAGGCAGGCAGTTTCCTGGAAACAATAGATTTTAAATGTCATGGCATATTTCACTTACCTTGAGGGAATTACCTTTGTTAAGCGGTACTAATGCAAAACAAGTTAAACGCTATTCCATAAAGCGGATCATGGATTGCCTTTGCACAAGACCCAGACTGGAGAAAACAACATGGCAACGTGAATGTGCCCTGCTCGAGGCCTACCAGAGGGCAGCTCTTCCAAGGAGTGACTAGGGCCACAGGGCAGAAAGACACAAGGCTGGGGAGTTTTCAGGTGAAGGATGACTTCCCCCCAGCAATCTGGAAGCCTGATGACCTGAAGTCTGAGATGAGGGGTCATGCCAATGAGGTGCTCCTGGCATCAGAAGAGTAACCCTGCCGTGGAGGAAGTGGGTAGCCTTAGCTTCTCCCCCACAAAGCAGAGGTTTTCTGAGCTAAGAGCTACCCCATGGAGCTCCTGTGCACAGGAGGAGCTCAGTTCAAGTAGCAGACTCATTAATTATTCTGGAGAAACTGAAGGTGATTTGTTAGCAGACTTTTATTTTTGTCCAGTTTTGGTTCACAACGTTCCTTATCTGTACATGTTCAGTCTGTGCTCCCAAACTATCATCTGCAAGCCTGGAATCCTGAGCAGCATTGGGCCTAGAAAGGTGCTATCAGGATGACCACCAAAAGACTCAGCTACACCTGGTGCAGGCTATGACCAAGCACAAATCTGAATGATTTCTAATGCAAGGAGGGAGTCAACCAGAGCTTAATCTCCAGCCCAGGAACGCCAGGCTTTGCTAGGCACACAATGTTCTAGGCATTTCTTTGTTTCATGGGGCCCTGGAAAAAGACACTGCCCCCAGGACCTGGCTGTGGCCTCGACCCTGGTCCTCCTCCCACTCCCCCCCTTAAGGAAGGCACAACCCCAGTGGCAAGGCTCAGCTGACCGCCCTGGCCATTGCGCCTGAAGCCGAAGGCTAGCTGTCACTGGTACTGAGCTCTGAAACTGGAGTTGGACCAGAAACAGTTTCTCAGCCTCTTTCTCCCCCAACCTGAGTCTGCATTTGGGCTTCTGTACCCAGTAGAGGGACAAATACTGTTCCAGGGAGCGAGGGCTGGAATTAGAGGCAGTAAGAGCTGGGTTCATATCCCCCTTCTGACACACACTGGCTGTGTGACTGTGGGAGAAGAGGAGCATGCTAACCCACAGTCCCTTACTTCTGGTCACCCGTACAGAGCCCATCCTGAAGACCAAGAAGTGCCTGTGACTTACCCAGGGTCACTCACACAGGCCATAAACAGGAGTGCATTCAGTTGCTCTTTCAGAAGCTGGAATGGAGTGTGGGACAGCCTCAGCTAAGGGATCTTTGACCACTGCCTTTCTTATCTGGGCTTTAACACACTCTGATCTAGTTTTGCTTGGTCCTTCCCAGGCTCTTCCTCCTGCCATGCTGACCCTTGGGCTGTCCCACCCTTAAGCAGCAGCCCCTTTCCTGCATGTGCTCCTTCAGGAGCCTACAACAGAACAGAGGTGTTCATTTTCCATTACCTCCAGAGGTCAGTGACTCCCAGAGCCCCCACTTCTGCCAGTATCCTCATTTTAAAAAACAGGCTATAACAACTGCTTCCTGCACCCAGGGATGTGGGGATGAAATGAGATCACACTGTAGAAAACGAGAAGGGACTGGACCTAGCAGAGGAGGAAATTCTCTCCATCCTGACACTTTCTCAGCAGTGCTGCAGGTGCCTGGAGCCTATAAGCAGACTTGCCCAGGGTCACTCAGCCAGCAAGTGTAAGAAGCCAAGCCTGAGCCCAGAAGAACACATTTGTTATTCCCAAGCCTCACTACTTCTCAGTGCATAGGAAGCCAAGCCCATTGTCATTAGCACACACTCAGCACTTAGCTATTTCAGCTTTTCCTCTGACCAGACCTTGATGGAACAGCCTATAACACCGATTTTGGCAGCTGGTGGTACAGGGCACAGGCACAACCCCAGGGCCTTGTTGTCAAGAGGGGCCTTTGGGGGAGTCCTGGTGCCCAACTGCTATGTGAACACAGAGGCAGCATCTGGTCTCTCAAAAACCCCTGGTCCCTTATCCGTAATGGGGAAATCCTGGCCATAATCTTCTCAGGGTCATGAGAATCCCAAGAGATCATGCAACTCCTCCAGTTACATGTTATTTCAAACCTAGCTCTGTCTCACTTGAAGGAAACCCCAAGTAAATTAAGGGGCGATTATCTGCTTTATAATTTTCCTCTTCATGGAAGAATGCAATTATCTTATTGGATGTGACCCCCTCCAGAGTGCCCCCCCTGGGACATCTCTGCAGCCAGCGCCCAGTTCCTGTGGAGGGCAGTCAGCCATGTTCAGCTATAACAACACGCTTCTGAAGCGTTTCTCTAAATAATCACACAATCTTTGTAGAGGTGATTCTCAGCATATCCCTGCAAGAAAGTGTCTCGTGAATGAACATTATTCTTCCTCCGGGAGGAAGGCAATATGGCATAGTGAGTAGAGAGCTGGTTGTGAATTCAAGCCTGCCTCTGGTGCACACAGGCTATGATGCTTACCTCCAGGGCATTTAACCTCTCAGGGCTCTAGGCAGCTCCCTAAGACTCAGAGTTGGGGCGTTTCTGCTTCCAAGAGTGCCCTCTATGAATGCAATGCCCAGTGCAGATCCTCATAATGAGGAAATGGGGATTTGGGCAAATGGACAAAGCAGCTTGGGGTGATACCCAGGTCCCCAGTAACACTGCCCCATGGTTGCTTTTTTTCTGGATAGCAGCTTATTCAATTTTTGGTAAATATACTTTATTTAGTATGGCAGAGGGAGACTGAGGGTTGGAGGAGGACAGATCTGCTCCTAAGGCAGGAGAAACAGCCTGGTGGTCCAGTGGTTAGGGCGCTGGGTCTGCGAGTCAGGACTCTTCTTCCTGAGTTCAGATCTGGCCTCAGACACTTCCTAGTTGTGTGACCCTGGGCAAGTCACTTCACCCTGCTTGCCTCAGTTTCCTCATCTGTAAAATAAGCTGGAGAAGGAAATGGCAAACCATTCTAGTGTCTCTGCCAAGAAAACCCCAAATGGGCCACGGAGAGTTGAGCATGACTGAAATGATGAAATAGGAACAATGATCACCAACTCCAGAGAATCCAGAAGGGGGAGAGTGCATCCAGAACAAAGCGCTACTCCCTACCCTTTCCATCTCCTGCTTCTGGAGTCGGCTCCAGAGAACTAGACCCAA
Source organism: Petaurus breviceps papuanus (assembly GCF_028583685.1). Classification (NCBI taxonomy): domain Eukaryota; kingdom Metazoa; phylum Chordata; class Mammalia; order Diprotodontia; family Petauridae; genus Petaurus; species Petaurus breviceps. The sequence goes on from NW_027187322.1 coordinate 3,490,264, forward strand.
CTCTGCTGGGCCATGGCTCCCTGCACCTCTTTTGATAAGTAAACTGGTCTCCCAGGTTTCCAGGGACCACATTCAACAAAGAATACGTCCTTCCCTGCTAGCAGACAGCAGAATGGTAAACAGATCCAGCCCTGCCTATGGACAAAAGAAAGAGTCAGTCACGAGAGCGGAACTACTGGGTGATGCTTCCGATGGTCTCCTAAATCAGGGTAAAGACTAGAGAGGGAGATGGGGACAGGGAGGGGGGAAGGTCCCTGGGCAGCCCCTGAGAAAGCAGGGAGCTGAACCCATCAACCTGTGGTATGTGGTCACTGCAACAAGGGGTAGAAAGACAAAAGCATCCTCTGCCCTCTGTTCGCCACATACTAGCACAAATATTGGGACCACCCTAGCCTTGTGGTGCCCCCATGATCCTTCCTAGAAGCCCAAGGAAACAGGTGCCTCTGATCCCAACAGCAAAGCAGGGCTAGGTGAATGGTTTGGCTGCCCTAGATTCTGGGCTCCAGGTGGAGAGGGCCTCAGGAATGCGAAGGGCTGAGCTAATCTGAGCAGCATGGCCCCATTGCCAGGGATGTGATTAGTTGAGAGGCATCTGGGACTTGCTCCATTTCAGGAAACCCGGTTATGGGAAGTGGTGGGGGGCAGGCTTTGCTCAGGACCTGATTCTGTTAACCCCTTCCAACTCCTGGTGGGGAGACGAGGCCTCTCAGGAGCTGGTTCAGCCCTTGACCCTCACCCAGTCCTTGGGAAGACCTCATTTTCCTCGATCCTAAGCTTTCCCGGTCAGTGTCCTCAGGAACATCTCTCCCTTCCTGCCTTGGCCTCTTCCCTGGGGATCCTGCAGGAGAGCGTGAGAACAAAGCTGGGAGGAGGGCAGCATAGGAGACAAAAGGGGAGTGTGTGAGTGGGATTGAACCAAGGCTTGAAAAAGGGAGAATTCCAACAGAAAAAGCCGGGGGAAGTCATGTCCCAACGGTGCCACTGATAGCTATGGGACTCTGGGTACCTTGGCTTCTTCAACTGTAGTGATAACATATGAACTAACTCCCCAACAGGGCTCTCGTGAGGTTCCTGCAGTGCCAGTAACACCAGTTACTGCTATAAGCTGGGTCTAGGGAGGAGAACTAGCTGTGGCAGCCCTGCTGCATCTCTAAGCCCCCTGGGGGCTGCTTCTGTCACTGATGTCCCCAGGGGTTGTTCCCTTAACAAACGGGGGCCCTCACCCTGAATGCTTAGACAAGGGCACACAGATCAAGGTCCTTCTCATCAGTGCTGGACTCAGCCCCACCTCAGGCTGGGCCACCAGGGAGCTGGAGACCCAAGACCTAGTAACCTGGGTTCTAGCCCCAGCTAGCCTATCCATCTGGCACCGAAGTGGATAGAACCTGGACCTGGAAAGAGGAAGACCTGAGTTCCAATCTAATCTCAGACACTAACTGTGTGGCCCCAGACAAGTCACATAACCTGTCTGCCTCCATTTCCTTCCTGCCAAGATTTGGATCAAACGAGATAACAGCTACAGAGCGTGTAGCACAGTGCCTGGCACACAGTAGGGACTTTCTGAATGGACCTTCCCCCTCATCGTCACCATCAAAGACCCCACCGGCGCCAGAGCCTGGATGGCTCTGCTCTGAGTCAAGGTAAGGGCACCAAGGCGCGCTGGCCACGCCCCAGGTCCCGGAGCACGGAGCTGAGGAAGAAATCTGGGGCAACCCTTCATGAAGCCACGAGCTCACGGGAAGGGGGTCCCACGCACCCCTTGCTGGGCCAGCGGCCTGGGCGGCCAAGCCCGATAACCCTGAAAGCCCCACACCAGCCCCCTCCCTCCTTCTCCCGCTTCTGGGTGACCCATGCAGGGCTCCCATGATGCCCCCCAAGGGGAAGGCTCCAGAAGCAGCTCCTCTCCTCTCCCCTCCCCTCCATCTTCCCTTCTCTCCCCATCCTCCATCTTCTTGCCTTCTCCCCTCTTCCCTCCCCCTCCTCCATCTCCTCCACTCTTCCTTCTTCCTATCCCTCTCCCCCCACTCCTCCATCCCTCCCTGCCCCCTCTGGCAGGGTCTGGCGGAGCCGACAGTCCCGACAGGACGCGAGTTCAAGTCCTTCCTCCCTCTTCCTGACTGAGAGCCCCGGAACGAGCCCCAGGTCCGGGGAGGGTGATGGAGGGAGGGCCTGGGTGCGAATCGCGCCCGACACGGCCAAGGCCAGACCGACCCCTCCCCCCTCCAGGGGCGCGGCCTCGCTCACCTGGCACCTGCCGGCGGCGTCACGGGTCACAGGTCACACGGGTCACGGGCTGCGCTGGTCCGCCGGGGCCGCTCGCCCCCGCCCCCGCCGCCGCCCGCGGGCAGCCCCCAGAGCCAGCCCCGGCCGGCGCCCGGCCATCCCTACCCCGGCCCGCGGGGCCCCCTCGGCGCCGGGGCTGGCCCGGCCCGGTTCGACAGCGGGCGCCCGCGGAGGCGGGCTGGTGGGCGGAGCTGCGGGGCGGCCCGCCTCCCTCCGGCCCCGCCCCCCCCCGCCTCCTTCCTCCGGCCCCCGCCTACCCCGCCTCCACCTCCGCCTCCGCCTCGGCCTCGGCCTCCGTCTGGAGCTCGGGCGGGCGGAGGGGAGTGGGCAAGGCGGCGCTCGCGAGAGGAAGAGCCGAGCGCGCAGGCGCGCGGAGCCCCCGGCCGTGGGGGCGGGGCGTCAGAGGCACGCGCCGGAGTCGGCCGCTGGTGCGCAGGCGCGGGCGCGCGGCGGGAGAGACGCCCGCGTGAGGAGGCGTCGGCGGCGTCGTGGGCGATGGAGGCGAGGGCGTTGTGTGAGGTGAAGGTGGCGCGGCGGGGCGGATGGGGCGGGAGCCTCTCGGCCTTTTTGCAAGGGGCCGTTTTTGTCTGCCTTTTCGGTCCTCACGTCACCCAGATCTCCCCTCTCCCGCCCCCCCACAGACCAAGTGAGAGAAGAAGTGATGAGGCCTGGGGAGCGCCGTAGCACGCGCGTGCGCGCCCCCGCAGGTTCTTCACGGTGCCGAGTGACGTCACTGCGCGCACGTGACGCCGTGCCTTCTCCCGGAAGCCTGTGGCCGGGGTTTTCTGGTGCCTTGCCCCAGGCGATGCGCATCTCGGACGGTTTGGTTTGGCCGCTTTACGCGCTTAATTCCGGGGCCCTTTCCGGAGTGGTTGTGCGCATTCGCTGCTCCACGGACCATGCCCTTGCGTCCCGGTCCTTGGTCTTTACCCTCTTTTAGCCTTGTTTAAAAAAAAGTTACTTGTGCCCGCGTCGGCCAATCATCAGGGCCTAGTAAGCCCATCACAGTCAGCGTTGCTGCTTCCGAGCCCCCTCCTTTCGCTTGTCTTGCTCCCCTGCCTCGCTAAGCGCTTCCCTCCCGAGGCCCCACTCTCCACTCCAGGGCCTTCCCGTTGATTTGTCTTAAAATGTCTGCGCCTTCCGTTTATTCTGCTCGCATCCGAACTGAACAGGAGGACATGGGCCAGCAGATTATTCTCCTTCCTGCTTTCATGGAGTTCTCACACGTTTTGCCATAGTTGTCCTCCTTAAATTCAGCCTCACGCCACTGCAAGGCACCCACCCAATTTCCTTCTCATTAGCCACGCCAAGTCTTGGTTTTTTTTTGTTTTTGGAGGGCAGTTGGGGTTAAGTGACTTGCCCAAGGTCACACAGCTAGTACTTGTGTCCAGCGTCTGAGGCCGTTTTTGAGCTCAGGTCCTCCTGACTCCAGGGCCGGTGCTCTGTTCACTGTGTCACCTGTTCGCCCCCAGCTATGCCAAGTCTAATAGGAATATTGATATACAGCGAATAGGGACCTCAGAATCCATCTCCCCTAACTCCTCTGTTTTGTAATTGAGAAAACCGAGGCCCAGAGAGGTCTTGCTCCTTTCACAGTCTTGTCTCATGGAGGCCAGAAGTGGAATGCCTTGGTAGAAGACTCCATACTTTGCTGGATTAATGACCTCATCAGGGTAGATACCCCCCACCTTTGGGGAAGACTGAAATCCACCTGTGACTTCTCATCGTGTGCAATCCTTCTGTCCGTGCTTTTCCACAGTGCATTTACTCAATACTTAAGAGCTCTTCTTCCAGCCCTTAATGACTTGTGACCCTCTTTCACCCCTATTCCTATGTGAATGGCTATTCTCCATTTGGGGTCATTCATTTCCTTGCCACTCTCTCTTATGCTGCTTTAACATAAGTCATGATTGATGATTACTTTGCATCTTTCCAGGAGATCACAGTGAACCTGTAATTTGCAGTCATGAGAAGTAAGAATGCAGATATTTTAGAAAATGACTTGTGAGATCATTGACAATAATATATACAATACAGGCAGGCTAGTAGTCTCTTCCTTGTTCATGTTGGGAGCCATTTCCCTTCATTGTCTTCAGTAACCTGTTCAGCATTTATATGCTGATGGATTACCTCAATGGGCTGTATGTATGCCAGCAAGACACATAGGGGCAAATGTGTCTTCTTCATCCACTGGTTTTTGTCCCTGCCTTGTTGGACCACCCTCTTCTGAGTGTCCTATTGGAAGCAAAAACTGAAATTGGATAACAGCTCTCTTTTAGTGTTGTAGAAAAATGTAATATATTACACAAATAGTAATAGTATTGGAAAATTTTATTCCTGTTTTAAGTTTATTTTTTAAATATTCAGTGTTTTATCAGAAAAACCATGAAGGATCTAGAAATTATAGACATATTTTGTTTTGTTTTTTTAAATGGAATCAGTTCATGTTCACTGCAAATGAACTGATGCTATGAGAAAGAATAAATGACTAATTATAATATACTCATGAGGGATGGTTAGAGTGATTCAGAGAAACAATATTGATGATCACAACCCTGTTCTATTACCTGTGTTGCCTTTAATTAATAATAATAAAAAAAATTTTCAGTTCCTTCCTACCTATGACATACCATAATTGTTGTGACCAGATAAGCTTTTAATATAAGTTAATTTGGCTCTGTTTCCTATGCTATGGGACTATGATAAACACCGTCTTTTATGTCTCAGTTCCTTTGGTGGCTTTTGGTTCAGACATACCATCTCTGCTCAGAACTGATGTCATTGGAGCTTGTATAAACAGGCAGTATAGTATTCAAACTCCAGATGTTACTACTTTATCATTGGAAATGTTATAATGTACCATTTATTGTTACCCTGATGTCTAATACAAGTTAAGCCCTTCCTCAGAGTTGTGATCTTTTCAGATTTTGAAATGCATAATTATTCACTGGAAGAGGGAAGTTGCAGGAGTAAGCCGGGAAGCATTGTTGGAAGGGGAGCTGTTTATTTCCATAGAAGATTCAAGTTCAAAACATCGAGCAGACCCTTTTCATTATGTGACAACCAGTAAGTTGAGCAAAAGGAGCTGAGTTTCTGTGTTTCGTCCTATTTTACATTTTTTTTTTGTTACAGTTAAAGCTTGCTTTGAGATTTTTAATTTGTCAGCCTCAAATTGCATCTCTTTATTTTTGATGCTTGTGATGATTGCGTGATTCAGACCTGTCATGGGGCCACCATTCTGCCCAAATGGTTACTCAGCAGATATTGGGTGATGGGCTATTAGGATGTGTTCCCCAGCATAGGGTTATTGCCTCAGGCATTTAGCTTGGAGTAGCCCCTTCAGAAAAAGGTGAGCCTTAGGGAGAAGGAAGAATTGAGAGATCATCAGTTCACACATTGATCATCTTGGCTTTTAGCTAGTTTGAGGACATCTCAGTTCATTCCTTTTGTCAGGGGCCTGCAGTTTCCTCAGCCTTTGTTCTAAGTCATGGGCTCCTGCCCCATCACTTTGCTGTATGTTTGACTGAAACACTTACAAGCTTCTTTAGCCCTCAGACACTGACCATTTCAGCACTACTCTTTTTTTTGGCTTGCTCCTTAGGTGTCCGATAGGAGCACAGTGAAAGTCTGTCCTGGGCTACGCTCCTTTATGTTTTAGGGAAGCACGCTTATGGCGGTGATGATAAGCACACAGTCATTCCAGGACCAGAATGTCCAAGTAGAGAACGGGCTTCAGAGACACGCCCAGGGACTGTTTATTCCTTTCTTTGTGTGCCCAGCCATTACCCAAGCCCTGGCACATGGTGCTAGGCGCCTGACTGAGCCACCCGTCTTAGGGCTGAGGGACAGGGGATGAATGGTGTGCACAGTAGCTGCAAAGCCTGTACGACCTGGTCGGAAAGCCCAGGATAGGGAGCAACTGGAATATTTCCTCAATGGAATGATCTACCCACAAAGAACTGGGAATTGAGTATATTCTCTTTTCTTTCTTGGTAATACCAGGATGCTTTGACAGATATATTCATTAATGCCTTTCAAAGCATCTAGCCTGCTGATTGGGGTCATGGAGCATTATCTTTGTGCTTGAAGGACAGTGAGCACATTGTGCTATTAGCATAATACAGGGACAGAGTCTCCGAGCTGTAAGGACCCTGTGAGGCTTTCTCATCTAGCCTGGACCTGAACAAGAACACAGAATTCAGATGACATTTCCATGGAGGGGACACAAGAATTCTCTCTTCTCTGCTTTTTTCCCTGTCACTGAAGCCCAGGTCTTTTGAGGTTTGTAGGGTTTACTGGGGAATATTCACTAAAGGACACCTGAGATGGAATCCTGGCCCTGCTACTTACTAGCTCTGTGATCATGGACAAGGCATTTAGCATATCCCAGTTCTTCATTTATAAAATGGGGATGATCACATCGTCATTACTTTTGTGGTAGGTGGTTGTGGGAATCAGATGAAACCATGTAAGTCAGGCTAGAATGCTATGTATGTCAGCTATTAATAATATTATTTTAAGGGCCTAGAGGCTGGCCAGCTTTTCCCCTTTAAATGTTTAGGCCAGGGATGGGGAACCTGTGGCCTTGAGGCCACATGGGGGCCACATGTGGCCCTCTAGGTCCTTGTGTATAGCCCTTTGACCGAATCCAAACTTTACAGAACAAATCCATTAGTTAAAGGATTTGTTCTGTAAAACTTGGTCTCAGCCAAGAGGTCACACTCAAGGACCTAGAAAGCCACCTGTGGCCTAAAGGCCAAGGGTTCCCCTCTCCCAGTCTAGGCATTGGCCTAGGTTTGAATACATAGCAGAGACTTCTAATAATCCCATTAAATAGTTTGCCTTTCAGTTCTGAAATAGTAAAGCTGGTAGAGAGACATACTTTATAAATTTGTTTAATAGGAACTGACTTCCTTTCTGCCTGTATAACCTGAAAATGAGGGCCAGACCCTTAAATTGGTTATTATCCTAGAGTGGTGTAATTGGATGAAATGCTCTGGTGACTGGCTACACGTTGCAGTTTTCCCATAACCCTTTGGTATCTGAAAGAAGCAATTAAGGCACTGAACTTGAGATTAACAGTTAGCCATCAGGGATCATCCCCACAACATGGTCTGGCCAGAGCTGTGCTTGTGGTGGATACATACCTCAGAGCATAACATAGTATTGGGATTTTTACTTAACAGTTCATCTCTTTACCTGAGCCCTTTAAATTGCTATATGAATGCTAGCTGTTATGTGTCTCTTATATTTATACTTAATCTCTGCCCATTCATTTTGCTGCTTTAAATAGAACCAGTTTCAAAGTTCTTTTTCTGATGATGTTTTATGTATTTTGTGCTTTCTTACAGTTGCCTTTGTAGGAAGCGTTTGTGATGACTTAGTGTCCAAGCAGTTCCTAAAAGGTAAATAACAAATTCCAAATTAACCTCTCCCTAATGGTGGGCTCTGCTTCTGATCCCTCTGGTTTTATCTGTATTTTTGGTGGGGTGAGAATTATTGGAAATGGCAACTTGCCCACGATTGGGGTCTTTTCGAGTCAGAGCTGTCTTACTGACTAGGGCAGTGAGATTCGAATCTGAGCTCCACCAGGAAGTGCCTCTGTGAGGGACGTAGGTCAAGTGTTTGCCAGAAGAGACACGGCTAGTAGAGCCAACTGATTCCTTCTTATCCCCTTCACCAAGTAGCTGAGGATGGGATCATGCCTGTTAGGTGACGTTAGCTCAAATGAAAGCAGCCATGTTCCAAAGAAGGGAAGCCTTATGGCCTCGAGAACGTCTTTCTTTTTCATCTCAGTATTTCATTGGGTTCTGATGAGAGCTGATGGAACTAAGATTTTTCTCAAATATTTTTATTGATATCTTTTTAATGGACTCATTTTAATTTTTTTTAAATGCACAAAGAATTTATTGATTGGCATGAGAAAAACATTTTGTAAAGCCTCATAAAGCACTATTATAAATTTGAGTTAAGATTTTCCATTCATTCATTGACCATTTATTAAATAGTTATTAAATTAGGTGATTAAGGAGATAAAAATGCAATTAAGGCATAGTTATTATTTTTAGAGTTTACATACAATCCTGTAGGGGAAATATGGAATATACAAATTGACAATATGATAATTATCCAGAGTTATAGTACAAAAGTAGAATATATAAAAATATTAAGACAAGTACAAAGGACTATTCAAGAACCAAGGAAAGATCATTTCTTACCGGGGAGTTTTAGGTTTCCTGAAAGAGGTTGCATTTTCAGAAAGGTAGTAAGCCTTCAAGAGGTGAAAGGGAGAGAATTGTTTCCCAGAACACTCCAGGCCCAGGGAATACTGAGAGTAAAGGCATGGAGTTTGACTATAAGTCTTTCCCAAGGTTAATTTTTTATTCTCCCTACTCATTTTAATTTTCATCACTCATTCCTTGCAACTAAGAATAAAAAAGACTCACTGGATAATGGGATCATGGATTTAGAGATGATCATGTCCCTCTCTTGATTTTGCGGATGAAGAAACTGAGGCCCAGAGAATTAGGGTTAGGGTCTTCTCTCAGATTGCATAGTGTAGGAGGTGGGATTTAAACCCAGATTTCCTTGACTCCCAAGACCAGTACTTTGTCTTCTATTATGATCTGCCTCTTAAGTATGAGACCAAAAAAAAAAAGAAGGGCCAGATCGGAAAGCACATGTGACGTTCCATAGCCACAGTGCCCAACTCTGTAGAGGAGAAAGAACTAAATATATTACCCAAGATTCAGCTGAGATTTCATTTGATCAAAGTGCTTAAGTTTGAGCCTTTGAAGGGAATACAATTTACCAAATCAACTATCACTAAATAGGGTTTATGAGATTAATAAAACTTCAGTTTCTACGTAACTCCCATTGAATCTAATGTAGCCTTTTTGTTAAGGCCTTTCATTGTTCATCACAAATGTACCCTGCTTTTAAAAAAGATTTTAATTTATTTATTTTTAGTTTTCAACTTTTACTTCCATAAGTTTAAAATTTTTCTCCCTCCCTTCCCCATCTCTGCCCCCTCCCTCCTCCCTCTCTCTCCAAGACAGCCTGCAATCTGATACCGGCTTTATACATACATGCCTATTAAACATATTTTCACATTAGTCATGTTGTGTAGAAGAATTATAACAAATGGGAGAAACCATGAGAAAGAAAAAAAACAAAACAAAAAAAGAAAATAGTCTGCATCACTCTGCATCCATTCTGACTCCATAGTTCTTTCTCTGGATATGGATGGCATTTTCCACTGTGTGTCCTTTGGAAATGTTTTAGGTCCTTACATTGCTGAGAAGTCTAGCAAGGTCCATCATCGGGCAACATGGCTGTTACTGTGTACAGTGTTTTCTTGGTTCTGCTCCCCTCACTCAGCATCCGTTCATATAAAATGTGCCCTGTTTTTAAAAAGCCTGAGAGATGTGAAACATGCACCTCCCCAAATAAGACCTGTTATGGTAATATTTGAAAGGTACTTTCAGTTCAAGAAAATAATATCGAAAAAGTGTGACACTAAAATACCCAATCGGGTAACATTGTGGTGTGAAGGAAACAAGGGGGTTTGGCCTGGATGACCTTTGGGGTCCCTTCCAGTCCTGGGTTTGTGATCACACCCAGTGTTGTGCATGCATATTGTGGAAGGGCTTGTGAGACTGAAGCTGTGGGGCTCCAAGAGGGCAGTGCCTTCATCATCATCATCATCATTCTTGTGCTTAGGCTGTTAGGAAGAAGGCAGCAAATTGCTGCAGGGTAAACATTTATTACACTAGCACAAGCTTATGACCACTCATTCTTTCTTTTGCCATTTTTAATCTATGCCAAAATATCTGGAATTTTACCTAACTCAAAGCAATTTCATTCATGAAATTTTCTGTTGCCACAGTATGGATGGGAGTGGGTGGTATAATGGCTGTACTGCAGAGGTGACCTGGTGTGCTGAGCATTAACTGATGCACTGGGGTCACACTGGTAGTCCTTGTCCTGAACCCAAATTTCCTCCCTCCTCACTCCTACTCTGTGCCTTCTCTCTGCTCACATTCATTTGGACCTGAGCCCTGCTCCTTGGGAATGGGGTTTGTGACGCCTCCACATGCTGAACCCCAGGGTCCCACCTCCATGTGCCTGACCACTGCTCCCATTCACATCATCAGCCTTGTTATTTGGCATTTTTGTGACATTTAATGTGAAAGTACTTTAAAGTAGCTCATTTATCAATCCTCCCCAGTTTGATTAGCTTCATCAGGAAATTTTGGTGTCTGATTCATTAACCAGCAAGTTTCTGGGTCTCCCCCAAAGCTTGTAGTCAGTTTTTCAGTTCTTTCCTTTATTGTATCCATGCCTGGAGTAAGAAAGCCAGACTTCAGTCTAAGGGAACTGATCTGCTACAGCCATCCAGCTGGTCATCTTCATTATTTTTCAGCTTTCGCTCTCAAAGTTATGTCAAGCTACATTTTTTTTCTGGTTCAAGAAACCTCAGATACCTTTACAGAATACTGGGTAACTGAGTATTTTACTGATGTAAGGCTGAATTTCAGTGTCACAGTATTTTCTTTGTCTTCCTGTTTCTCTAATTCCCTATCTTCTATGATTGTTATTTGACCTCGTATTTCCCAAATATGGATGTGACACGCAGCCCAGTCTGTAGCTTTGTCTCTCCCTTAGAGAGAGCATCCTTTTTCAGGGCTTTAACTCTGGACTGTTTGTCCTGACTCCAAAATCTCAGCCCTGACCTCTCCCAAGAATTCCAGTCATGGGTCTCTGTATGCTGGAATAGTTTACTTGGATGTTCACTTTCATCTCAAATGTAGCAAGTCTGCATCTTCCCTTCGTTTGCCTTTTTGCTTCTGCTTTTCCTCCCGATGGCACCATTGTTCTCCCAATTATGCAGGCTAGAAAGCGCAGTCATCTTGTTACATACATTGCATGGTCATATATGTGGATCTGTTATTTCCTTCCTGGTGGCAGGGTTTTTCATTTTTGTCTATGTACTGTGTACCTGATACTGGCCTAGTAAATACTTTCTGATTGATTGACTGATTTATGTTGTTTTCTGGTTATTTGTTACATTTTTATATTATATCATCCACTCCTCTGCCAAGGTCATTCTCCGTGATCCCCTGTGGTAGAATGGTGACCCTGGGATCTCATTGGTTTAAAGACTTTGGCAGATGCTTCTGACCATAAACAACCATAAATAGGGGCCCATCTGCAATGAATGACATGGTGCTTGTCATTTGGAGATGAGCCTCACTAAGTGTGAAGAAGCTCATCCTTAGAAAACCGGCCTTAGAAGGGGGCAGCTAGGTGGCACAGTGAATAGAGCACCGGCCTTGGAGTCAGAAGGACCTGAGTTCAAATCCAGCTTCAGACACTTGACACTTACTAGCCGTGTGACCTTGGGCAAGTCACTTAACCCTAATTGCCCTCCAAAAACCAAAAAAAGAAAACTGGCCTTAGCAACACTGGAACATAGCAACACTCATACTAAGGCATGGAGTAGTTGGGCTATGGCTTGGGGTTGGGAGCTTTCACATGGAGAAGGTCCCAGAGCCTGGGAGTAACAAAGTGAATGTACTCAGCTAGGGTATAAAGGTCTGGAAGTCAGGAACCATATCTTCTTTTGTTGTCCTCCAGCATACATAGGGCATGTTTATTAAATACTTGTTGACTTGGGATATTTTATGACATCCTATCCCAGGAAAATGGTCCTGTGAGATGCAAACTACCCACTGTAGTCATTTTCTATACATTTAATTAAACATAGAGCGGAGCCCAGACAGAACACTTCAGTGGGTAAAGAATTTGCCCTAGCTATGCAGGTAAAGAAAATGTAAATTGGGGGAAGGGTAAGATAAGTGGCTAGAAGGACATAGTACTTCAAAGATTTATCCCATTGGCTTATTAATCAGCTTTCTTTGATTGTGTATTTGCATGAGTGATTGGGTGCCATTGACGGTGTATGCAAGTGTAGCTCTAAAAGAATGTGACTGATTTTCTCTAGTGTCTCAAACTGGTCCAGAAGGCAATTTCAGGAGTTCCCAAAATGTTTGGGGTAAAGAGAACATCATTGAAAGGCTATTTTGAAGAATAAATATATGTTTTTTATATTTATAGAAAATGCAGCTTGATTTTATAGTCAGTCCTGTCTTTAAGTTTTCCATTGTCCTACACCATCCACAACAATGGGTCCTTCACTACAAATATCTATTTGGTGAGAATAGATATTTAAATTTGTTTGTCTTATTGTTTTATTGTCCTGTTTTTCCCAGCTCTACCTTTATATCTTACCCCATTTCATTATTAATTATTATTAATGTAATCTAGTTATTGGAGGGTTTTTAAAAATTTTGCTAATCACCACTAAGCTAGTTTTAAGAGTGTTTTTACAAGATCAGAGGAGAATGTGCCTTCCTTTTTGTGTACCAGGCTGGATTAGCATATTAGCCCTTGAGCTAGTAGTGGCTATTGATTAGCTGATGGTGTCTGGTTCAAATAACTCATTGCTCCCCTTCTTTTCCCTGCACCTCACCCCTCTGCGCTGTCAGAGAGTGCTTTTTGATATTTTTTACTTTATTGATTTGTTGTTGGCCAGGGAAACTAGGAGTGGTGTGCTCAGGTGGTTAGAGGTCCGACAGGCTCAGGCCTGCTCACTAGAGGATGAGAAGCTCCCAGTGGTAACTCTGGGATCTGAGAGCTTGTTCTTTGCTTGAGATGTTGCTGCCCTTACAAAGAGAGAATCTGTTAACTTGTCGAGCACTTCCTTTTCCTCCTAGAGCTCGTTTTGTAAACATTATCTTGCTCTTATGAGGTAGATCAGAAGCTAGTATCATCACCATGCCTGTGATTTAATTTCATAATTGAGTCATTGATAGAACAAGGACTTGAATTCAGGCCTTTCAACTCCTAGGATACTGTTAGCCATTAAATCCTGTGTGATCACACTTAGCTCCCAGGCTTCTAAGGTTTTATAAAGAGTTCTTGTGGTGTTCTGTCTGCCAGAATGTTGGGGATTTCAGAAGAATATCCTGTCAGAGAAGATGGAACACAAAATAAAAGGTTTCTTGCTTTTTATTTTCCCCTTAATGCTCCTCACATTCACCCCAGTCATGTTCACTTAATTAACTGCTTCTGGATGTGTGTTAAGGATCTGAAGGAGAAAAAATAACCAGGAGTGGTTTTCTGTGACTTGAGTCATATTCCCTCCCTCTCCTTCCCTTTGAATTTTGTTGGAAAACAGAAGAAAAAGGGGCAGTGGCCCCTGGAGGCCTTGGGAATGGGCTATATCCCAGCCGGAGGCAAGTGATATACTATGGTTCCTACTCAGCAGGCAGTTGATGGGCCCCTGCCTGCCTCTTGCCTGATCTGGCAGTCTCAGCGCTGTAGCCCCTGCCCAGTTGTCAGGAAGCCAGGCCACCAGCCCACCTCTGGCCACCTGATACAGCTCTGGGCTCTTAGCTCTGCCCCCATTCTGGACTCACCACCTACCAGGCCCATTTCCCTTGCTGGGAAGTCATCTTTCTTGGGAGACAGATGGTATTGAAGGGAACAGAATCATAGACAGCTCTATGGCGGAGTGGCAGAGTGGGATCAGTCTGAACAGAGCAGTGTAATGCTTGATGTTTAGGAAGCGCTTTATGTTCATTGTTTCTTGCCTGTTGGAACCATCAGTCATTAAGCATTTATTAAGCACCTACAGTATGTTAGGCATTGAGGATTGAAAGCCAAAACCCAAACAGCACCTTTCTTCAAGGAGCTTGTGTTCTGTCCGTTGGGCAAAACAAGTACATAGTTAAGCACCTGCTGCCAGCACTAGGGACCACCACCTGGGACTTGGAACAGGCAAGGCCAGCAGCTTTTCCCTGCAATTTGTTCAAATCCAATCACTCCTGGTTTGGAAACCTTCAGTTATTCCCCATTGCTCATTTTTGTTGTCATTCAGTTGCATCCAGCTCGCCATTTGGGGTTTTCTTGGCAAAGATACTGGAGTGGTTTTGCCATTTCCTTCTCCAGGTAATTTTACAGATGAGGAAACTGAGACAGAGTGAAGTGACTTGCCCAGGGTCACACAGCTGGTGAGTGTCTGAGGCCTGTGCTCTATGCACTGTGGTACCCCGCTGCTCATTGAATTGCTCTTAGAATAGTCTTAAATCCTTAGTCTGGCCTCAGCATTCTTTTCTTGTTTGTCCAGTTCTCTACTGCAAGTACCCCATGCCCCAGTTCAACGACTTTCTGCACTGTTTCTTTCTCGCATACACACTCTACTTTCCTTACTCTGAATCCTTGCTAATATCTCCCTTCCCTTTCCCCATTCTCTCCCTAGCGAAAGTCTACTTATCCTTTGAAGCTCAGCTCAGATATTCCGTATTTCATCATCCTCTGAACCTCTACAGTGTTACTTTTTATGTCTCTCTAGCACGCCCACCAGCCCACGTGTTTGGCATAACCATTCACACCACTTACGACCCAAGAGCACGTCTAATCTAATTTCTGTTTCCAGAATGCAAACAGAAAGGAGAAGCATTTAACACAAGTCAATATAAATACAACAGCAACAATGATAATAATGTAAATACAAGTATACTTAAGGTTTCCAAAGTACTTTACAAATGTGATCTCATTTGATCCTCACAACCCCCCTGTGAAATAAGTATTATTGGCCCCATTTTACAGATCAGGAGATGAGGCTAAGAGATTGAGGTACATGTCCAAGTTCACACAGATATCTGAGGCAGAATTCATACTCAAGTCTTCCTGACTCCAAGTTTGATGTCATGTCTATTGTATCACCTAGTTACCCCTGTGAGGAAGAGGGAACCAAGTCATAAAAAACATCTTATTTACCTGTACATAAATCGGCTGAATCTCCTGCACATCCAAAGGAATTATAATCTGTTCCACTTTAATCTCCTTGATTCATTCCCCAGTACAACTGTCTTTGGAAGAGGGATTAGACTTGTTCCATTTAGCCAGACAGGGCAGCACTAGAAAGAATGGGAGGAAGTTGCAATGAGGCAGATTTAGAGGGGAAAACTTCAAAAGAGAACTATCCAAAAGTGGAGTAGGCTTGAAGACTTTTCCTCCTCTTTTTCCTCCATCCCCTACTTAAGAGCCTGTTTTGCTTCTGACTAATCTCTCCCTCCTCTTATTCTGGCCCCCTCTTTCCCTTAATGCCTTTTCCTCTTATTGCCCTTTTGGGTAATAGGCATTTCTGTACCAAACTGTGCATATTTTTCCTTTGAACAGTTCAGATGAGAATGAGGTTTAAATGTCACCCACTCCCCCACTTCCTCTTCCTTATTGAATAGTCTTGTACTTGTGCATCTTACTTGAGGTAATTTTCCAGATTCTTCTTCTCTTTTTTCATTTTTCCCAGCATGTTTCTCTTCACTACCTTTTCCATTCTTTTTTTGAGATCATCGAAACATAACAGAATCATGAGCAGCCAGGCCCTTTGTCTAATTAGACTCCCGCTCTGACCCTTAGTGATGATGGAGTTGTGAAAGGCTTACATAGATCATCACCACACATAAGATCATGAACAGTTTAACCTTATTCAACTGCCTGTGATTGCTCACTTGTTGATCTTTTTATGCTTCTCTTGACTCCTGTGTTTATATGTTGAATTTTCTACTCACTTCTGATGTTTTCATCAGGAATGTTCAGAAGTCCTCTATTTCATTTTCCCCTGTAAGATTATGCTCAGTTTTGCCGGATAAGTTATTCTTGGTTGTAAACCTAGATCTTTGCCATTGTAATAGCCTGTTACAGGCTCTCTGCTTCTTTGAAGTGGTGGCTATTAAATCTTGTGGGATCCTGACTATGGTTCCTCAGTACTTGCATTCCTTCCTTCTGGTTGCTTGCACTATTTTTTCCTTGACTTAGAAGTGTGGATTTTTGCTATAATGTTCCTGAGAGTTTTTATTTTAGGGTTTCTTCCAGGAAGTGACTAGTGAATTCTTTCACTACCCTGTGGTTCTAAGATATCTGGGTGATTTTTTTTTTTTATGATTTCTTGAAATACTATGTCTAGCTTCACATGCACATTGCTTACCTTCTCAAGGGATGGGGGAGAGGCAAGAGGGAGGGACAGAATTTGAAACTCAGGTTTTTTTAAATGAATGTTAAAAAATAAAAAATTTTTATACATATTTGTATAAAATATGTAATTGGGAAATACTTAATGAAATAAATTTTAAAATTTTAAAAAGATAAATATTATGTTTTTTAAATTATGCTCTTTTTAAAATTCATGGCTATCAGGTAATTCAATGGTTTTTTTAGTGTCTCTGCCAAGAAAACCTCAAATGGGGTCACAGAGAGTCAGACACAACTGAAACCACTGAACAACAACAAATAAAATGTGATGTAAATGTTAAAGCCCGTCAGTTGGCAAGCATTTATTAAATGCTTACTGTATGCCAAGCACTGTGCTAAGTGCTGGGAATACCAAGAAAGACAGGAGTGTGTTCTGTGATCCACGCGAGCTTCCCACACAGCCCAGGCTGTGCTGAGGCCTGCGCAGCGCTGTGGCGCGTGCTCATCAGCCCCGCTTATGGCGACGCCTTTGTTTCATTACAGCCTGGTTTTTAGCCCAGGTTATTTCTGCATTGTCCTTTGTCCCCCATTACCAGACAGTAAATTCCTCAAGGTCAAACAGGGACGACCTTTTATCCATCCTTGTGTCCCTCCAGAGCCTTGCACACAGTAGGCACTGGATCAGTGTTTGCTGTGTGAGAGGTCTCCCTTGTAACCTCTTACCTCAAAGTACAGTGTCTGTTGCAGTTCCTGGGCCAGTGACTAAATTCAACTCCTCTGTGGTTAACAGTTCAAACCTCATGGCCACCTACTATGTGGGAGGCCCTGTCCTAACAACATGACATTAGTTACATGCTTCAGCTACAAGCTGAGATGAAATGAGAGAGTCCCTGCCCTCAGAGGGGCTGTGAACCAGGAGGCGACAACAGACATTTTGGATTTAAATGAAATTATAGCACAGATAGAATTAAAGACTTTTAAGTACAAAATAGAGCTGAGGCACCTAACTGGGGTCAACAACCTCTGAAATGTCTGCCGGTGAGATTAAGGTTGTGTGTGTCTGTGTATGTGCACATGCATGTGTGTATTTGTATACTTTTGTGGGAAGCACGGGCTGGGGGCGTATAGAAGTTAATCGAATAGGCTTGGAGAAGGAGCACCTGCCCCTCGCCCCACCTGCCCCTCGCCCCACCTGCCCTCTCACAAAGGTCACTGGCAGGCATCAGCTGTGCGGATTGTGCCCCTGGGCCTCACCGCCTGAGCTTGGCCAGAACAGTCAGTGTCAGTTCCCAGCCACCGTCTCTGTCCTTCTCTGACTATCTCCTGAGAGGCAGCCTGGGACAATCCTCTGGACCCTCCCTCCACCCCACCCTGGCAGGGAATGAAGGAATGAAGATTTGGCAGACTCCTTCAAAAGGTTCCAGCCCTTTGGGTTAAACTATCCAGACTCTTTTCTTCTCCTCTGATGTGTATCTAGGGTTGTTTTACCCAGTAGAATTGATGCATAATTAAGGACAGTAATTAGCCTGCTTGGTCAGTGCCATTAACCACAGAACTGACCAAACTGCTTTGTGGTCTTCAGCAACTGCTGTTCTCCTAAAGGAACAGAAGCTTCAGGTCTTTCTGCTTAATAGGTACAATGTGATGACTTGTCCTGTTGTTTGAGAGACAGAGGGTCAGCCCAAGGAAGACCACATAGCTTCTTTATGCTGCATCTTGGGAAGAAACCAGCCACGCCTGTTAATCAGGTGTTGGCCCTGAGTCAGACTTCTGAAATGAAGTTTTAGAAGAAGCGGTATTGTCATGGGTAGATTATAATTTTCTGGGCATGACATCATAATGGTTTCATCTCAGTGTAGCTATTAAAATGCTGTCTTGTGGTTATATGGCAGCAAGAAGGCATATACCTGCAGCTCTCTGGGATGTATGGGAATAAATGCAGAGCTCTGGGGATCAGTTGTCCTGAAGAGATCTCTTTTCTCTTTCCCTTTCCTAGTACTCCCAGAGTTGCACTTAAAATCCTCTGGTGAGGGGGTCGCAGTACGATCTATTTAGAACTACAGACGTCATCTAATCTTATTCATTTTACAGATGAGGAAACTGAGACTCACAGAGGGTGACTCAGACAGAGCCAATATCCAGCTCCAAGTTCTCTGTCTTTAAATTCAGCCATCTCTCCTCTGTATTTTGATAAAAGCATCAAGCAGAGAACCATTATGAATGTCCTTTGAATGCCTGGCATGTCCCTGACTCAATTCTTTACTCTTTTTTTTTTCTTGCTTTTTTTTTGGAGGGGGGTAGGAAGGTAGGGCAATTGGGGTTGTGACTTGCCCAAGGTCACATGGCTAGTTTTGTGCTAAGAGTCTGAGGCCGGATTTGAACTCAGGTCCTCCTGACTCCAGGGCCAGTGAATTCTTTACTCTTAAGGAAGCAAAGCAGCTTGTTCATTGGATGCAAAGACCCAGAATTTCACAGTAATTTTAGTTTACTTCTATATTTTCTCTTTACCCTAATTGAAACTGGTTTGTGTTCAGTCTTATTGTTTTCCTTAAAAAAAAAAAATAAGACCCAAACCAAAAACCTTGCTGATACAATGTCTCTTTTTTTTTATTTTTTTATTTTTTAAATGCTTTATTAACTTCTGATTTACATCATTCGTTTCCGCCAGATTTTGAGTTACAAATTTTCTCCCCGTTTTTCCCCCACCCATCCCCCCAAAATAGCAGTCCCACAGGATATCCCCACCTCCAATCTGCTCTCTCCCATATTTTCTCCCATACCCGTTTCAACTTTTCCAGTGCCTCAGTGCCTGTATATCTTTTTTTCTTAATAACATGTAAGATGGTATTAATAATAGTATACACACACACACACACACACACACACACATATATATATATATATACACATATATTTGAATATTTGATTTTAAAACTTTCAATTCCAGATTCATTCCCTTCCCCCCCTGCCACCCACCCCCACTGGGGAGACAAGCAGTTCAGTATAGGTTGTACATGTGCGGCTAATGCAAAACAATAACATAGTAGATGTATTGTAAAAGACTGACTATATTTCCCTCCCTCCTATCCCACCTCCCACTTGTTTTATTCTCTACTTTGATCCTGTCCCTTTTCAAAAGTGGGTGCTTCCAACTTCCCTCCCCCCCAGCCTGCCCTCCTTTCCATCATCCCCCCTCACATCCCCTTCCCCCCCTATTCTCCTGGAGGGTGAGATCCCCTATTTAGTGTGTATTTCCCTCCCTCCTCAAGCCAGATTCAATAGGAGTAAGGTTGACCCATTCCCTTTTGCCTTCCTATTCTTCCCCTCCATTGTAACCATTTTCCCTTGCCTCTTCTGTATGAGATAGCTGCCCCACTCTGTCTCTCCCCATCTCCTCTCATTATATTCCTCTCATCTCTTAATTTCACCTTTTAAGTATCATCCCTTCCTGTTAAATTGGTCCCGTGCCCTCTATCTATGTATACCTGTAAACGTATATACACACATTCACATATGTATTCACATGCCCGCATACCCTCATATAAAGACATATATATATATATATACACATATTTCTAATCCCTTCAACTACTGAGAAAAGTTTCATAAGTTACAATTATTGTTTTTCCATGTAGGAATGTTAATAGTTCAACTTTGGCCAGGTGGCTCAGCAAGCAAGAGCACCGGCCCCAGTGCCAGGACGACCCGGATCAAATCCGGGCCCAGACACCCAGCACCACACCCAGAAACAACAACTGGCTGTGCAACCCCGAGCAAGCCACGCAACCCCGATTGCTTAAAAAAAAAAATAGTTCAACTTTGATAAGTTCCTTATGATTTCTTTTCCCTGTTTACCTTCTCATGCTTCTCTTGCTTCTTGTATCTGAATGTCAAATTTTCTATTCAACTCTGGTTTTTTCAGCAAGAATGCTTGAAAGTCCTGTATTCCACTGAATGACCATATTTTCCCCTGAAACATGATACTCAATTTTGCTGGGTAGGTGACTCTTGGTTTTAATCCCAGCTCCCTTGACCTCCGGAATATCACATTCCAGGCCCTTCGATCCCTCAGTGTAGAAGCTGCCAGATCCTGGGTTATCCTGATTGTGTTTCCACAATATTCAAATTGTTTCTTCCTGGCTGCTTGTAATATTCTCTCCTTAATCTGGGAATTCTGGAACCTGGCTATAATATTCCTAGGAGTTTTCTTTTGGGGATCTTTTTCAGGAGGTGATCGGTGGATTCTTTCAACCTCTATTTTGCCCTCTGGTTCTAAAACATCAGGGCAGTTTTCTTTGAGAACTTCCTGGAGGATGCTTTCCAGGCTCTTACTTTGGTCATGGCTCTCAGGCAGTCCACTAATTTTTAAATTATCTCTCCTGGATCTATTTTCCAGGTCAGTGGTTTTTCCCATGAGATATTTCACATTGCCTTCTATTCTTTCATTTGTTTGGATCTGTTTAACAGCATCTTGATTTCTCATAAAGTCATTAGCTTCCATTTGCTCCAATCTAATTCTGAAGCAATGATTCTCCTCAGTGAGCTTTTGAGATTCTTTTTCCATCAGGCAAATTTGACTTTTTAAGGCATTCTTCTCCTCATTGCCTTTTTGAGCCTCCTTTGCCATTTGAGTCAGTCTGTTTTTTAAGGTGTTATTTTCTTCAGTCAGGCTGTTGACTCTCATTTCATAATTTTCTTTCATTGTTCTCATTTCTCTTCCCAATTTTTCCTCCACTTCTCTTATCTGCTTCTAAGGTCCTCTATGGCCTGTAACCAGCTTGTATTTTCCTTTGAAGCTTTTGGTGCAGGAGTTCTGACTTCACTGATTTCCTCCTGTTCCATGCCTTGCTCCTTCTTATCCCCAAAATAGGAGTGTAATGTTGGAATCTTCTGTCTGCTTTGTTTCCTTTGCCTGCTCATTTTGCCACTCAATGATTTGACTTTTGGGCTTTTTGCCACAGTAGGACTCTGCCACCAGACAGGGGAGTTTTCGTCCCAAATGCTGGGGTTTTCTCAGCTGCCGGAGGTATTAGATGGGTGCCCTCTCTGAGGTCTCCATACTCTGGCAAGCTGGACACACACCCCAGGACCTCCACCCTAGACTGCAATCCAGATCCAAGCAGGTTAAAGCAAGAGCGATTACCTCTCAGACTGGTGCTTGGTCCCCCTACACTCTGCAGGCCAGGGGCTGAAGCCTCCACGTGGCGCTGGCAGGCTGTGCTGGCGTCTCAGCGGTTTCTCGCCCCGGGGGTAAAAGCCACGCACTCCCACTTACTGGGTCCCAAAGTCCAGACTGCACTGGCCTCTCACCTTGTCCTTCGCATCTATGTATTGATAAATCTGGAAACGGCCACAGCTGCTGCTGATCTGGAGTCCCTCTGGCTGGCGGCTGGTCAGGCCCGCCCTGGGGCTAAAGCCTCTGCGTGGGGCTGGGCTCGGCTCCCAGAGCGTTGCGCTGGCCGATTCCTGCCGGCCTGCTGGGCTGTTCTCAGCGGGAGGTTAGCTTCTCTGTGTCATTTTGTGGGTTCCGCAGCTCCAAAGTTTGTTTAGAGTCCCCTTTTTACATGGATTGGGGAGGGTGGAAGCCAGAGCTGCTGGAGGGTCGTGCTTCTACTCCGCCATCTTGGCTCCGCCCCCCTGATACAATGTCTCTTGGAGACAAAGTGATTCTGTTTTGGGAAAGTTAGTAGATAGTGATGATAAGATTTTAAAAATGTAAACAATTTTATTCTAAGTATAACAAATAAGCATATAAAGGAATAAAACTACATTCTGATCTGCTTATGTTTTAAAAAGAAAATAGCATAAACTTTGGTGAAATAATATAACAGCTTATTTATTGTCTCCCAAGTTTCATTGTTTTTAAATAATCATAATCATTGTATATGTCGCTCTTCTGATTCCATTTCTTTGGTTTTTATTAATTGTGATTTAATTTCTATCTGCTGTTGAAGAGTCATCTCGAGAAAAAAAACAACTAAAGATTGTCATTCCTACCCTGTCTTTTCATCCCCTTTCTCATGCCTTATCCCTTCCTCCAACTGTTTAATGTTTCAATCTCCCTCAGAAAGGGAGATTTTACCAGTTGAGACCCTCCTGCCTGTTTGTCCAAAAGAGTCTGGAATTGGCTATGTTTGTTTGACACTTCACATCCTAATTTTCACTGAGCATTTGAATCATTCAGTGAAAAATATTTTTAGTGTAACATTTAAGTTCAGAATTCTCTACAAATATTCCTAGAAAACTTTTTAATCCCTAACCTGGCATCCTGCCCTTATAGAGAAGGAGGAATCCGAAATGAGCTTCCACATTTTACAGGTGAAGCAAAGTCCATCATAACATTTTGCCCAAGGTAAAAAAATAAGTCAGTGATAAAGCTAAGAATTTACTGGCTTCTCATCTAGACCCATTAAATTCTACCTCAATCTACTATAATCCTACTCTGCTTTGTCAGATACTAGATTAGGTTTAAGAAAAGTAAGATTTATCCCTATGAGATTAATTTTTCCCTAAGGACAGGAACTATGTGTTATTTCACCTTTCCATCCCTACCACCTTAAACAGTTCCTTGTATATTCACTTGTTTTCATTGTGTGTGACTCTTGGTGACCCCATTTGGGGTTTTCTTGGCAAAGATACTGGAGTGGTTGGCTGTTTTCTTCTCCAGCTCATTTTATAGACGAGGAAGCAGAGGTAAACAGTGTTAAAGTAAGTGACCTGCCCATAGTCACACTGCTAGGAAATGTCTGAGGCTACATTTGAACTCAGGTCTTCCTGACTCCTTGCCTAGTGCTCTATGCCCTGCAGCGTCACCCACCTGCCCTCTTTGTACATAGTAGGAACTTAATAAATGTGCATCTATATTTCCTTGAAATGAAGGTTTATTAAGTTATTTTGAGTCCTTCGTGAGAAAGGCCTATTACAAATTCAAGGTAAATTTCTTGTTACTTGATTATTAAAAGTTCATTACTGTATATGACATCATTACAGATGCTGAGTTGCATATATAAGCCAATCCGCTATCTGTACTAATGGAGAAGAGAAAAAGCTTGACAATGTAAACAATTTACGTTTTGTTTTAGAATTCTAGGGGCCACCGCTCTCTTTTTCTGATTCGCTTAGCTTGATCCTGCCTTCCGCTGGCCACCCAGGGCCAAGCAGAGCTTCTAAGGACAGGAGGTTTGAGATAGAGCCAGTCAATAAAGCAGATACTCCGCAAAATGAAGAAAAGATTGTTCATGAAGGACTTTACCATCTCCATGCGCTCTAAGAGTAGTCCCTGGGGGCACCCTCACTGTTGTTCAGATTTCCCAACTTAAAAACATTAAATTTGGCTAGCTTACTGGTGTAATTGGCGGTTATTCAGTAACAAATTAATTCAAGTGAATCAGCCTTTCAGCCATGAGCTCTTACAATTTCTGGCACTGGGACATGACCTTGTAGCTATTAACTGAAAATAGAAATTGATTAAATAAATGTGGCTATAAAGGAAGTATATATGTTGTGGCAAGATGCTGATGTAGTCATTTTCCAAATCATGGTAAAATGTGCATATTATCCCTTGCCAGTAGGGAGGACTTTTCATGGATGTTATAGAGGCCTATCCTGAAGCCTTGGCCGTTAGCCAAACGTTTTTCTATTTTATCATTTCTTCTTGTACAGAAGTTCAGTCACTGTTGTCAGGATTCTCTGGGAAGCTGACTTGGCCTTCAGAGGAAGCTGACTGTGCCCAGGACCTGGCAGGATTGGCATCCTTCCAGATGAAATTTGAGGCAAGTTTGGAAAGTTCTTCTGTAAATTCTTGATGGTTTTGTGTTTACTCAAAAAAAAAGTACAATAGTAGTTATAATTATAATGACCAGTCTACCCTTGAGAAGAGATGAAGAAATCTCTCCCTTTGTGGCTTAGCAGCTGCATTTGCCACTACTGTCCATCCTGCTCTCTCTGAGTCTTCTCACTCTCCTCTTCTGGTCTGTTGTTTCTGTCACTCCCCCTAACTGCGTGTTCCTCAGGGCTCTGTCTCTCAAGGGCTCTTAACCTGGGGTACAGAAGTTCGTTTTTTTAAAAGGTACTTTGTTAAGTGTATTTCAGTACAATCCTATGTGTTTTATTTTATGCATTTTAAAATCTTACTTTGAGAAAGGGTCCCTGGTTTCCTGCTTCAGGAGCCCTCAGTTGCTGATCTTCCTAGTCTCTCTTGTAGTGGCTTTCATGTGTTTTCACTAAAGCATGTCTTTGCAGATGATTCTTAGATCTGTCTTTCCAGCCCTCATCTTTCCCCCGAGCTCCAGTCTTACATCAGCAGTTCCCTACAGGACATTTCAGACTGGATGTCCCCAAGATATCTCAAACTCAACTTTGTGCCAGACCTCACTCATCTTTCCCTACAAACCCCTCTTCCAACTGCCCAACTTCTGTCGAACCATCCAGCCATTTCCTAACTTCTTCCCTGTTTGTACTCTGTGTTGGCTTTCGCTCCTCATTCTCCTTTACCTCACATATCCAATCACTTGCTGCATCTTAAATTTCTGCCTTCATTTCTGCTTTTCTCACATTCCCATTCCTAAGCAGTGGATTACTGTTACTCCCAGGATTTTGTCATGTGAGGAAGGGGCCCCGCTGGTGTGCTCCCAGCTTACAGTAAGCTACCGTGTTTCCCTGATAATAAGACACTGTCTTATTAATTTTTTTGGACAGAAAAACACCAGAGGGCTTATTTTCAGGGGAGGGCTTATTTTAATAAACATTGACAGCAATTTTAATAAACAGGTAAATGTGAACAAAAAAATGTACCTTTATTCAATAAGCAAATCACTGGGGAAGAACAGGATGACACGCTCACTGCTGCAGCGCTGATTGGATGCGGCGCGGGGCGCGGCGTGCGGGCCACCGGGGGGGGGGGGGGGACGGTGCATACAGAGGGTACCGTAATGTAGCGTGTAGCGCAGGGGATCACCTTCACTACAGTAGCAATCTCAATAGGGCTTATTTTCGGGGGAGGGCTTATTTTAGAGGAATCTTACACAGTAAGGGGAGGGCTTATTTTCGGGATAGGTCTTATTATTGGGGAAACACGGTAATTGAATACCTTTTAGAAAAGGCATTTACTGAGAAACTAAAGCCAAAGCAGTTTGGTGCAGATATTCTCCTCAGAATGGGAGTGTCCTCTCCCCCATCTACACAAGTTCTCTTGGGAAAAGGCACCAACTGAAAGTATGGTTGTGGTGAGACACATAGGTAGGGAATCCGTGACAAAAGGGCATCTCACAGTTCCTCCCTTTGAGGAACTGTGGCCCTCTGGCACATCTGAGCGTCTGGTCCTCCATTGAGTCCCTATCTGGCACGCCTTTCTTCCACAAAGGACCTCCCTCCCTGAAGTTGTTGCTGTCCTTGGATAACTATCCTGGCATAACCGTCTGTAGAGACTTCCTCTCTCATCAGCCACAACCACTGCTGCCACTCTCAATTACCTTTTGATCGCTGAGACTCACTTGAAACTTGCATCTCAACATACACATTTTCTTAGTATCAGAAATGAATAAAGACAAGAGCATCTGAGGTGCCATATGCATGTAGACTCATGGTGGCCAGGTGGAGGAATTTGCCCATCAGCTCACAGCAATTCTTCTCAAAGGGTGTCAAAGGGTGGTTCATACCTTACTTATGTGCAGCCAGTTCTGGCTCAACAGCTCCTGAGTCATTATTTTTTCTGGCTCTTCAGCTGATTAGAAAACTTTTTGTCATCACACGGCACCAACTGTTTCTGTCACTGATGGCTGGAAACCAGTTCCCCAAAGTTCCCATGTGGTTGCATAAGAAGCATGCGGTAAATGTCCTCACATGCTCTGAGGATGGAGTCCAAGCAGAGATCTGTGCATGCTCCAAGGCCTGGAAGCAGATCCAGAATAGAGGGCATGCTTCAAGGACCAGCTCCCCTAGGCCAGGCCAGCCAGCTGACGAGTCTAGGAAGAGAAGATTTATGGATATGGTAGCTGTTTTCAAGTATTTGAAGGGTTGGAAAGGGGAAGAGGGATTAGACTTTTTTGTCCTGGTCCCTAAGGAAAAAGCTGGCAGTAGTGGATGGAAATTGCAAAGACCCAAATTAAGGCTCTAAATGAGTAAAAACCTCCAAACAAATAGGACTCTGCAAAAGTAGAAAGGGCTGCCTGGGGAGGCATTAGGCCCCCTCTCACTGGCGGTTTCCAGACAAAGGCAGAGCCCTAGCCAGGGCCAGGGGCTGCAGCTCAGCACACCCGCAGGGGCGCTGCTTCTGACGCTCAGCGTTCTAGTTTCAGATCGAATTTCTGTTGCTTATTATAGAACCTTCTTTCCCCTATAAATGGAAGAGGTTGGACTCCTCAGATTCAGAGATTCTTTGGTTCTGTGAAAAAAGAGCTTGGCATCTCTTTCCCTGCCCTAACTGAATTTTGAACTTCTAAAGAAAAGTTAATCAAGATCATTGGGCAGCAATACCTGTTTTGGCATTTATTAATAATAACATTTCACATTCCCCATGACAAATCCCTTTCCTCATGACAGCCCTGCTAGAGTCAGTATGATTGTCATTCTCATTATATAGATAAAAGAAAATCTCAGAAAGAAGAAATGATCTGCCTGGTGTCCTGCAGCCAGGAAGTTTATGAGCTGCACTCTCACCCCAAGTAAATCCCACAAGATTCCAGGGCCAGCATTCTCTTCAGAGCCTTGTATCACCCACCTCCTTTGGATTGCATTAAGGAGAAGCAGAAGGCTGCTCTTGGAGCCAGGGAGACCTGAGTTCACCTCTTGTCTCAAACACTATGTGACCCTGAGCAAGTCACTGAGGTTCCTTAACTGTAAAATGGGGATGATGTTGTGAAGAAGAAATGAGATCATGCTTTTAAGGTGCTTTGCAAATCTTAAAGTGCTATGCAAATGTGAGCCATTTAATTGTGGCCAGTGATTATGCTTTCAGTGGCAGAATTCAGAACTGGCCAAACAGTAGAGGATTTAGCTTCCCGGGGATATGCAGGAATTTTCTCTCCAACTTTAAATGGATCAAACCTTGAAGAAGCCTTGGTAGCCATTTCTAGTAGACTGACGATAATAGACCTTTTAAGGAGGCATAAGAGCAGTGCTGAGGAAATAGGTATTCCCTGTTGTGACTTATCTCCTTTAAGGGAATAATAAAAAGTAAATGTAATTGCAGATGACCAGTAGGCATTTCTAGGAAAAGAGGGTGTGTGCTTTTGCCAATTCAGGTAGCTACAAAGACATAAGATAAATAAAGCAAAGGTTCCCAAAGTATTCCAAAAGTATTCCCAAAGTATTAGTGGTGGTAGTCATGAGGAGTCATCCAGAGTGAAGGCAGAGCCTGCATCCAGCTGGTCGCTTGGCTATTCGAGGGAGCTGATCCTATTGAGGAGTGCACTCAGTCTCGTTCAGAAGAGCAAGAAGTATGTTTCGACAGAGATACCAGACCACTGGGCTTCACTGGAGATTCTCTTCTCTCCCTGGAAAGGCTGTCTTCTTAGCATTGACTTTTACATCATCCTCAAAGAGTTGATAGATATCATTTGAGTCAGCGATAGTATAAAAGACTCCTTTATCCTAGAAATACTCAATGCTGCATTGATTAATAATAGGTGAAAATACTCTTCACATATATATTTTTTCCTGCAGATATTTTTGTTATTCTGTTGCTTCATTTGTGTCCAACTCTACAGTATAAGGTAAAATCTTGTTAATTTTAATTGAAAGTTTGGGAGAGAAAAGAGAGTGATGCAAGAAAATTTTGGGAAGAGAATTAACAGCTTGTCAAAAGAGGCACAAAAAATACTGAAAAAAGTAATACCTTAAAAAACAGAACTGACCAAATGATAAAAGAGGTACAAAAATTCACTAAAGAGAATGCCTTAAAAAGCAGAATTGGCCAAGTGGAAAAAGAGGTACAAAATCTCACTGAAAAAAATAATTCCTTAAAAAACAGAATTGGGCAACTGGAAGGTAATGACTCCATGAGACATCAAGAAACAATAAAAGTCAAAAGAGTGAAAAATAGAAGAAATATCTCATCAGAAAAACATGGAAAATGGATTGAAGAGAAATAATTTAGAATCCTTAGACTCCCTGAAAGCCCTGATCAAAGAAAGATCCTAGACATATTTCAAGAAATTGTAAAAGGAAACAGCTCCAATATCTTAGACCCAGAGGGTAAAATAGAAATGAAAGAAACCACTGATCACTTCTTGAAAGAGATCCCATTAAATGAAAACTCTAAGGAATATTACAGCTTACATTCTAAAATTCCTAAGTCAAAGAAAAAATACGTTAAGCAGCCAGAAAGAATTCAAATGTGGTGGAGCCACAGTCAGGATCACATAAGATTTAGCAGGTTCCACATTAAAGGAGCAGAGGGCTTAGAATGCTATTACAAAGGACAAAGGAGCTAGAATTACAGCCAAGAAAAATTTACCAAGAAAAATTGAGTGTGATCTTTCAGGGGGAAATGAATATTTAATGAAATAGAGGACTTCTGCTGAATAGAAAATTTAACATTCAAGCAGAAGACTCAGGAGAAGCATAAGAAGGTAAACATCAAAGAGTAAACATAATTGACTTAATACATTCCTGAATGGGAAGGCGATACATGTAACTCCTAAGAACTTTATTATTCTTAGGACAGTTAAAAGAAAGTTACATAGACAGAGGACATGATTGTGAGTTGATTATGTTGGAATAATCTCCAGAAATAAAATGAGGGGGTAAGAAAGAGGGATGCCCTGGGAAGGGGGAGAAGGAGAAGGAAGAGGCAGAATGGGGAGATTTTTCCCACATTTACCACAAAGAGGTACAGAAAGAAGAGCTTTTACAATGGAGGGAAAAGTTGGGAGGTGGGTGGGCAATACTTGAACCTCACTCTCATCAGAATTGGTTCAAAGAGAGAAGAATATATATGCACATTCAGTTGTATATAGAAACATAACTTACCCAATAAGGAAATAAAAGTGGAAGGGAAGAAAAGAAAGGGGTGGGGGGAGAAAAAGAGTGAGTAGATTAAGGGGAGCAGTGGTTAGAAGCAAAATAGATTTTCAGGGAGGAACAGGACAAAAATAGAGAGGAAGAAACAGAAGAAAACGGGATGGAGGAAAATACATAGTAATCATAACTGTGAATGTAAATGGGATGAGCTTGCCCATAAAATGGAAGCAATAGCAGAATAAATTCAAAACCAGAATCCAGAAATATATTATTTATAAGAGACACACTTGAAACACAAAGACACACACAAAGTTCTAATAAAGGGCTGGAGGAGAATCTAATAAGCTTTCAAGTGAAGAAGGCTGGAGGAGCAGTCATGATCTCAGATGAAGCAAAAGCAAAAATAGACCTAATTAAAAGAGACAATCAGCAACATTACATCGTGCTAAAAAGTACCATACACAATGAAGTAATTATTACAGCATATTTCTCTGATAAAACCATCATTTCTCAAATATATGCTGAGTATAGAGCTGAGTCAAATTTATAAAAATAAGTCATTCCTTAGTCGATAAATGGTCAAAGGATATAACCAGGTAGCAAAGGATATAAACAAAGCTATAGTCATGAAAAAATGCTCTAGAGAAATGCAAATTAAAACAATTTAGGTACTACCTCATAACCATCAGAAGTGACAAATGCTGGAGGGGATGAGGGAAAAATAGGCATACTAATGAACTCCTGGTGCATTCTGGAGAACAAGGTCTATAAAACTATGCATGTTCTTTGACCCAGTAATGCAGATACTAGATCTATATCCCAAAGAGATCAAAGGAAAAGGAAAAGGACCCACATGTACAAAAATACTTATAGCAACTCTTTTTGTAGTGTCAAAGAACTGGAAATTGAAGGGATCCTCATCAATTGGGGAATGGCTGAACAAATTATGGCATATGATTATGACAGAGTACTACTGTGCTGTGGGAAATGATGAGGGGTTGGTTACAGAAAAAAAAAAAAAACATGACAAGACCTATATGAACTGACATAAAGGGAAGTGAGAAGAACCAGGAGATCATTGTGTACAATAACAGCAGTGTTGTAATGACGATCAGTGATGTGATAATGAAACACTTGGCTACTCTGATCTCTATGATGATCTGAGACAGTTCCAAAGGACTCATGATGAAAAAATGCTGTCCACCTCCAGAGAGAGAATTGATGAACTTTGAGTGCAAATTGAAGTATAGAATTTTCTCACTCTATTTTTTTTGCTTTTTAAAAAAATATGACTAACATGGAAATATGTTTTGCATGATTTCACATGTATAATTGATGTTATATTGCCTTCTCAGTGAATGGGGGAGGAAGTGGGAGGGAAAGAATTTAGAACTTAAAACTGAAAAATAAAAGGATGCTAAATATAAATAAATGATAAATTAGGATGCTAAAGAAATAACGTAAGAGCCCTTATCAACCCAGGAAAGAATTCTCCCAAAATTGATTGGGGTAATAATCAGACTAAGAGTAGAAGGCCTTTTTAGTAATTCAATGAAATGAAGCATCAGTTAAATTCACCTTTGACCAGGTAAAAAGGGAAATCATTAGAAGGAGTGGTTAAAGGAGGTTTGAATGATTTTAGTTAAAATTTAGAGAAATAATTTTCCAGAGTATGCTAAAAATTGTTTCTATTGTTCTGCTTACTGAATCAAAATGGTTGGTTGGTTGTTGTCCTTCCTTCTCAGAGAGGGCCAAAATGACATCACTATGTTGGGGTCAAGGCACTGCGTGTCCAACTACGATTGATTGGCTCCACCACGAGTCGGGCACAAATAGTCCACATGAACATCTGTAGTGGAGATGTCTCTGGATTTGTGTATCTTACGTTTCTTTTGAGCTACTGCAATTCTGCTTTGTTCATAGAGCACAGAACCATCTTTAATGTGGGCAGGCCATGGTGGGCAATCCTCTGCCAGTGTCTCCTGTACCTTACAAAGTTCTTCAGAGACCTTGACAGTGTCCTTGTATCACTTCTTCTAACCTCCATGGGAGCACTTACCTTGTGTGAGTTCTTTGCAAAATAGTTTTATAGGCAAACATATGTTTAGCATTTAAACAACATGGCCAGAGTTGCACTTTCTGCAGTAGAGTTTGAATGCTTGGCAGTTTAAATCAAGAAAGGACCACAGTGTCTGGTGCCTTATCTTGCCAGGTGATCTTCAGAAGTTTCCTAAGTCAATTCAAATGGAAACAATTCAGTTTCCTGGCATGTTGCTGGAATACTTCCCACATTTCACAAGCATATAGCAATGAGGTCAGTGCAGCAGGGCTCTGTAGACCTTCAGTTTGGTTGGCAGTCTAATACCTTTTCTCTCCCACACTTTCCTTCAGAGCCTCCCAAACACTGAGTTACCTCTGGCAGTGTGTGCATCAATCTCATCATCTCTGGAAAGTCACTGCCAAGGTAAGGGAACTTGTGCACAGTGTTCACAATTTTTCTATTTGCTGTAACTGATGGTTCCACCTATGGATGGTGTGGTGCTGGCTGATGGAGAACCTATGTTTTCTTGGTGTTAATTGTTAGGCCAGAATTAGCACAGACAGCAGAGAATTGATCCAAACTTTGTTGCATCTCAGCTTCAAAGGTAACATTGAGCATACAATCGTCTGCGAACAAAGAATCATGCACCAATTCTCCCTATACTTTAGTCTTGGCTTTGAAGCCTTTTCAACTTGAAACCATTTATCATCAGTACAATAGCTGACTGTGATGCTGTTTTCATCCTCGTTGATGGGTTACTGAAAACATCATGCTAAAAATTTAGCATGGGAGCAAGCATACAATCTTGCTTTACTCCACTGGTGACTGGGAAAGCTTGAGAGCATTATCTATTATCCAGAACCCATGCAAGAATACCGTCATGAAACTGATGTACAATACTGATGAACTTCTCTGGGCAACCAGATTTTGCCATTATCTTCCACAAGCCTTCATGACTGATGGTATCATAGGTCTTGGTCAGATCAATGAATGCTGGGTACAGACCAGAAGGTCCTGGCATTTTCCCTGGAATTGTCAGGCAGCAAAAAACCATATTGACCGTTCCTCAACCCTTTCTGAAGCCACACTGGCTCTCAGGTAGATGACCATCTTTCAGATGCAGGTCAGCCTATTAAGGAGGACTCTGGCAAGAATCATGCCAACAATGACCAAGAGAGAGATCCCTTTGTGATTGTCACAGGATAATCTATTTCCTTTACTTTTACAGAGATGGACAGTGGAGGCATCCTTGAACTCCTGGAGGATAATCTCTTTTTGCCATATAACCTGGAAAATGTTAGACAGTTTTTGTATGAACAGTGGGCCCTTGGGCCTTGTAGATTTCTTTTGGAATAGAGTCAACACCAGGCACTTCCCCACATGAGAGGAGACTCATGGCATTCAAAACCTTCAGTTTTGAAAACTTTCAGTGACTTTCAGTTGGAAGGTCAGCTAGAGAGAGATTGACTTCATCCTGAGGTATATGGTCAATGGCTTCAGCACTGATTGATGATGGTCTGTTGAAAACCGTATGGAGGTGTTAAGCCCATCTCTCCAGGATCACGTCCTTATTGCTAATCAATGTGGCTCCTTCGGCACTGAGTAGTTGAGGTGCACCATAGGTCTTTGGTCCACAAATAGCCTTTAGGACATAATAAGAGTCCTATGGAGTGTTACTATAGTGTAAAACTGTATTTCAACTGCCTTCTTACCTTACAGAGCCAGGATACAAGGATACAAATTTCTATTCCAATTAAAAAATAAGATATTGACAAATGTTTTCGAAAACTTCTCATAAGTCTCAGATCTATCCTTTGGAAATTTGTAGGGAGTGATAATAAAAAAAATATCTTTTCACTCCCAACTGACAAATGGTCAAAGGATATAAATAGCCAATTTTCAGAATAAGAAATCCAAGTTATCAGTAGCCATATACAAGTCAAATAATTAGAGAAATAAAATTAAAACAATTCTGAGGCACCACCTCACACACTGATATATCCATCAGATTGGTTAACATGACAGAAAAAGAAAATGACAAATGCTGGAGAGGAAAACAGATATATTAGTGCACTGTTGGTAGAGTTGTGAAACTAGTCTAACCATTCTGGAAGGCCATTTGAAACTGTGCCCCAAAAGTTATTAACTGTGCAGACCCTTTAACTCAGCAAGACTGCTACTTAGGCTATACCCCAAAAGAGGACTATTTTTGTACCCACATGTACAAAAATATTTATAGCAATTGTTTTTGTGTGGTGGCAAAGAATCAGTGACCAAGGGAATGCCCATCAACTGGGGAATGCCTGAACAAGTTGTCATATACGAATGTGATGCAATACTATTGTATTATAAGAAAAGATGAAGGGAATGGCTTCAGAAAAATCTGGGAAGACTTATATGAACTGATGCAACATAAAGTGAGCAGAACCAAGAGAACAATCCACACAGTAACATCAATATTGTAATAATAATCAATAGAGAAAGATTTAACTATTCTGATCAACACAGTGATCTAAGACAATGCCAAAGGACTTATAATGAAACATGCTATCCACCTCCAGATAGAGTACATATGAACAGTAAGTACAGATGGAAACCTTTTTTCTCCTTATTTTTCTTGCCTTTTTTTGGTAACATGGCCAATGTATAAATATGTTTTGCTTGACTACATACATATATAATGGGTATCATATTTCTTGCCTTCCCAATGAGTGGGGGGAGGGATATAGGTAGGATAAGAATTTGGAACTAAAAATAAAAATTAAAAATAAGAAAAAAATATTATCAAGTCAGGCAGACCAAGTGGCCTACACACCTGCTTGCTGCTTACTAAGGAAGCAAAGCATTACAACAGTCTCGTCCAAGTTTCTCAACTAGAGCAAAACTAAGGAACTCTACAAACTAGAAGGTACATGACTGTGTCATCAAGAGGCAAGAATAAAACTCTTCAAAATGGATTTTAAAACTGCTAGGAATGACCGGAGCTTTCTTAATGAAAGTTGGTGTGGATAATCTTATTAGAGGCCTCTAGGCCAGCATGTAGCAAACTTGCCATTTGTTCTTCTTTTCAGAGAAAAACAATGACATCACAGAGTAATGTTTTGACTCACATAAATTGGATTTAAGTGAGGTAGAGCTGTGCAAAGTTGTCAGCCTCACTCTTTCTTCATGAGTCACACGAATCCAGTGGCAAGAAAAAAAGCCAAGATGACAGGCAGTGGCCTGCGATGCAGTGGATGACCTTGACATCTTCAGTGACTGACCAAGATTTAAATGCTCCACAGCACCTGCTTCAGCTACCTTCATAGCTATAGAAAATCTTCAGATGCTTGGAGTAGATATCCCCTTACCTCACCAACAGGTTTGAAGCCTGTCAGTTACCCTTGACCTGGTTTAGCCTATCTACTTTCACCAAGATGGTTTTACCAGGGTGTGGCTGTTGCTGCTCATTCTACAGCTTCTTGGAACCACAGGTGAGTTGAGTAACAGGTGGGACACCAAAGGTGGATGAGCAGCCCTGAAAAGAGCTGAACAAGCCCTTACTCCAGAAGTGCTTATCCTCCCTTAATACTCCATGTACCCCATGGAGCAAACTAAGACCCTAATGAAGGAGAAAGAAGGTACGAGTTGATCTAAAGGGATTATGTTTCAGTGAGGCTCCAAAACAATTTCTCTACATATGGCCATTGCAAGTAAAGATCATCTTGAGTCAGAAAGAATTTTTGCTCTGCATGGCACAGGCCAATGCAGTGGTCATCTTTGTCCCCCTATAAAGTCTCCAGAATCACAGTCTTCACCTCCTTGGCTTCTTCCACAGTAGTCTCTGTACCCATCCAATCTTCCCCCCACTTCTCCTGCCATAACCCCTCTCACTGTTTCTTCTGGAGTAGTCAAAACCCCCTGTCCCTGCCACCAAAGGAGCTACCGTTTGAGCCCTGGCGTGACTTTCCCACGTGGTCCACTTTGATCTGTCACTCATCCATTTCTGACCAGCACGGCACCCATAGTGTGTACAGGGCTGGTGAAGCCAAAGCCCCAGGACCTTGGTATATCCCTGTTTTTGATCGCTATGACCTTGACTACGTCCCCAAAGTTGCTGAATTACTGCTTCAATGCCTGCTTGTCCATGTTGAAGTCCTTGGATGTGGTAATGACTCAGGTGAACAAGCAGTGAAGAGGACATTGAATCCAAGCTCTGCTCCTTTATGTTTAATGTTCCACAGGCTATTGTACAGATGGTACAAAATAACTCCTTTTTATAACTGAGTGGAGATATTTGGATGCAGATTCATCTTCTGCAGCCTCCTCAAGCAGCTTTGGGACAGCTCCATAGCAGAAAGGACAGCAGGGCTGCTGTGTGTCTTATCCAGTTCCTGCACGAGCTTGTCTTCTGTGAGATCTTGCAGCAACTCATATGTTAGACATGAAGGTTTGAAAAGCACCTGCCGTTATCTCATTTTAGCTGTACTGTGAGGTAGGGATTGCAAATAATATGCCCACTTTACAGAGGAGGAAGCTGAGCTCATAGAAGTAAAGTGACTTGTTCAAGGACACACAGCTAGTTAGAGAGTAGCAGTAGGATTTGGCAGAGCTGCTGTAGCTTGGGCATTCCCAGAGCAGCAGGAACAGACACTTTTCTTCCTTGGATAGTTCATGTGCCCCTTCTCGTGTTTAAACAGTAGAGCGTGATGAGAAGGACAAGTCTAATGCTCCTGTTCCCCTGTCATTGGCTTGTCTGCAGTCAGCAGCAGGGTAGCTAATGCCCAGATACCCTGATAAAGACCTTATTTACTTTGGTGCTGATGGACAGCTCAGCCAGTGGGTGCCATTGGCTGGAAAAGTTCTAGGTCTTGTGCTCTCTCCTTCTGTCTGATGCTCCTGATTATCTCTGGGTTCTCATTAGTGTAGAATTCCTAATCCAGCCCTGTGTGCCCTGACAACTACCCACTCTCTTGGAGTCTGACAATCAACTCTGCTGCAGTGCCAGCACACTTCTGCCAGGAAGACAACGAACGCTGCTATTTCTTAAGTACTTGCTAGGTACTTGCTAGGCATCACAGGAGTAGGCAATGGCTTCTACCCATGAAGTGCTTGTGATCTACCTGGGAACATATGGTTCTGGCCACTCCTCCCTTGGGAATGATTTCAGGGCATCATCCAAACCATATACAAGCCAAGCATAGTCATTTTAACAGCCAGAGTGTTGGGCATTCACTCATCTTTACCCCCAACAGCCTTGCACTCTGATAAGTAAACAAACAGAGATTATAGTTTGAATAACGTGCCTCATATGTATTTATTATGATACCTCTACATATGTATATAGAATATCTAGTACTATTTTTCAAATGTATGTAAATATTATTGCGATTAATACAAATTCATTTAAAAGTGTTACTGAAGTCAGTTTTTTGTCATATTAAGGAAATATATGACAAAAATAGTTCAAACTA
This sequence comes from Petaurus breviceps papuanus, assembly GCF_028583685.1. Classification (NCBI taxonomy): domain Eukaryota; kingdom Metazoa; phylum Chordata; class Mammalia; order Diprotodontia; family Petauridae; genus Petaurus; species Petaurus breviceps. The sequence goes on from NW_027187322.1 coordinate 3,527,041, forward strand.
TTTTTGTTCAAAAATTATACATTCAAAAATAAAAAAAGTCATAAGTTCAAAAATTGTTCAAACCCTAATTACTAAAGATTTTTAATTTAGAAAGGGATGCTCATGCTCAAAACAGTTGGAAACCACCAAGTTAGAACATTGAGAAAATAATGCACAAGGTCAATCTCAAACCATTCCAAGAACCTACCTGGCAAGGTGCCGACGTCAGTTGTGAAAACAGCATGGAGCCCACCGACTCACTGGTCTGCCTGCCAGTGTCTGAAAACAGTGCTCACATCAGCAACATGGTTTGCTACAGCAAGCACCACCGTGGGTAGTTAGACACGGTGAAGGCAGAGAGTACAGGCCAAGAGTCATGTGATAATTGCTTACTAGGGAACTTGGTGCCCAGGACTAACAGCATTTCTTTTGTCCATAGGAAGGGGGTGTCCCAGCCATTCCAGATGCCTTAGGCTGGGCCAGCAGAGGAGCCCAGTACCCTGGACCCAAACAGCAAAACACTTTTATGAAACGTATAGTGGTGCTCCTTTCTGGGGAAAGAAGAGAAAAACTGGAACGGAAAGTCTGTCTCTGTGTTACCTGGCAACATCATGAGCTTCCTTTCATGATCTAGCCATGTATTTTACAAAGCCCTGGGGGTGCTCCGCGATGAGAGCCCTTATGGCACGGGGTTTATGACTGACTTAGCTGCAAGATTGCTTTGGTACTTTCCTTCTTCCCCAGCGGGGGCTTTCACTGTGTTCCCTAACCCAGACTCTCCCTTGTCTTCTCATGCATTTCAAAGATGTGTTTTATTGATAGCCGGCTCACTGCCTGGGGGATGTTGGACATGCTTCACTAGGCATTATTTTCCTGATCTGTAAAATTAGAGGTTGGGCTAACTGATCTTCTTCAGGGTCCTTTCAACACTAATTCCTATCTATATTTTGTGCTTTTTTATGTTTGAAAGGTAGAGAAATAATATAGGCCTCTTAAGTCAATCAACTATTTGGAAACATCATGCCTATGTATAATAGTGCCACTGGGAGTTCTGGGAATTTATTTCAAACATAGGTGAGATCACTTCCTGTGTGAACCAGAAGGAGGCTCTTATTTCTAAGCATTGTTTCCTCCAGTCCATTATCTAATAATAGCAGCTAGCATTTATAGATAACTTTAAGGTTTGTAAAGAGCTTTGCAAATATTTTCTCATATATATACCCGGAGGACTGTCTTCCTTTGTTTACAGACTGCCCAAGCACCTACTTGCCTTTAATGTTCAAGTTCTTGCCTTTAAAGTTAGAGCTCTTGAAAAGAGGTTTTAAGGGCCTCCCCTCCTCCAAGGTGCCGTCAGCCTCTCCTGCCTTCTCATTTTGACCTCAGTAATTTTAATTGTTTCTCTCTGAATGTTCAGATAGCTTCACATGAAATATTCATTGTCGTCCAAGAAACAGCACATTTGTAATCTGAGGGTTTGGATTCTTATGTGCGTTTTTTAACAGGTTGATGAAAAGCCCACAACTTGGATGACAGATTGTCTGGTTATCAAGCAGTTTTTGCACAAAACCAGCGTAGTTCACCCAAAGGTAACCTGTTTATTAACTTGGTGTTGCCATTTTGGTCAGTGACAGTGGGAGGTGGGGGGGGGGATGGGGAGGAGTCATCTCTTCTGCTGGAGATTCTACACTGTCTGTCTTTCTGTCAGTAATGACAATTTCTAGTGTTGAACTGGTTTGGTTTTGGTGTGCCTTTGAAGGAGTCTGATAAGAGGGAGATCAGAACAAACATTCTTTAGTACCTACTGTGTGCCAGACCTTGTGCTAACTGCTTTTTACAAATATTATCCCATTTGATGCTTACAACAACCCTGCAAGATAGATGCTGTTATTATCCCCATTTAAATTTGAGGAAACTGAGGCAGACATTGGTTAAGTCACTCTCCCAAAGTCATGTAGCCAGTGAGTGTCTGAGGCTGTATCTGACTATTTCCTGACTCCCAGCCCACTGCTCTATCTCCTGTGGTGCCCCCTAGCTGCTAAGTAAGAGACAGACAGAGAGAGGAGACAGAGACTGAGAGACAGAGACAGAGAGACACAGAGAGAGAGAGAGCTCTACTTCAATACAGACTTTTCCTTGGAGTTTTTGTCTTCAGCCTTGCTGTTGTCTCTGTCACCTTGGATGGGTCTTTTCCTTCTGGTAGCTTTAGTTCTCTTTTATACACATGTGCTAACTAACCCCTGCTTCTACTCTTTCTTCCCAGAGTGACCAAGGAAGCAAATTAGAGACTTTCTCTGCGTGTGTTTGAACGCTGGACATCCAAAATGTGCATGAGGACCCCTCCTCAGAGGCGGTGCTGGAGATCATTGTGTTCACAGCTGTGGGGCACATCTCCTTTCCTTGTTTCTTGCCCTTCGCCCTCCTGCTTGTTCTCCAGCCTTTCCAGACGAGGCCCAATGGGCTCACCTGCTGTTCCTCAGACTAGGAATCTAGTATCCCTTCTTGGTGCCTTTGCATAAGTTACTTCCAGTGCATGGAATATATTTCCTCTATCCCTCTATAGAGGCTTTCAAGGCTCCATATCCATGTCTCCTCCCATGGAAAGTCTTTCCTGATCCCCCCGGCCCTAAATGGGTTTAAAGTCAGGGACTTATGAGTTCCCATGTCACCTCAGACATTTACTAGCTATGTGACCCTAAGCATGGTCCTTAACTACCATCTGCCTCAGTTTCCTCAAACATAGAATGGAGATCATAACAGCACTTACCTCACAGGGCAGTTGTAAGGGTCAAATGAGATAATGTTTGTAAAATGCACTTAGCCCAGTACCTGAGACACATAGTAGGTGCTAAATAAATGTTTATTCCCTTCATCTTGTTAGATTTCTCTTGGCCTTCTCAAATGATTGCACATGAGTGTCTGTTGCCTATTGAACCTTTTATTCCCAGTGCATAGCACACAGCACTTTGTTGGATTGGATTGGATTGGAAATGCATTGAATTGTGAGGAAGAGCTTGAAGATGGATGGGGATTTAGCCTTTGCTAAATACTCTAGCTACTCCTTTGTTTGCAGGTCAGTTTCCACTTTGGAGTGAAGGTGAATGGAGTTCTCTCCAAGGAAACCTTTGGGTAAGTCCCCTTCTGACCACAGAGGTGGTACTGTTTCCTATGGCCCTGACAAGTATGGTCCCCTCACCTACCGTTCACTAATCACCAGCCTGACCAGGGCGAGGAAGGGGTCCCCTGAGGTGGCAGACCAAGAGCCTCTGTTGTGAGCCAGAACAAGACGTGGGAGGAGCTGGCATTTGACATGTCTGTCTGTCCTTCCCAGGGGAGAGAAGGAGCCCATTGTGAAGCTGAAGAATGGGATCGGCCTGCTCACCAATCGGCTCCACTATATGAGGTGAAGGAAAAGCTCTGTCTTTCTCATCCCGGTGACCTGGGAAAAAGGAAGGTCCTTGGGATGTGGTGGGGCAGTTTGATTGGGGTTTGGCTTGGCTTATCATCCTCTGAGATGCTGCTCTCCCCTCTACCTGTGACTAAGAGAAACTTAAATCAGGGCTTTGACCCCAAAGGCTCTCGACTGTATCATAGTTATCATGATGAGATTATTCTTGAAGACATAGAGCAGAGATGTTTCTGCTCTCTGGTGTGAAGACCTGCTGAGCTGAGTTTGCAAAGGGGTAGCCCTGGGGGCTGAAGTTTTCATCCCCAGCAACTGAGAGTCACGGACGACCCACCCTCTGATTTCTCTTAGTGGAGGGCATGTGCCCATTGATGAGGTTATGACTTGTTAAATACTGGAATCATAACACTACATATGTCACAGCCAGCAACACACTGACTCCATGTAGGGAATTGGAGAATAAGGAGAAGCCAGATTGAGGCATGCTTACATTTTACCAATACTGTTCCCTGCTCTGCTCCACAGTCTTCTATCAGCAGGAAGTCCAGAATTCCAGAGTGTTGGACAGGGCCTCCAGTGACCTGGGGAAAGTGAGCTTTACCTCTCTGGGCCTCTACTCAAATTAGGGAGCTGAACTAGATGACCTCTGTTTGTGGTTGTTCAGTCACTTTCTGTCATGTCTGATTCTTTGTGACCCCATTGGGGTTTTCTTGACAGAGATACTAGAGTGGTTTGCCATTTCCTTCTCCAGCTTGTTTTACACATGAGGAAACTGAGGCAAAGAGTGTGAAATGACTTGCCCATTGTGAAATGACCCAGCTAGTAAGTGTCTGAGGTAGGATTTGAACTCAGGAAGAAGAGTTCTCCTGAAGCCAGACCAGGTGTCCTAACCGCTGCACCACCTAGCTGAAGGGACTTTCAAACCCTTAACATATTTGAGTCTATGAAAAACTGTTTCTCATATTAAATCAGTGCTGTTCTAATCTCTTATTAGAAGTTTAGGAGCTGTTTACTCCAAAGAGTAGATGCCATTTCCCATCACCTTTTGTCTGATCAATATTTAGAGTTGTCAACTGCCCGGAAAACTATTCAAGTGTTAGATGACTACACTTTCATCTGTCTCATTCATGGAATTGAAATTCCTTCTTCTAGTTAAGCCTGTGTCCTCTTGATAGAGCATGGTGTAGCAAAAAGGCAGCCTCAGAGTCAGGAAAGTCTGGGTTCAAATCCTGCCTATGACCTGCTGGCTGTTTACCCAGGCAAGTCACCTGATTCTTCAATGCAGACAATGCTGAGATTATAAATTGAAGGGTGGTTGCTGATCTTCGTTGGTAGAAAGCATTTCCTCACTGAGAGTTCTCTTGTACTAGTGAAATCACAGGCCCATCCAAACGACTCACATTGATATGACTCACTTGAACCTGGTATAAGGAGACTGGGGGAGTCTGTTCTGATGAGGCCAAAAGACATTTTCAGTGACTTATCACTCTTTTGGAGTCTCTCCTTTTGAGCTGACTTGGTTCTGGCTCACCTTTAGGGGTGAAGAAATACCTGTGGGCAAGCCTGGGAATGAAGGGATCTGCCATAGTCTGGGTGGCCCAGGGCTCTCGAGAAAGCTATCTTGTTTGAACCTAGAATTTCTTGAGAGGGCATAACTGGAGCCTTCATTCAGTGGAATACCTGGGCTCACTAGAAAGAGGAACCAGCTTCTCATTCAGCAGTGGTATCTGGCTTTCCAAGGCCCCTTTAGAGCAGGACTGGTTCTCAAACCAGTTAGGGGCAGCTAGGTGACACAGTGGGTAGAACTCTGGGCCTAGAGTCAGGAAGTCCTGAGTTCAGATCTGATCTCAGAAACTAGCTGTGTGACCCTGGGCAAGTCACACAACACCTCTGTTTGCCTCAGTTTCCTCAACTGCAAAATGGGGATAATAACAGCACCTATGTTGCAGAGTGGTTATTGAGGACCAAAACAAGTTCTTTGTAAGGTGCTATGTAAATGCCTATTCCCCTCCCCTCCCTTCCCAGAAACTCTTGGGGTATTCAGGTCTGAACCACAGGTTTTCTCTTAGCTTAGCTGGCCCCAGGTAATCAGGACCTAAAGGTTTATTTGATCCAATACTGAAGGGAAAGTGTTTGGTGGAATATATTCCATTGGCTTAAAGAGAGAGGGGAGAAAGGGGCTCAATGATATTTCTCTTTATAGGATAGACCTGCTAGTAGGTAAGTAGCCACCTAATTCAACCCTTAGCATGATTCTTCCTGGGGACAGAAGATGGCCTGGCTTACCCTACTGTTCTTAGGAAATGGAATTTTCCCAGTGATATAAAAAAGCATCTGGGCTGGGGGTGTGTGCTATGTAGACAAAATTATTTCAGGGGCTCTCCCAAGCCTGACTCTATGGCTAGATGATAGGGTCATGTGTGCTCATGGAAACCAAACCACCTGGCTGTCTCTGCTTGGAATCACTAAGCTGGAGCTACAGATGACAAACATTCCTTTTGGTAAAGGGGAAGCTGCTCGTGGTGCTGGCAGAAACAGGGACTAGGATCACAGGAACTCAGGGGTGGAAGGGACTTCAGAGAATGTCCATTGAAGGCCCTACCTCCAAAGAGGTGTGCAGTGGTGCTGACCCCCACGATGCCAGTTTTGATGGTGCCCTAGGTGGGGATCTGAGTCTCCTAGCCCTGAGAGCCAACTACGGGCAGAGAAAGAGGAGTGTGTGAGTGTGTGCCTGTTTGAGAGTATGTGTGTGTGCCTGTGTATGTGAATATATATGTGTGAGTGTGAGTGTATGTGTGTGAACTTGTGTATATATGTGTGAGAGGGTATGTGTGTATGTGACTGTGAGTATACATGCATGCCTCTGTGTGTGTGTGTGTCTGAGTGGTTAGAAGGGGCTTCACAGATGTTAATGGTTTCTTTTAGCCATTTATTGAGGGAAAAAATGCCCTCTGAGTTCCTTTCCTGTTTTCTGTGTCACCAGGCCAGGAATTCCGGTGGCCCACCAAGTCTGCAGCAGAATCCACCCTGTGTTAGGGCATCCTGTGGCCCTCTTCATTCCTGACGATGAAGCCAGCATGGGCTTACTGGGGCAGCTGACCCTTACTCCAACAGCTGCTTTGTGTCCCTGCTGCAAGCTTCATCCCAACCAGACCAGCAGGATCTCTGCAGCCTTCATATCCTTTTAATGATGCTGAGGCCAAATTATCTTTGGCAATCACTCAGTCCTCCCAGACCCGAGAATGCCATTGGCACCTGCACATACAGTGTGGGCACCTGGGACCGCTTCTGTAGCCCCTCCTCTGTGTGCCTTGGGATAAAGAATATAGGCCTCAGTAGGGGAACGGTGAGAAGGAGGGCCTCTCACTGGGAGCTTGACAACCTTCCTCAAAGACCATATTTAAATAATTTCAAAACTTTTTTTTTTGTTACCACATCCCTGGGACACAGGGAACATTCTTCCCATTTAAATGTGGCTTCACTGTAGGCCCACCAGGGAAGCCATACCATGAAAGCGTGTGGTGGTAGCTGGGGAAGTAGGGGTCAGTGTTCCATCTTTGGGGTCCATGCTCCATGGGCTCGACTCAGTGGGACGCAGCACATCACCACTGGCAATGCTTGGGCACTAGCTCAGGAGGTCTGTTTTTAATGCAAGTGGGAAAACTAGTTTCTTAAAGCATCAGTTTATCTGGTGGAAGGCCCATCCAAAACCAGCCTGCCTCTTTCTAGGTCCCTGCAAATCTAGATGCATCGCGCGGCTTCCCTATGAGGCCAGAGGCTCACTGTGGACAGGCAAGTGAGCATTTGATTTATCATTTATGGCAGACATTTTAAACAATTGCTTTTTAAAAACCATTTTTAAAGGCAATGTAAATGTTTTGTATTGTTTGTAGAGGAGATGATCTATCAGGAAGCCTTGAGTAAGCACCGGCTGTGTGTGAGAAGCTTAAGGCAGGGCTAGGACACAACGCTGGTGAGGCTGGGTAAAGAGAGGCCCATTTGAGAAGGATGCTGGGCTCCTTGCATTGTCGGGGGGGGGCCTTCTATCAAAGGCTTTGAGAACTTGGTCATAAACAAGCAGCTGCATTTATTTTTACAGAGTCTTCTAACTGTGTGTGAAGTCAGAGCAGGGTTTCCAGTTGTAGGAAATGTGTGGCCGAATGATCCTCTCATGACTTACCTCACACAAGTCACTAATGGGCCCTGAAAATCTTAAAGTACTGTATTAATGCAAGTTACTAATTTTGTTACAGTGAGAGGGTTGAACTATTTTATCTCCAAGGTTCATCTCATGTTAGATGATTCCATGACTTGGGGTATGTGAAAAAGCTCCGAGACAGAAGGTGAGGGAGGCACCTGGGGTATGGCCTGGGGCACTAGAAGAAATGCTTAGGGCCAGCTCCCCCCAGCTAGTATCCATTATCGAGTGTAAAACAGCACTGCACTGAAGCCTGGGCAATCAACAAAACAAGCACTGGTTGATTTCAAAAGTGTAAATGCTGGTACTGAAAATTTAACAGTCAGCTCCCCCCTTCCCACCCCAGGCAGTTCAGTGTGCTCCAAGATGCCTGGCAGGCAGGCTTGTGCCACCAAAGCAGAGAATTTGAACCTAGGTACAGTAGAGAATGAGGGCACCCCCAAGGATGAGAGGGAGGAACATTTAAAAATGCACACCAGAGGAATTTTGAGTTGATTCAGAAGGCAACTGGCAGGCCCAGTAGATTTTAGAGCAAGAAAGTTACATTAAGATTATGCTTTAGGCTTAGAAAAAAGATTCTTGTTCTCCAAGGCCTGGATTAGGTAGTAAAAAAGCAGGTAGCCAGAGTCTGGCTAACAGCTTATGGCCTGGTCCAGGGCTGTAGCATCAGCAGGGGCAGGGGTGACAAGAAATGGGCCCTTCCTGCATGGATCTCCTGAGGGTCAGCTTGCAGAGGGCACAGCCAGCTGCTGCTACCACCTAGCAAGTCTAACCCAAGAAGGAAGGGGAGACAAAGCTGACAATGGCTTTGTTGGCATTGGGATCCTTGGAGGGAAGTCAGGAAAGGGATGAGCCTTCAGAGATGCTGCCTTTTGGGTGCCATTGGGCCATCTGGAAAATGACTGCAAGACAGAGGAGGGGATGAGAAGCTGGAGTGCTGAGGGAGGAAGCTTACAGAATTAAAAGCACATGTAAAATAGGACAGTTAAGATAAAATGGGAACAGAGACTATCTGAGGGAAGCCTGGGGAGTAAAAGCTCCAAGGCATTTGGGAGGAGCTGACTATATTGGGCTCTGAGTATGGCTCCTCTAGGTTCCAGACTGTGAAGGCAAAAGGGAAACCCTTTGAGCTACAAAGTAGACAATGTCTTAGAAAAGAAAGCCTTTAATGCTTGTTCCTGAGACTGAGCTCCAGGAGTAAGCTATCCTGTGGTCCTTGTATAAGGACCATTGAGTAGCATGAGGGACAAGTTTTCAGCTTCTGTCTTAAAGGAGACACCAGTGCTGTGTCACTCTCTTCAGATCGGCAGCTCTCTTGCCCTGTAAATGCAAAGAGTAACAGCTGAGTCACCAAGGGTCTCTCTGCCAGGCCCAAGAGGCTTTACGCAGCCCAGGGCATGGGCGTTAACATGGCCTTTCAGTGGTCTAGTGTCTTTGGCAGATATCCATGGAATCCTCCACTGTCTGTGACACAGCCATCCTTTGCTGGTCAAAGTAGAGGGATGGGCTTTCATGTCAGGGGAGCAGGGCTATGTTTGTCATTCTTTTATGAAAAGTTTAGGAGCCAGGCTGGTGCTGTTAGCCAGGAGAAGGCTGCCTTGCTCATAGAGGTCTGGTTTGGAAGCAGAACCTGGAGAGAGTGTCTGTGTTCTTGGAAAATGCACACCCTTTCTCCCAGTTCTTGTGAAACAGATTGGTTGGGGGGGGGGGGGGCAGGTACACTCTCTGCTATCTGCTCACTCCCTCTGTGCTCCAACCCAAACTAGGTCACTAAGAGAGCTATTTGGAAAACTTGGGAGTCTACACAAGCCCCTGTTTCAAGGCTCAAGAAAGTTCTACTTCTCAAGACTTCTGGGTCACTAGGTTCTTTTAGAAGTGACTGAACAGAGATGCAGATGCTGGGGTCAGTCTGAGCCCAGACTCTGGCAGTCACATGGCTTCGCTAAGACTGATGAAATTCAAGTCCAAGTGAAGCATCTTTAGCTAAAAGGGGCCAGGTCTGATCTTCAGACATCAGGGGACCTCTTCTTTCACAGAAAGAAGTCCTTCTGGGCCTTGATGTGTGGAGGTGGCTGGGGTTTTCAAAAGCCAAGCTGGCAGAATCCAAGCTTTGTTAGGCCCCATGGAGTGGGAAAGCTTTGAGGTTGGCCTGTTGTCCAAGGTTGAGGCTTACTTGTCTACTGTCAGTTTGCCCACAGAGTACTGAGGGAATTGTGTGGCTGCTGTAACCCCATGTCCTGGGTCCTAATGGGTTGACAGTCTGAGTTTGTGAGCAGCCACACTGGTACGATGGGTCTTGGGAGCATGAGTTCAGGGTCTGTGTTGGACTTGGACAGACTCTTCCTATCTATCATTTCCTACAGAAATGTCCCTTATATGTAAGTGATGGGATCGCACAGGTTTCCCTTTATTGCCTCACTGTCATTGCCTCTCCTTCCTAGGTCTTTTTCCTCACCTGCTTCTCTTTTGTGTGTGGTCGTCACTGAATTGCCTATCCCCAAAGTGTTGGAAGAATTCATGACTGATTCAGATGGCCTTTCCTCTTGGGATTAGGGAAAGTGCCCTCCCCTCCAGCGACTTCCTCCTGCGGTCCTGGTCTACATTTTCATTTTTATGATACTTTGCTGGCTGGTAGGCAAGTTTGATAATCCTCACAGGAAACACCTTTTTCTAAGTTCACTCTGTAAGAAAACAGGAGAGGCTGCTACGGGGAGATTCTTAATCCTTCTATTCTGTATTGCCCTGGAAGACAGAGCCAAGGTCAAAACCATAAGGTTGCAAGGCAGCCGTTGGTCTTCCCAAGGCACACCCAAGTAATGCTCCTGGAGAAGATACCAGGGTCTCGTCCTAAACCCCAGAGTCCTGAGGGTGTTTGGGAGGAGGCCACAACTTTCTAGTATTTGGGGAAAGGCCGAGTGATATGACTGCATCTAGAGTCACAGAACCACAGAATGTCAGCGCTGGAGGGAAGCCTAGAACAATGACTAGCAGCTGAAAGGGGTATCAGAACTAATACCCATTTTTAGATGGGAAAACTGAGGCCTAAAGAGGTTAAGTCTTAAATTTGCAGGGTTAATCTACAGGAAGTATGAACCAGGGTGTTTATTTGTTATAATACATTTAATACTGAAGATTTAACACCAAAATTTGGTATTTTTCTTTAGCCATTATATGTATTTCTATATGGACCTTCAGGTCTGCCTCTAATATTTCCAAATCAGGAGCATCCATTAACTGTCTTTGATGATAATTCCTACCTTTTTGATTGGAAGAAATATCACTTGTGTGCAGCACCCAACTTGAATATCAGTTTGGAAGAAGGTATGGCTCACTCTTGAAAAACCCTAGAGATGGGAAGAAGGGAGGGAAGAATCGTAGATGGCCCAGGCAGAAGTCAAGCCCAGGCCCGTTGGCATGTTAGGTAAAGCTGTTTCAGAAAAAAGTAAAGGTTCTAGAGAGTAACATTTGCTTTTTTTGTGTTGGTGGATGGATCTTTGGTCATAAGACAATAGATCTCCAGAGAGAGGTGGGTGGTTCTCTACATCTCAGAGGAACAGAATGGTTTAATGACAAGAGGTCAGTTAGGCAAATCCCAGGAGCTTTTCTCTTTCCTGCTTTAATTTTTGTTTTCAAACTTTCCAGTTTTCCAACCTTTTCCAATCTGTGGGGCTACTCTGAATTGCCTGGTAGTAAGCCTGGAACTTTTTCAGTTCTTAGGACATAAACCACATTGGGAAAGGTTTTCTGATCCCACAGGATACTGGGGCTCAGGGCCAGGACGGCCTTGGGTAGGATCCTGTGGATTTAGGGTTTTCGGCTTTTCTGGCTCTATTCTGGGGGCCCTAGCCATTGTAACCACATTATGTTTTCCCAGTTTTCTATGGCAAGTGACTTTGTTGTTCTCCATGGATTCTGCCAGGCAGGTTATTTTATAGATGTGGAAACTAGAAAGGAAACTGACTCGCCTCCATGTTTCTGTTTCCTCTTCAGCATAAGCTTCATTGCTGGGGCAGACTTTTTAGCCCCGGAATATTTGAAAACTATGCTTATCTTACAGTGTCCCATAATATCTCATTCCTTAGATTTAGTGCTTCCTGATGTGAGTTATTGGATTGAGTCCCATGAAAGGAGCCAGCCCCAGGACCTGAAGGAACAAGTTCTGCTGCTCTTTCTCATGGTGGATTTCCACAGTGGATTCCCAGCTCAGCTGACAGAGGCCTGGGGTAGGTGGAAGAGATCAGAACTGTCCGTTCATGACAAAGGCTTCAGCCAACAGTGGTCTAAGGATTCTGATCTGTGACTGGGAAGCATGGCCCTTGTGCAGCACAGTCAGCATGGCTAAGTGAATTCAATGAACTTTTCTCTAGCATTTTGAAAAATAATTCTCTTTGACATGTTACGGAAGTGCCTATGTATTCCCAGATCATCTGCACCTTCCGCTATCTGGATAGCAGCCCAGCTATGTGTGCAGCACCCTGTGAAGCCCTACTCCCAGGCCTCTGAGGGCAGTATCAGAGGCCCTCCTCATCTCAGTGCCCTCCCACACACACTCCCCGTTTTATCCTGCAGGGACCAGGTTTGTGCATAGTTGTTGGTGTGTGGTCTCTGTCCCTCCACCTCCAGCCCAGCTTCCCCAGGCCCCCTAGACTATGAGCTCTTGGCAGTATGGGCTGTTTTTAGCTTTTCTTTGAATCCCCAACACTTAGAATAGTATCTGGCAGAGAACGGGGTTTTATAATGCTTGCTGACTGGAAGAAGACCTGTGTTCAGATCCTGTCAGACACTTACAACCTGTGTTACCTTGGGGAGGTAAACTAGCCCCTTTAGATATTCATTTCCTAATCAGTAAAATAAGGGAGGCCAGTTCATTGACCTCACAGGTTTCTTCTGCCTTTAAGCCTCTTCTTCTATGAAGCTAGAAACGTTTCAAGTATAGGTCTGTGATAGATTTTTATCCTGTTGGCTGAAGACCAGCTTTGCCAAAGTGACTGAGGCTCACCATCAGGTTGGTGGCAGTGTGAGGTGGAGGGGGGGTGTATTTTTCAGTCACAGCAGCTCTCAGAGATTTTCTGCTCAGTCTCAGAGGAGTTTGGGATCCATGTTGGCAGAGGGAAAACCCCCCTCTGATGAGATCAGAGATCCTACAGTCAGCCAGTATGCTTCCCCTGCTGCTGAGATGCCCCCCTCCCCCCAAGCCTGCCCGAGGCCGTGGCCAAGCGACCTGCAGACACAGGCTGTGCCCCACAGTGCCATGGAAAGAGTGCTGGACCTGGGTTCAGGTCCTGCTGTAGCCTAGCGGTTGTGCAACCTTGTAGTTACTGTGGCCTTCAGTTTCCTTCTCTATAAAATGAGGGCTTGGGGGAGACCTCTGAGGTCCCTGACAGTTCTGAGTTTCTGTGGTTTTGGGAGTGCTGTTCACTTGGGTCATTTTCAGGCCTATGATAAGATGCAGCTATCTACAGTAATTAGAGCCAGGGGGTGATGACCCCCACAACTCACACAAGGGCTCCTGAAGCAAATCATGAAGCTTTGCTCTGAGGAGGGGAGAAGGGCGTGTCCAAGCTTAGGCCAGTGTTGATACCTGAAGCACGAGTTCTTGGGCTTACATGCTTCAGGAAATGCCAGGACTCTTGGAGCCCCGAAACTAGAAGGAGAGGGCTCCTCACCCTGTCCATTAACCAATCAACAAACATTTATCCAGCACCCAATAGGTGCCAGGCTCTGTTCTACTAAATGCCAGCGATAGTATATCCCTACCTTGCTTTCTTACCAGGCACTCCAGCCCCTGCTCTGGGGCTCTGAGCTGCTGGCTGGTAAGAGCTGGACCACCTGCACTGCTCTCTGGCCTTTCCTGCCCTCCCTTGTGTACAAGCTCCCTGTCTCTGCTCCTCTCACCCCAAGCTCCCTCCTAACTCACCCGTTCTGTAAAAGTTCAGTTTTATTTTCTGTTCCAAATTCTCTCCCTTCTTCCTTTTCCACCCATTGAGAAGGCAAGAAAAACAGAATCAGTTATAGATATAGTCATGGAAAACATTAGCCCTGCCTCCCTCCCCCCAAGAAAAAGAGAGGAAAAAAAAGAGAAGAAAACAAGCTTCAAGCCATATTCCGAGTCCCATCAGCTCTTTATCTGGAGGTAGATGGCAGATGGTAGATGGAGGTAGGTGTTTTGCTGTGAATCCTTTGGGATTGTGGATTGGTCATTTTGCTTACTGGAGTTAATTAAATCTTTCAAACACTTTGAAAGCACTGTGACCCTCAAGTCAGGGAGACCTGAATTCAAATCTAGTCTCAGACACTTACTAGCTGTGTGAACTTGGGCAAGTCACTTAACCTCTGTTTGCCTCAGTTTCCTCAAACCTAAGATGAGGAGAATAATGGCACCTCCCTTGCACTGTGGTTGTAAGGATTGAATGAGATGATGTTTATAAGGTACACAGTACCTGACGCATTGTAGGCACTGTATCGATATTTATTCTCCTCCCCCTGATTAACTTTACAATACTGCTGTCACTATGCAGCTGGTTCTGCTGCTCTGCTTACTTCACACTGCATCGCATCACATGGGTCTTCCCAGGTTTTTCTGAAACCATCCTCTTCATCATTTCTTACAGCACAATAGTATCCATCACAACCATGTACCACAACTTGTGCAGCCATTCCCCCATGGGTGGGCGTCCCTTCACTTTCCAATTCTTTACCACCACAAAAAGAGCTGCTAGAAATATTTTTATACATCTGGGTACCATTTGAGCTATCTTTGATATCTGGTAACTGGTAAACAGACCTAGTAGTGGTATCGCTGGGTCAAAGGGCATGCACAGTTTAATAGTTTTTAGGCCTGGTTCCAAATTGTTCTCCAGGACAGTTAGTCCAGTTTCCAGCTTCACCCACAGTGCATTAAAGTACCTGTTTTCCCACAGCTTCTCTGGCATTTGTCATTTGCTTTTTTATTAACTTGACCAATCTGATAGATATGAGGTGGTACCTCAAAACTGTTTTAACTTGTATTTCTTAAATTATTAGTGATGTAGAGCATTTTTCATACAACAATTGAGAGCTTGGATTTTTTCATCTGAAAATTGCCTATTCATATCGCTCGATCACTTCTTAGTTGGGGGATGACTATTATTCTTGTAAAGTTGACTCAGTTCCCTGTATATCTTAGAAATGAGGTCATTATCAGAGAAACTTTCTGCAAAGATTCCCACCCCCCAACTCCCCTACCCCCGCCGAGATTCCTGCACCTGTTTTTGGGCAAAAACTTTTTAACCTTAAGTAATAGCAGTTGTCTATTTTGCCTCCTATAAACCTCACTGTCTCTTGTTTGATTCCCTTGCCATCCATTTGGCAGGTGATTTCTTCCATGCTTCACTAATTTGCTTATGATGTCGCCTTTGTTGTCTAAATCACGGGCTCTGTTGGGTTTTTCTTGGTGAAATGTTGGTCTATACCTAGTTTTTGCCAGACTACTTTATGGTTTTTGTTGAAGTCAGTTCTTTTCCCCATAGTGAGGATCTTTGGGTTTAGGACACTGCTCATTTGCATTTATATATTGTGCATCTAATCTGTCTCACTAATGCACCTCTCTATTTCTTATCCAATACAAAATTGTTTTCACAATTACAGCTTTGTAGTATTGTTTGAAATCTAATGCTGCTAGGTCCCCTTCCTTCCCATTTTTTTCATTATGTCACTTGATATTCTTGGTCTTTTGTTTTTTTTCTTGCTCTCTAAAGAAATCCTTTGCTATTTAATTGGTTGTTGTTATTGTTCATCCGTCTCAGTCGTGTCCAATTCTTCATGACCCTGTTTAGGGTTTTCTTGGCAAAGATACTAGAACAGTCTGCTGTTTCCTTCTGCAGCTTATTTTACAGATGAGGAAACTGAGGCAAATAAGGTTTAATGATTTGCCCAAGGTCACATAGCTAGTAAATATCTGAGGCCAGATTTGAACTCAGGAAGATGGGTCTTCTGACTCTAGGCCTGGCACTCCATCCACTGTGCCACCTAGCTGCTCATTTAATTAGTATGGCTAACTAAATAGATTAATTTTGGTAGTATTGTCATTTTTATGATATTGGTTCAGCCTAGCCATGAGAAATGAGTATTTCTCCAATTATTTAGATGTCTTTCTCCATGGGGTGTTTCCTAATTATGTTCATCTAGTTTTTGTGTCTTAGAAGGTAGACTCCCGAGCATTTTGTGCTGTCTGTAGATATTTTAATTGGAATTTCTCTATCACTTCCTTCTGGATTTTGTTGGCAATAATCAGAAATATTGATGATTTGTGTGGGTTTATTTTATAACCTGCAACTTTACTGCAATTGTTACTCATTTTTATTAATTTTTTGTTGACTTTCTCTAGTTTCTCTAAGCAAACTATCATATAATCTGCAAAGAAGTAATAGTTTTGTTCCCTCATTGTTTATGCTTATTCCCTCCATTTTTTCCTCCTTGTTTTATTGCTATAGCTAGCATTTCTGGTGCAAAGATATGATGGGGATGATGGACATTCTTGCTTTCACTCCTGATCTTACTAGAAAGGCTTCGAACTTATCCCCTTTATAGTTAATGCTTGTTCTGTATTTTAGATAGATACTACTTATTTTAAGGAGAACTCCATTTATTCCTATGCTCTCTGAAGTTTTTAATGGGAATGAGTGTTATATTTTGTCGAATAAAACCTTTTCCCACATCTATTAATACAAGTGATGTTTTTAATTTCCCCAATATTGAACCAGTCCTGCATTCCTGATAAATCTAGCCTAGTCATATAGTGCTGTAGTCTCCTTGCTGATGCTTTATTTAAATTTTTTTGCATCAATATTTATTAGGGAGATTGGTCAATAATTTTCTTTCTTTTTTAACCCTTCCTAGTTTAGGTATTATGACTATATTTGTGGGCTATAAAACTGCCCAGCAATGCCACTACTAGGTCTATATCCCAAAGAGATCAAAGAAAAAGGAAAAGGACCTATATGTACAAAAATAGTTATAGCAGCTTTTTTGATGGCAGCAAAGATTTGGAAACTGAGGGAATATTCCTTAATTGGGGAACGGATGAACAAGTTGTGGTATATGATTGTGATGGAATACTACTGTGCCGTAAGAAATGATGAAAGAGGTGGGTTCAAGGGGCGGCTAGGTGGCGCAGTGAGTCGGAGGACCCGAGTTCTGTTCTGGCACACACACACACACACACACTAGCCATGTAACCTTGGGCAAGTTACTTAACCCCAATTGCCCTCCAAAAAGCAAAAAAAAAAAAAAAAGATGGGTTCAGAAAGACCTGGGAAAATTTATGTGAATTGATGCAAAATGAAGTGAGCAGAACCAGGAGATCATTGTACACAATGACAGCAACATTGTAACGACAGCCAACCGCGAAGGACTTAGCTGCTGTGACCAATATAGTGACCCACAATAATTCCAAAGGGTTCGTGGAAACTATCCGCCTGCAGAGAGAGAGCTGATGCACTCTGATATTTTCCTTCACTTTATTTTTCTTGTTTTTTTTTCTCACAAGCTAATGTGGAAATATGTTTTGCATGACTTCATATGTACAAATGGGTATCGTATTGACTTCTCAGTAGGTAGGGGAGGCCCTGGAGGGAGAGAGAGATTTTGGAACTAGAAATAAAAATTTAAAATAAAATTTAAAAAAAGACTGTGTCATAGAAGGAATTTGGTAGGGCCCTCTTCCTTGTTTCCCTATTTTTTCCAAACAGATTCTGTAGTTTTGGAATTAATTGTTCTTTTAATGTTTAATAGAGTTTGTTTAGTATCTTTGCCAAGAAAACCCCAAGGGAAAGCATTGGCATGCTATGGTCCATGGAGTCATGAGGAGTTAGACACAACTGAATAACAAACAAGAATTTGTTTGTAAATCCAGCTAGTTTTTTTTTTTTTTTTGGTAAATCCCCAAGTTTTTTTTTTCCTTTTGAGAGTCCATTTATGGCTTGTTCAATTTCTTTTTCTAGGATAGGGTTATTGAAAAATTGTATTTCTTGTTCTGTTAGTCTAGGCAGTTTATATTTTTGTAAGTATTCATCCATTTCATTAAGATCACTAGTTTTATGGGCATATGGTTGGGTGAAAAGTCGCCTAATAATTGCTACTATTTTTTCTTCAGTGGTTGTGAATTTACCCTTTTCATTTTTAATACTGGTGATTTGATTTTCTTCTTTTTTTAAATCAAATTAGTTAATGGTTTATTTGTTTTATTGTTTTTGTCTTTTTTCAAAAAGCTAGTTTCATTTGTTTGGTTAAGTTCTTTACTTTAGATTTTGTTAATCTGGTTTTCAGAATCTCTATTTTGGTGTTTAATTGGGAGTTTAAAATTTGTTGGTTTTCTAGTTTTCTTTAGTTGCATGCTCAATTCATTTATTTGCTCTTTCTTTTATTGATGATCAAGTAGGCCAATATATTTAGACTGTAGATTGAAAGAAAACAAAACTATTCTCAGACCTTTTGTGTTATTGAGCTGTCTGGTTCCTGAGGACATTGACATTCTGAGAGAAGACTTGTGTCATCTCAAGACTCCATTAGAATCTAAACATAGCATCTTTCTGATTGCTCACTTACATTCACCTTTTTATGTTTTTCCTGACTTAGAATGTCTACTCAGCTCTGATCTTTTCATCAGAAATGACTGGAAGTCCTCTATTTCATTAAAAGCCTGTTAAAACTTCCCCCTGTAAGATTATATTCAGTTTTGCTGAATATGTTATTCTTGGTTTTAAACCTACATCTTTTGCCTTTTGGGATATAGTATTCTAAGCTTCTTTGTCATAGTAGCTACTACATCTTGTGTGATCCTGACTGTGGCTCCTGAACAATTCTTTGTCATGGTAGCTACTGCATCTTGTGTGATCCTGACTGTGGCTCCTTGATACTTGAATTCTTTCCTTCTGGCTACTTGCAGCATTTTTTTCTTTGACCTGGAAGCTGTGGATTTTGGCTGTGATGTTCCTGGGAGTTTTCATCTGGATTTCTTTCAGGAAGTGACCAGGATTTTGTTTTTAACTTTGCCTTCTGGTTCTTATGGATATGGGGAATTTTCTTTCATTGTTTCTTGAAATACAATATCCAGGACTTTTTTTTTGATCATGGCTTTCATGTAGTCCAGTGATTCTCAAATTATCTTTCTTTGATCTGTTTTCCACACCAGTTGTTTTTTTATAAAAGATATACTTTATTCTGTTTTTTTAGTCTTTTGCCTTTGTTTGAGTGTTTATTGTTGCCTCATTGCCACACCCCACTAGAACTGTCCCAGCAGGAGGGCTAAACCAGGTTGAGGATAACCAGTAGGCCTCAAACCCTTCAGTGAGTTAGGGGGTGTCTGCCATAGGCATGTGAAGACTTCCCCTGGTGGAAGGGGGGATGAGAACAGTCTGTTCCAATGGCCACGAAGGTGGCCAAAGTGGGAGCTGGTCAGACATGGAGGACACTGAGGCATCAGCCGATGCCTCCTGGGCCATCGCAGGTCGTCCTGACTCTTTCCTCCCACTGGACTTTGATGTCGCAGGAAGAGAGAGGGAGGTTGACACCTTTGTGCAGCCCTGCCTCACTTCGGTCCAGTCTATGCAGGGGTCAAGACACCACCCATGTTGTCCTTGGTCCTCTTCGGAAGCTGAACAACAACATTGTTGTCTCACGGTTGTCTGTGTGGTTCACTTTAATTTTCAGGGAGTTTATTGCTTAGGCAATTTTCATGACAAGCTATTAATTCCATTTCCTATTCTTTCTTCAATTGCTCTCATCCACTTTTCCTGTAGCACTCTCCTTTAGTTGATAAAAAAAAAACATTTCTAAAGCCCTGCTTCATGTCTTCAGAGATTCTAGGTGGTCCCATGCCTAAGCTCTGCTTTCCTTTGAGTCTTTGCTTGTAGATGTTTTAGACTCATCCTCTTCCTCTGTATCTGTGTCCTGGCTGTGCTTGGCACTAGCACAGCTCTTTATTTTGGGGGCCCCACTTTCTGAATTCGGACATTGTGTTGGGGACAGTCTGTGTGTACTTCTGGAGTGAATACTGGCGCCTTTTGGGGCTCTGATTTATATTCTCTGGGATTCTGCTGCCGTTTTCTTCAGGTATAACTACTGCCTCCTGGATTCCCTGGCTTCCTTTAAGTCCCTTCGCCACCTTCTGAAAAAAAAACCCTTTCTGGGGCCTGCAGAGTGCTGGGGCCTCCCACAGCTGGTGTCTCCAGTTTATCGCGCGTATTTCTTGCCTGAGCAGAGCGGTCTGGACGGAGCATCGTGTGCTGGCCCGTGAGCGCCTCCAGGGCAGGGACTGTTTGTTTTTGCCCTTCTTTGTAACTCCAGCACAATCATAGGTTTTGTTGTTCAGTCATTTCTGTGACATCCAAGTACTTGTGGCTCCATTTGGGGTTTTCTTGCCAGAGACACTGGACTTATTTGCCATTTCCTTCTGCAGCTCATTTTACAGATGAGGAAACTGAGGCTAGTAGGGTGAAGTGGCTTGCCCAGGGTCCCACAGCTAGGAAGTGTCTGAGGCTGTATTTGAACTCAGGAAGATAGAAGTCTTCCTGACGTCAGGCCCAGAGCCATCTGGCCTCAGGTATTTACTAGCTGTGGGATCCTGGGCAAGTCATTTAAACTCTCTTTACCTTTTCTTCAACTTTAAAATGGGGATATTGATAGCACCTTCCTTGAAGAATCAATTAGATAAGATTAGTAAGTGCTAGATAAATGCTGATTCCCTTCCTTTCCCTACCAAAGAATCGGTGGCAGAGTGTTCATTAGCTGGGGAATGGCTGAACAGCCTGTGGCTCATGAATGTGACAGGAGCCGTTGCACTCTAAGAAATAACAAAGATGGCAGATTGATAGAAATGTGGGAGGACATGGTTGGACTGAGTGAGGGGAGCAGACGCAGGAAGCTAATCTGCCCAGGAACCCAATCCCAGAGATGAAGATAGCCCTCAGATGTGGCACAGCTGATGAGTGGTAATGATCAGTGCAGGGGCCATGTAGAAAGGGGGGGGGCTATTGGTACCGTATGTTGCATATACTCTCAGACCTCATTTCTGTGTTGGATGGCTTTACTTACCTGGATTCAGTGGGGAGGGGGCACAGTACATTGGGGATTGACTGGAAGAAAAGCCAAAGATATCAGCAAAGCTTAAAAAATGTCTGTAGAATAAGGGAATGAATGTCTCATTCTAGGTCAGAGCTATTCATCTTCTCTCTCCCTTTAGGGATGCAGTCTTTGCTTCTAACTCATCTTAACAGCATCCTACTGGAGAATCAGAGCCTGGTCCAGGGCGCTGTACAGATGGCTGTGGACCAGGCCTTGGGACAGCACCACCAGGTAGTCAAGGTAAGAGAAGGAAATGGTTTCCCTTGGCTTCAGGTCCCTTCCCCCCTCCCCTCTTGTCCCCTCTGGCTAGGAGGAACTGAACCCCACCTCCACCTGGGCCCTGTCCCTCCCTCCCCTCCCCTCCCCAGCCCCACTCCAGCACATTCTGCAGCTCCCCTTGGCTGGAACCCAGGTGGGTCGGGAGCCGCAGCAGTCAGCACAACCTTGAACAGAGGGACTGATGTGTGAGCACTCAGTGCACACATGCCCCCCCCCCAGGTGCACCCACACATGTAGCACACAGACAGAACAGTGCTCATCATACCCCCATGTACATGCACACGCTACACGCCAATGACCTCTTCCTGGGACTTGCTGCTTGCCCCTCTGTCTCACCAAGTTTTCTTCCCTTCTCTTTCTCATCACTAACTCACCTTACTTGCTTGATTTCTCTTATTTCATCAGTACTTTTCAGGGCAAAAAGAAAGAGCCCTCAAGTGGCAAAAACCGATGGAATTTTGTTTCTCAAAGTTCTTGTTCTGAGTCTTTGTCAACAAGGCTGTTATTTGAGGCAGAAAAGTTTTCTAGGATTCCTTGAAATGTCCCCGTGTCCTTAGAACGTCCCCCATTGAGGAGATGTTTCTTTTCTGCCCAGCATCCCTGAGTCCTCTTGGGGAGGGAGGCGTCATGACACCAGCGGCCCTCTCCCCTTATTCCCATACTCTTTAGGCCCAACAGAAATTGCAGGCGTCCATTCCAGTGGCGGTCAGCTCCATCCTCAGCATCGTGGCTGGCAGCACCAATGGCAGCTTCCGGACACTTTGTCTCCAGGCCCTTCAGGTTAGCAGGAAAAGGTTGTCATGGCTATAGCATCCCAGAGGGAGCCTCGGGTTCTAGTCCTGGCTCTGATGCTCCTTACCATACAGTAGGACGTTGGCTGAGTCACTTACCTCTTGGGCTCTCAGTGTCTTCATCTATAAAACGAGGGAGTTATACTTGGTAGCCCCATAAAGCCCCTTCGAGGTCCAACAGTCCAGGCTTTAACATGGATCTTTCATCCTCACAGCTCCTCAGCATTTGGGGCAGTGTGGTGAATGTCATGCACCTTGTGGACTGACTGTGTGACCCCAGGCTAGGCATGGGACCCTTATGGGTCCCGGTCAGCCAATTAGGAAGCACTGTGCTAGGCACTGTGGGGGGGAACTGGGGATACAAAGACAAAACACAGGAAATTCCGCCCCGGGCTCCTCTGGCAGTCAGGCCTGAAGCAGGTGGCTGGCTGCCTTCGGGAGGGGGGGGTCTTCATCAACAAACACCCCCCACCAAAATAACTGCAACAACAAATAAGGCCATGGGACAGGGATGGGCAGACACCAAGGCTCAGGGCAAGGGATTTGCCAAAGTTACTTATAGTCGCTCACATGACTGAGAAGAAAAGGGTGAGGCCTCATCCTGGGACCGAGTGGCTGCTCCTGTGTGCTTGTGTGTGAGTGTGTTTGGGGATGGGGTGTGAATGCGTGTGAATGTGGTATGGTATAGGCATGTGGGAGTGTATGTGGGTATGTGTGTGAGCATGTGGTGTGTGTAAAGACAGTGTCTACACATATGTGGGAGTGTGTATGTGTGGTCCACATGTATGTGCTGCACTGGGAGGCTGTGTGTGGGGCACCTCATAGGCCTTTGGCCTCCAAGCCGGATGAAGAGGATTTCTGACAGGACAGAGGGGCCAGGGGAGCTCTGTGGGAGGCCCAGGCCTTGCTCCTTCTCACTGGCCTCCATCACTCCCAGCCAGATGGGGGGCTGGGCTTGTCTTGCTCCCCCTCATCATTCCCTTGTCTGTCTGTCTCTCCCCACTTTCTCTGTATGTGTCTGGGTCTCTCTCTTTCTCTGTGTCTCTGTCTTCCCCACCCCCCCCAGTGTTTCCCATTGTTTCTTGGGTTACAGCTGAAGCTTGTCCCCTTCTGAAGTGTGGCGTACTTAGCAAGCCTCTCGTGTGCCCACTCAGCGTCAGACACAGGCTGGGGGCCCTGCCTCAAGGGGCTTCTAGTCTGTCACCCCCCGATTGCCTGGCGAGGATGAGGGAGGACTTCCTGGAAGAGGTGGCCCCCAGAGCTGAGCTTGGAAGGAAGGCCCCTCTGGGGCACAACAGCCCTCCTGCTCTTCTTCCCTTTGGGTTGTCTGACCCAGTGCCCCCAGACTGCTCCAGCCTTACCTTCTCGGGCTCCGTGGTGGCCCCGGGCAGACCTGGGAGCTCCTCAGCCCCTCTCCCTGCTCCTGCCCGGGCTCACAGCAGCCTTTGCCAGGAGGCTCCTCTCTCCTCTGGCTTTTCCTGCCAGGCCACAGCGAGAGCCCTCTCTGGCTCCTGACCTTGTGCACCATCCTCACGGGCGCTGCCCCCTCCGCTGGCAGGGCTCTCTTGTTGGGGACCTCACCCCACTGCAGGGCCATGAGAACCAAGGGAGAGGCCTTCCAGCTGCTCCGGAAACTCGGAGGTGCTGGGCCTGGCCACCAGGCTTGGGAGGAGGGAGGAGCTGGGTAAGCTGGGTGAGCGGCCAACCAGGGTCCTCGAGGGAATGGCTGGATAGATGGAAGCAGAGAGAGCCGGGCCCGGCCTGGCCCAGGAGGAGCAGGGAGGCCGGAGGGGCAGCGGCAGCAGAGGGCCCGTGCTCTGGGAAGGACCCTGAGGAGAGGAAGGGACTGGAGACTGCAGGGGCAGTCTGCTGGACAAGATGGGCGGCCAGGGTACAGAGAAGAAGCCGCTGGCTTGGTGCCCAGGAGAGGCTGAAGATGGGGCGAGGGAGCTGCTGCCGGGATGACGTGGGCGAGTCTGCTGCACGCGGAAAGCCCCTGCGCCTCACTTTACCACCCAGGGCCCTTCAAGGCCAGGGGACCCTTGGTGATTCTGCACATTCGTCCTTTAGGCAGCCGACACCCAGCAGTTGAGGAGGGGCCTGCACCAAGCCTTCCAGCGCACTCTGCCCCGGCGCCTTCTCCATCACTCAGCCTGTGACCCCAAGAGGGTGAGTACACAGGCGGCTGCCCCCTCTGCCGGGGGGGCGCCTCCTGGATCCAGACCTGCTGGACAGCTGCAAAGGTCACACCAGCTTGGGGCCGCCCATGCTGGCCTCCTCATAGCGCAAGAGCGACACCCAGTGGCTGCATCTCAGAACTGCAGCTCCAGGTCCCGAATCGCTTTGTCTCTGACTCCTCTGACCAGCGAGGGCTAGGATTGGGGCCTCTATTAATGGCAAATAACAGTTGTACCTTCTAGTGCATCCTGAGAGCTGGGAGGTCACTGGTGTGGCTGCTGCCCCCGGCAAAGCAGGAGAAACCTTGCCATGTGGACATTGTGCTGACCCGCCCTCTCTGGTGGTCTCTCTTTGAGCCTGTTGGGAAGCTTTTCTGAGTCAGGCCTGTAGAAGCTTGCAGGCCCCTGGCCTGGGTTCTGACACACTGTGTCTGCTACCTCACTGAGCATGGTGGAAGGACTTTACCGGAGGAGGAAGGACCCAGGCATGAACCCCTCAGTCTGTCCAGCAGGGAGGAAGGAGGCTGCTCAGGAGAGGAGTCTTGTAAAAGAGAATCAGACATAAAGGGTGTCAGGACTGGAGAGTTGAAGGCTGGTGGTTAAGACAGAGGCCTAGAAGAAAGCTGGCATGAATGGGAAAAGCATTTAAGTGCTTACTGTGGGCACATTCCTGGGCTAAGGGCTGGGGACTCAGCTAGAAAAGTCAGACAATACCTGCCCATTTCAGTGGGGGTGGCCACATAGCTGCCACAGCCGTTGGGGAGCAGCAGCAGCCAACCAGGTGTCAGGTCACTTCTTTGATATAATTTCCACTGATAAAATCACCCCAGCTCCTGATGCTGAAACAGATGGGGCCAAGGACTTAGGGGGCCACAACTTTCCGTTTTGGGTCCCTACTCACTGTGGCTGCAGTCCCTGCAGGAGCAGGTCTAGACTGTATCTCCCCAGGAACTGCTTCCCAGGATGATCCCAGTGGGTGGAGGCCAGGCTCTTGGGCTCAGGCCCTGGGCTGTCCCCATCAGGGTCTGAAGAGAGATGGGGACAGAGGTTTAACTCACCTGCCTGGCATAGGCTGCCTCTTTTGTCTCCCTCCTTCAGAATCAAAGGATGGAAGAGTAAGCCCAACCCTTCTGTGCCTTTTCATGGGTGGGCCTTCACCCCTGGAATGCAATACGAGCTGGGACCCAACCAAATCGCTGCTTGACATCCTTAGTGTGGTGTGACAGGGTCAGCAGAGACAGAGGCCAAGGGCATGCATCAGTCAGGCGAGTGCGAGGCTGTGTCTGGGCCTTTGGGCCTCCCCTCTACAGAAACCACCGATGGTGGCACGGCCAGTGATGGAAGGCCTTCCAGAGCACTTTTATTTATGCAGATCAAGCTCAGAGAGCTGGTCACAGTGTCATAGACCGGTCAAACCCAGGGCTCTCCTAAGTCCAAGTCCAGTGACCCTTCCACCATCCTCTGGGAATGAACAGGTGTAGACTGACCCCTTTGACTAGAGGCTGTCAGATAACCAGGTCCAGCAGGCCGAGCGGGCCCAAAAGAGGTGCCCAGGGGACAACTGCCTGGTGAGGGAACAGGTGCTTCCTGAAGAGGCAGAGCTCCAGCTGGGACTCAGAGGGAAAGGAAGGCATCCCAGTTTTATGAGGTGGCTGTTTCGCCTCACACAGCTTCTTTAGGAGGAAATCCCTCTAACAGGGTTGTGTCTTGTTGCTACTAAACTCACTTGGGGTTTCTGGTTCTCTGACCAGCTGCTTCCTGAGCCGCCCAGCACGGAGAGGGAAGATGGGGACGAGAGACTAGAAGAGTCACTGCCAGGTGAGGGTCACACTGGCACGCACACACCACACGCTCACACGTGTACATGATGCACACCACACACATACACACGTGTATATAATGCACACACCACACACTCACACGTGTATGAGGCACTCACATGTGTACATGATGCACACTCACGTGTACAATGCACACATCACACACGTGTACATGATGCACACACCACACACACATGTACAATGCACACACTACAGCGTACGATGCACACACCATACACTCACACATGTACATGATGCACACTCACACGTGTACCTGACACAACACATGTATACATGATGCACACACCACACTCACACATGCACATGATGCATACACCACATGCTCACATGTGTACATGATACACACCACACACATACACATGTGTACATTATGCACACACCACACATGTACATGATGCACACACCACACATGTACACTGTACACACCACACAGTGTACGATGCACACACCATACACTCACGTGTACCTGATGCAACACTCTCACACGTGTACGTGACACAACACACACATATACATGATGCACACACCACACTCACACATGCACATGACGCATACACCACACACGCATGTACATGATGCACACATGCACGTGTGTACATGACACACCCCACATACATCCTCACACGTGTACATGACGCACACACTACTTTGTAGCTAGCCTTCCCAGAGTCCCAAGTAAGCCTTCTTGGGGTGCAGCAGTAGGAAGCTTGTCCTTTAGGGGACAGAGGACATGCAGAAGTAGGGAAGGCTATGCTGGCCGTTTGCAGCCAGGCCAGCTGCCCTCTTGGCTGCAGCACAGTTTGGGGCTCTGGAGTTTGCCATCCTGGGCCAACACCGCCTTGCCCATCGTGGCTGTTGTTAGCACAGGTGTTATCCTAACACACAAAGCCTCCAAGCCCACAGCCACAGAGAATTAGAAACACAGGTTGGGTGGGTGGTCTCCTGTTTGCCGTCCCAGACTCCCAAGTCACCTGAACAGCATACTGAGTGTGGCAATCTAGGCACTTTCAAAAGTCCAGTGTCAGTCCAGTATTTTAAAAGCATCAACCACAAGTGTATTTCACATGGCAGAAAGTGCTTTGTAATGTGAATATTCTCTATTTCACAAGGACAGACTTACACAGGTTGGGATCAGGTAAATACCCAGTGGGGCTAGGAGGGCCACATGTCTGTGGGCGAGAGCTTTACCAGTCAGGTCCCTGCAAGCATCACTGTCTGACCATGTCATGAGAGCCCCTCTCACCTGCCTTTCTGTAGCCTCCCTTCCTCTTGGCCTGTGTGCCACCTCGGCTCTCGCCCCCAGCCTGGAAGTGCTCCCTCCTCCCAACTGCTCGTTTTCAGAAGCTTTTCCTCCTGCACCCTTCAAATCACATAGATGCCAGTACCAGCGGTGGCATGGGCCTGCAGGGGCCATTCAGCATGTAAGCTCCTTGAGGGCTGCCCGGGCTTCCTTCAGTCTCCCCACTGCCACAGTGGATGGAGAGCTGGCCTCCAGGAAGGAAGAAGGGCTAGCATATCGCCCAAGGTCCCCCGGCCAGCTACAAGCTGCAGAAAAAGCACAAACCTGCCACCCTCCAGGAAGTTTCTCCTCTATATGAACATTTGTAGGCCCTAGCATGGAGCTTTTGACAGACATTTAAAAAGGTTTGTAGAATAAATCCCGAAATCAATATGGGCTGTAATAGCCGGACTGAGCCCATTCCAGACCATGAAGAATGGGCAACATTGGCATGGAGGCCTAGACCCTTTTAAGTAGGAGGAAGCAAATGAACGGAAGGGGGAAGGCTGAGTTGGGTCGGGTGCTGGGGAGCCCCTGAAAAGCTACAGGAGCGGGGAGGGCGCATGCTGGTCCCCTTGCCTGGCCCCAAACAGGCTGAGGGCTGGGGTCTTTTCCAGAGAGTACCTGTCCAGGAGAGGCTCCGCGGCCCAAGAGGCACTGCCACGGAGGGGGTGGGGTGAGCCCCGCCGAAGCCACCCAGCGCCCTCTCGGACCGGGGCCCCTCTGCTCCCAGGCCAGGGGCAGCCGCGGGGAGGTAACCGGGCTCTGGGGCGGGGAGGTGAAGGTAGGGGCTCCCGGCAGCTGGGGCGAGGGGGCGGGCAGGCCGGGTCAGAGCCCCAGCCCCCGACAGCCAGCCCGTCCCGCCTCCTCTTCCTAGGACATGCTGTGGCTGCAGGAGGTGTCCAACCTGTCCGAGTGGCTGAGCACCGGCCCGGCCGGCCCCTCGGGGGGCAGCCCCCGGCCCCGCTTCTTCCAATAAAGGCACCCGCCAGCCCAGCCGTGCCCCTCAGTCGCTGCGCCGGTCCGAGGTCGGGGAGCGCGGGCGGGGGATGCGCAGGCGGGGCCAGAGGAAGGTGGGGGCGGGCGGGGAGCTGGGGGGGGTGGGGGGATCTAGCCTAACAAATCGCGAGCGGGGGGCGGGGCGGGGGGGGGGGGGGGGAAGGCCGGGGGGGGGGGGGGGGCGGGGGGCGGGCAGGGGGAGCAGGCGGTGAACGCTGAACTGCGGGTTGGAGGGCGGCGGGGGCGGGGACGGAGCCGCGGAGCGGATGGGCCGGAGCCGGAGGGACGAAGGGCTGGGGGGCGGGAAGGGGGGCGGGGCCAGGTAGTACTCCAGGTCGAAGTCCGAGTCGATGTCCGAGTCCGTGTCGGTGTCCGAGTCCGAGTCGGACGGAGGCCGGGGGCGGCGCGGGGCCGCAGCGCGCGCGGGCGGGGCCCGAGCGAGGCGGGGCCGCGGCCGGACCAGGGCGGGGGCGGGTCCGGGAGACCGCGGGGGGGGGGGTAGAAGCCGGAGGGAGGCGGGGCCCGAGCGAGGAGGAGGCGGGGCCCGAGGGGCGCAGAGGCGCGGCTCCGTGCGACGTCGTGACGTGGCGCTGCACGTCCCGAGGGCCCTGCTGGAGCCTCCTCAGCGGTCGCCGGGTGCGCGTCATTGGTGCGCGCCGCGCCGGACTCGGCGGCTCCGGGTACAGAGCGCGATGGCGACGCTGGGTGGCGACGGACTGCGGCTGCTGTCGGTGTCCGGGCCGGAGCCGGAGCCCGAGTCGGCGGCGCTGAACGGCGCGGGTCCTGGCCTGTGCTGCTGGGTGTCCGTGTGCTCCTGCCTCAGCCTCGCTTGCTCCTACGTGGGCAGCCTTTACGTGTGGAAGAGCGAACTGCCCAGGTGCGGCGCGGGAAGGGGGGGCGGGACCTGCGCGGGCGGGGCGGGGCTGCGACCCTGGCTTCCGGAGCAAGGGCCGGTGCTGGTGTGGACGGGGGCGGGGCCTCGATGACGGACTTCCGGGATGGGACCGGAACTGACGGCAGGCCTGCAGAGGCGGGGTCTGCCCCGACAGGGGGCGGGGCTCGGAGGCTCCCCACACAAATCTCCCCCTCCCCAGGGACCATCCCGAGGTCATCAAGCGGAGGTTCACCAGCGTCCTCGTGGTGTCCAGCCTGTCTCCGCTCTGCGTGCTGCTCTGGCGGGAGCTCACGGGCCTCCAGGTCCGGGGGGGGGGGGGGGGACTTGAGGGGGGCTAGGGGGCGGGGCCCGGCCGCCGGGGGCGGGGCCCACCTAACGCCCCTTCTTCTTGGGGCTTAGCCAGGCATACCCCTGCTCACCCTGATGGGCGTCAGGCTGGAGGGCCTCTTCCCCGCCGCTCTGCTGCCGCTGCTGCTGACCATGGTGCGTCCGGGCCTGGGGGGCGGGCGGGGGCTGGGGCGCGGTCCCTCCCCGCCCTGAGCCCCCGTGTTCCCCCAGATCCTGTTCCTGGGCCCCCTCCTGCAGCTCTCCATGGACTGCTCCTGGGACTTGGCCGCTGCGCTGAAAGTGGCCCTGGGTGAGTCTGGGGGCGCCCGAGGGGCGGGGGGGAGCCCTCCCTAGCCTCAGTTTCCCTGTCGTTCCTTGCGGCTCAAGCCTCGCTGTGGCTGGTTGTGGAACCTTGGGCCAGCCCAGCTTCGGTTTTCTCTTCTGTGAAACGGGGACTCGAGCAGCTGGGTTTCACCCCGCCCGACAGTGGGACCCCCGGGGCGGGGGGCGCACGGGGCCCCCCAGCGCCGCTGACCCCCGCCCTCGGCCAGCCCCCCAGGCCTGGGCGCGGTGCCTGACGGACATGCGCTGGCTGCGGAACCAGGTGATCGCCCCCCTGACGGAGGAGCTGGTGTTCCGGGCCTGTATGCTGCCCATGCTAGCACCCTGCACCGGCCTGGGCCCCGCCGTCTTCACCTGCCCGCTCTTTTTCGGCGTTGGTGAGCTCCCGGACCAGCCGGGGGGAGGGCCTGGCGGGGGGGTGCGGCTGCCGGCCGGGCTCCCCAAGTCGCCCCTTCCCTTGCAGCGCACTTCCACCACGTGATCGAGCAGCTGCGTTTCCGCCAGGGCAGTGTGGGTAGCATCTTTCTGTCGGCTGGTGAGACTTGGGGCAAGCGGCGCGGGTTGGGGGGTGGGGATGGGCTGCTGGCCACTGACCCCGGCTCCTCTCCACAGCCTTCCAGTTCTCCTACACCGCTGTGTTTGGGGCCTACACTGCCTTCCTCTTCATCCGCACAGGTGGGTGCGCCCCTGGGGGCGGGGGGAGGCACCCAGGCCCGCTCTGCTGACCCCTGGCTGTCCCCCTCCCCAGGACACCTGATTGGGCCGGTCCTCTGCCACTCTTTCTGCAACTACATGGGCTTCCCCGCGGTGTGTGCGGCCCTGGAGCACCCCCAGAGGTGCCCGCTGCTGCTGGGCTATGCCTTGGGGGTGGGGCTCTTCCTGTTCCTGCTGCAGCCCCTCACGGAGCCCAGACTGTACAGCAGCCTTCCCCTCTGCCTGCTCCTGGACCGAGCTGGGGAGTCAGCCACGCCACTGTGCTCCTGACCTCTGTTCCCTCCCTACAGACTCTCATGGGCTCCCCAGCCCCTCACCAGAGAGGAATGGGGGACCGAGGGCAAGCTGGGGTCCCTGAGATCTCAGGAATTTTGGGAGGGGGGCTCGAAGCCGGAGCTAGTTGAACCCCAAGGACTGAGAGAAAGGTGGTCGGGATCCCAGGCTCCCCTTGGGGCCCTCAGCCCCTCCTGCACTGTGCGGCTCCTGGGCCTTGGGGAGGCTGCTCTAGGGGTAGGAAGAGCAGTTCTTCCGGCCTCCTGGGGCTTTCTCCTCTTTTTGCATCAGACTTTGTATTCAGATATTAAAGAGTTTTAACTTGGGTAACTTGGAGTGGGGGCCAACCTTTGGCAGCTGGGCTGGGAGTAAACCCGTTGGCCTCCTCTGACATGGGGCCAAATATTGGAACGGCCACCTCAGTGGGTGGCATCTGTGAGCCAAGAGCGGTGCTGAAAGCCCATGGAAATGCTGTTCGGCCTGTATGGTGAACCTGCTGTGTGCTGGGCCCCCAGTTCTGCCCTTCCTGACTCCTTTGCTGTGGGCACTAGTTCAGCTGGGAGCAGGGGTGGGGCTCAGCCGAAACCGACTAAGGAGGAGCTAAGGGCCCCTCCCAGCCTTGCCCTCCACCTTGTTCTGGGGAAGACTGGCCCTGGAGGTCCTTGGGCCAAGCCATCCCTAGCTCAGGAAAGCTGGGCCTCACTTAGAGCTGTACCCCCAGGCCCATCTTCTGCTCCTGCGTCCCACTTGGCCCATGCTGGACTTGGACCCGCCTCGGATGCTTTCTGACTCTATGTCCTGGGCAAGTCACTTCATCTCAGTGACTCAGTTTCCTCATCTGTACGAGGGTTTTGGATTCGACCTCCAGGGTCCCTCCCAATTAGTAAATCTGTGTTCAGTAAGGGTCAGTCTGTTCAGCCTGTCTCGGAGGTGGTTATGAGGGAAAAGGGCAGCTTGAAGTTCTTGGAAAAACACAAATTCCGGAGGGGCTGCCCAGCCTGTGGGGCAGGCGTGAGGCCCCATGCTGGGTTACCAGCTCCCAAAGAGGATATGCCTGGCTGCTTTTCTAGGAGGCCTATGCTGAGGGTTGCTCAGAGGGCCAATGGATGGATGTCCTCAGGGTATGGACTTCCTGTCAGGGTCCACAGCTCCCCATGCTTTCTACCCCCAGACACAGTCTGGGACACAAGCCCTCGGTGGAGCTGGACGACAGCCTTGGGAGCAGAGGTGCTGGTCACTGAGGACGGGAGGCCCCATGGGAGTCTTGACCAAAACCCAGCCTTCGGGCCAGAGCTTCCTCTCCCTGCGGCCACTGGCTTTCTTGCCCCTTGGGCTGTGTGGGTTTGAAGGCCCCCCTGTCATTCCTCTGGGCTTCTCTTTGCAAAATGTGAGGCTGCTTCTTGGGATTCTCTCTGAGGCCTCGACCAAACCCTGGGGTTCTCCCTTAGTGCCCGGCCCAGCCTGGCCCCGGATGTTGCCATTCTTGTTTCTTGTGAGATCCAGAAGCCTGACATTAACCTGGAGAGCAAAGAACCAGGCCGCAAGGAGATGACAATCTGCTTTATTGAGTGTTTGAGTCTGTCAAGGCTGAAATGCGGAGGCCTCGTCCCCCTGACCTTCCTGGCCTGGACCCCCACTTCCCCAGAGAGAGGGCACCAATTTGGCAAAGAAATGCATCCTGCATGTGGCAGGACATGATGGGCAGTTTGGGAAGGGGAAGGCAGAGAGGGAGGGCCCTCTCGGCCCCCTAGCCGTGGAGCAGCTGGTCCCGGGGCGGCCATAGTGGCCGGGTGAGCTGCTCTTTCCCATGGCCTGGGACTCCCAGGCAGCAGCATCATCTAAGAACGAGGGGGGAGAGTGGGCCTCCAATGCTAAGGCACTGGGGACGAGGGAGGACGGGGGTCACTCAATCTCCAAGATGAGGTCATCCCCCTCCAGGGTCATGTCCCGGGTCACATGAACCTTGCTGATGGTGCCCTCCAGGGGCGACGTCACCACGGTCTCCATCTTCATGGCGCTCAGCACACACAGTGGCTGCCCCTTGGTCACCTTCTCCCCTGTTTTCACCTTGATGTCAATCACTTTGCCAGGCATGGGAGCCCCGATCTGGCCCTTGACGTCCTTCAGGGCCTTGGGATGGAAATGCATCTCCTGCAGATAAGGTGGGAGAGCCAGGCTGTTAGAACCCCATACACGGCCCCCCCCCCCAGGCTGAGAGCCCTGCACCCCGATCCTGGGGCCCCTACCTTCATAGCCTGGGTGTCCTTGACGAGGATGGAGCGCACCTGGCCGTTGAGCTCAAAGAACACCTGCCTCTGGCCGGCCCGGTTCAGGGCCCCCATGGCCAGGGCCTTAATGTGCAGGGTCTTGCCTCGTTCCAGCTCTACCTGTAGGAGAAGAGGGTCAGGGCACAGAGGGCGGGGCCAGGGCCGGGGGTCGCAGGACGCCCCTCCTGCTCACCTCAAACTCCTCGGCGATCTTGGGCCCTTGCAGAAAGAGGCGGGTGTCAAGGCACTCCAGGGGCCCGAACGTGTTTGTGAAATCCTTGAATTGCTGGAAGACGTCTGGGTACATGGCGGATGAGAGTACATCCTCTGGGGTGATCTCCTCCCCATGGCGCTCCTCCAGCTCCTTCTCTAGTGCGCCCAAGTCTAGGGAGGGCAGCGAGGCCCCTGGTCGGCCCTCTACCCGGGGTAAATCCTTCAGGACCTGGGGGGAGGGAGGAGGCCACCCAGTGGCGGCTCAGTCAGTCAGCGGGTGCTCCAGCCTCCCCCCCCCCCACTTGCCCCCGTCTCTGCCCCATCCACCTTGGTTCGGAAGGGCTCGGGGAAGCCTCCGTGGGGTATGCCAATGTATCCCTGCAAGAACTCCACCACCGAGCGGGGGAAGGACAGCTCCTCAGCTAAGTCCTCAGCTTCAGCCTGGCTCAGCCCGTTCTGAACCATGAACTGGGCCAGGTCCCCCACGATCTTGGAAGAAGGTGTCACCTGGGGCAGGGGAGCAGGAAATGAGGGCAGGACACACAGACATGGCCAGACTTGGGGCCCCTTCCAAGCAATGATGCGGGCCCTTGGCAGGGGAGTTAGTCTCCAAAGTGGCGCCCTACGCCTCAGTCTTCACCCACCCATCCCAGCTTCCCCAAGGCTCTTGGACCAAAGGCCTTTTTTAGGTGTGTGACCCTGGGCAAGTCATTCTGCCTTTCAGCCTCAGTTTCCTCATCTGTGAAATGGAGGTCATAATAGCACCTTCCTCCCTGGTGCCTGGGAGAATTCTGTGAATTAACAGTGCAAAGCACTCCCTTGCAAACGTTGAAGTGCTAGTTAACCATGGGAGAAGCCTGGCCACTCTTTCCCATCTGTCTCCCCTTCCCTCCCCAGCTCTGCTGGATCTCACCCATGGAAAGCCAGGCCCCTGGTGCTGTGTGCCCCGCCCTCCTCCAAGGGCCCTTCTGGCTCAAAGACTGGGGTGAGACTTCCCAAGACTGGCCTCGGCTGCCAGGCTCTCCAGGAATGAGGCCAGGCTCAGGGGCTAGTAGCGCCCCCTCACCTTGATGAGGTCCCCCAGCATCTGGTTGGCCTCCACATATGCCTTCTTGACTTCCTTGAACTTGGACCCCAGCCCCATGCTATGGGCCTGGAAGTGCAGGTTTGTGTACTGGCCCCCAGGGATCTCATTCTCGTAGACGTCAGAGTTACCAGACTTCATGGTTGCCGTGCAGTCAAAGGGTGCGTACAAGCCCCGGGCCCCCTCCCAGTATTCACTGTAGTCAAATACCCGCTCCAGAGGCACCCCTAGAAAAGCAGGGCAGAGGGGCTG
The DNA here is from genome assembly GCF_028583685.1 of Petaurus breviceps papuanus. Classification (NCBI taxonomy): domain Eukaryota; kingdom Metazoa; phylum Chordata; class Mammalia; order Diprotodontia; family Petauridae; genus Petaurus; species Petaurus breviceps. Next base: position 3,561,455 of record NW_027187322.1, read on the forward strand.
GGAGCTGCCCCCCGGAGGCTGTGTCCCCCCTCCCCCCACCATTTGGAGGATCTGCAGGAGCTCAGGGAGGTCGAGGCAGGACCCCACTTGGGGGCTTTGCTATGAGATGGGTTCCTGAGCCTCTCTACCTGTGTCCAGAGGGGTCTCCTTGGTGCAGGCCACCACGGCCCCCATGCTGGGCTGGGAAGTAATTCCTGACATGGAGTCGACCGCCACATCGACCACGTCAGCCCCTGCCTCGGCACAAGCCAACATGTTGGCCACGCCCGAGCCGGCCGTGTCATGGGTGTGGATGTGCAGGGGAAGGTCTGGAAAGCGGTCTCGGAGGGAGCTCACCAGCATGGTACAGGCTGCTGGCTTCAGAAGGCCGGCCATGTCCTGAGAGGACAGACAAGACCCAGAGAAGAGTCAGCATGGATGGGCCTAAGGAGAGGAGACACTCTCCCAAAGGGGCAGAGAGGGAGGATGGATGAAGGGAGGTGGGGGGGGGGGGGGGGGGGGGGGGGGGGGGGGCGGGGGGGGGGGCCC